>NC_059346.1:49108333-49439166 GCF_019703515.2 Myxocyprinus asiaticus
ACTGTGTGAAATTCACCTGGTTTACTGACTTTGCATGGTTATGACAGGAGTTGAAAGAACTGATATAATTGTAATAAACAATTTGATCACTCATCTTCACACATAGTGTGCATTTAACTTTCCATTTAAAGTTCCACTTTTAGCAACTATATTCTGATACATTCACTGATCTACAACCCAAATGGAGTACACAAAAGTCATTGTCTTTCTTTTTTGGACAGAGAAAATTATAAGAACTGCATTCGAAGAGTCACACACATTTAAAGGGCTCCCACTTAACACAGAATGTAATACTGACCATTGCAAAGCCTGAAAGCAGGGCTGAAGTTCGACTGGAGGCTTTGAGCTTTGCCCTGCTGAGGTAAAGTTTTCTCCAAGAGAGAGCCTGGACAGAGTGGTGGTTGGAGGTGACCAGCTCCAGATAGCTGCGACGAACCCAATCTCTGTAGTCCATTCCACCTCCATCCTGCAGCCTGTCAGTGCACCCGGGAGCTGGGGAGCCCATTGGCACATTGAGCTCACTGCTCATAGTAACTGGGAATAATCGGTATGTAGAGTTTGTCATCACAATTTCACATACAGATTTCATAATACAAGTTTATATGAATTAAGAAAATAAGATCTTCAGTATTTGTCCAAAAAGTATTTGGACACTTAGGCCACACTTAACACAATGCATGAATGTCAGTGCATTAGATAACAAAACATCAAACCAAGTGGCACTAATCTCAAATAAAGCACATATTTCAAGCAAAACATTTCATAAAAAGAACCTTGTTAGGTTTTAAATGATAAACCAACAGATATACATTTGCAGATGCCACACGGTTTGATATTTTGTGTCACACTTTATATTATGCACCTTTAACTACTATGTACTAAAATACATAAAATACAATGTACTTATTGTTTAACTACATGCTCTTCTGCAAAATTCTCACAAGATTCACATTTGCTGCTACTGAGGTTGAGGTACAGGTAGGTTTAGGAGTAGGGTTAGGGTTTGGGATAGGTGGTAAGGTAAACAGTGTAATTTAATGCATGTACTTTAAAGCACAATTCAACAACACGTATGTACATAATAAGTACATTGTATCAAATGCTTCAGTACATGGTAGTTAAATACACCTAATATAAAGTAGGTCCATATTTTTTATCTAATGCAATGACATTCATATATTTTTAAGTCTGGTTTAAAAAAAAGACTGGCACCATTGTATATATGTGCTACTGTATATATTGTATGTGGCCGAAGTTAGTAACAAATAAATACATAAATAAATAAAAAACAGCGATAAATACCTGAATGGCTTTGTCCTTCTTTAGGACTGTCTTTCATCATACATCTCTGATTAACACAAACAAACCAATTAGTAATAAAAAAAACTTAAGGGATTCAGATATGAGCAGATACATTTTATAGAGCTGTGATATGAAAGATAAACACTATCCACAAAAAAAAAAAAAACGAACCAGAAAGAGCCTTGGTATAAACAAGGTTTTTGGAAAATGTGCCATGGTAGTTATATTATAATTTTTTTTCAAGATGACATTTTCTTGAAAGACTCCGAATTACCATGTACAGTTGAAGTCATAAGTTTACATACACTTAGGTTGAAGTCATTCAAACTAATTTTTTAACCACTCCACAGATTTCATATTAGCAAACTATAGTTTTGGCAAGTCATTTAGGACATCTGCTTTGTGCATGACACAAGTAATTTTTCCAACAATTGTTTACAGACAGATTGTTTCACTTTTAATTGACTATATCACAATTCCAGTGGGTCAGAAATGTACATACACCAAGTTAACTGTGTCTTTAAGCAGCTTGGAAAATTCCAGAAAATGATGTCATTGCCTAAAGGCTTTAGCTTCTGATTGGTCAGTTGGAGGTGTACTGAATTGGAGGTGTACCTGTGGATGTATTTTAAGGCCTACTTTCAAACTCAGTGCCTCTTTGCTTGACATCAAGGAAAAATCAAAATAAATCAGCAAAGACCTCAGAAACTGTGGACCTCCACAAGTCTGGTTCATCCTTGGGAGAAATTTCCAAACGCCTGAAGGTACCACGTTCATCTGTACAAACAATAGTATGCAAGTATAAACACCATGGGACCACGCAACCATCATACCGCTCAGAAGGAGACGCATTCTGTCTCCTAGAGATGAATGTAGTTTGGTGCGAAAAGTGGAAATCAATCCCAGAACAACAGCAAAGGACCTTGTGAAGATGCTGGAGGAAGCCGGTAGACAAGTATCTATATCCACAGTAAAACAAGCCCTATAACGACATAAACTGAAAGGCTGCTCAGAAAGAAAGAAGCCACGGCTTCAAAACTGCCATAAAAAAGCCAGACTACAGTTTGAATGTGCACATGGGGACAAAGATCTTACTTTCTGGAGAAATGTCCTCTGGTCTAATGAAACAAAAATTTAACTGTTTGGCCATAATGACTATCATTACATTTGGAGGATAAAGAGTGAGGCTTGCAAGCCGAAGAACACCATCCCAACCATGAAGCGTGGGGGTGGCAGCATCATGTTGTGGGGGTGCTTTGCTGCAGGAGGGACTGGTGCACTTCACAAAATAGATAGCATCATGAGGAAGGAAAATTATGTGGATATATTGAAGCAACATCTCAAGACATTAGCCAGGAAGTTAAAGATTGGTCGCAAATAGGTCTTCCAAATGGACAATTACCCCAAACATACCTCCAAAGTTGTGGCAAAATGGCTTAAGTCAATGTATTGGAGTGGCCATCACAAAGCCCTGACCTCAATCTGATTTGTGGACAGAACCGAAAAAGCATGTGCAAGCAAGGAGGCCCACAAACCTGACTCAGTTACACCAGTTCTTCTGACCCACTGGGAATGTGATGAAAGAAATAAAAGCTGAAATAAATCATCCTCTCTACTATTATTCTGACATTTCACATTTTTAAAATAGTGATCCTAACTGACCTAAGGCAATGTTTTCTATGATTAAATGTCAGGAATTGTGAAAAACTGAGTTTAAATGTATTTGGCTAAGGTGTTTATAAACCTCTGACTGTAAAAATGCCATGTTAGCATTCAGAAATGGTTTTACCATCTAATACCATGACTGTACCATGGTACTACTACAATACTTTTTTTGCAAGGGTTTCTTGCTCAAATCAATAAATAGTCACTGTAATATACAGTGAGGCCACAAAGCATTTCTTATATTTTCGACACTCTTCATTATTTCAAGAGCACGTGGTTATTTTTAAAGATGAACGTATCTGCGGTGCATTTGGTATTTAAACGGACAGCAAATGAGCGCCACGTCAGACGCAAAGCCCATCATCCGCCTGACACCAAAATAAAACTGCATGAAAAAGGATCGAAAGCCAACAACTGCTGTCTATATATACACGTCCACTAGACATGCATTTCTATGGCGAAGTTGGCTTTTTAACTTGCAAATCGGAGCCATACACCATAAACGCAAGGCCACATCTGTTTCTCTCTCTATAGTAAACACAACTTCCTTTTCTGAGTATCAACCACTGAACCTCTGTTGGGTTTCAACGAGAAAGACAAATAAAAGCATCACAGATCACACGTGCACAGCTGTGCTAAAGTAATCAAGACGCGTACATCCCACTCACCTGTGCAGCCAACAAGTATTTGTGCAGTATTTTATGTGAGGCGGATAGACGGAGGCTTCGACTGAGAGATGGACGTGTACAGACAGCTCTGCTGCACACTCGCGTTTCCGCTATCTCTCTCTCTCTCTCTCTGTGTGTGTGTCAAGTATGTGTCACATGATCCCCTGCTCGCTCTAAGTGTGTCACGTGATGATGGGCGTAGCCCCTGAGTTGGTCTTCTTAAATAATCTTCTTAAAGGTGCACTCAGTAATTAAAAAAGTTAAACTTAAAGACATGAACCATAATTTTGCAATAAATGTAGAAAATCATGAGCACTCTCATTATAATGAAGACTTCAGCCATACCAATAATCTTATAAAAGCTGTTTTATTCTACATGGTGAGGGTCCGCACATGGGGGCTGCCATGTTAAAATAAAATCACATGACCAGCTGAATACTACTCACTTAATCTCAGTAACCCTCCTGTTATTTGACACTTTCACTCATTGATTAAATAATCATGTCTGACTGTGAATACTACATTTCTACAATGGCATCTGAAACTGAAAACTATTGATTTTAAATGATGGTGCATCCAAGCTGCTAGCTGTGAGTGTAAGTCCAAGATGACACAAAGACAAAAGTTACTGAGTGCACCTTTAACTTCTTCATTATTTTAGGTAAATATTATATTCATAAATGTGATGGCCAAAGAAGATACCAAATTTTTGTCAGTTTACATTTTTGTTTTATCAGTAACTTGAAGTATTGGGCTGCTGTAGAGCCTTGAATTTTTACCCATCTTAGTGACTTATTTTTCTGTGGCTTTTGAATAAGTGTATGATCTGAGATCTTTTTTTAACACCCCTTCGCATTGTTTTGTTGTGATGAATAAAGCATAAAAAAAATAAAATAAAAAAAAATCCATGACTTTGTTTCCACCCATCGTGCATCTGAACACACAAAAGAAATTTAGTTCCCGGGACAAAATGACAGCCACTAGAAATAAATGGTGAAATAAAAATAAATAAATAATACTTAAAAAAAAAAAAAAAAGAGAGAGAGAGAGAGAAATAGATTGTTCAGGAGCATGTCCATTCATTAGATGAGCACATACAGGTGCTGGTCATATAATTAGAATATCATCAAAAAGTTGATTTATTTCACTAATTCCATTCAAAAAGTGAAACTTGTATATTATATTCATTCATTACACACAGACTGATATATTTCAAATGTTTATTTCTTTTAATTTTGATGATTATAACTGACAACTAAGGAAAATCCCAAATTCAGTATCTCAGAAAATTAGAATATTGTGAAAAGGTTCAATATTGAAGACACCTGGTGCCACACTCTAATCAGCTAATTAACTCAAAACACCTGCAAAGGCCTTTAAATGGTCTCTCAGTCTAGTTCTGTAGCTACACAATCATGGGGAAGACTGCTGACTTGACAGTTGTCCAAAAGACGACCACTGACACGTTGCACAAGGAGGGCGAGACACAAAATGTCATTGCAAAAGAGGCTGGCTGTTCACAGAGCTCTGTGTCCAAGCACATTAATAGAGAGGCGAAGGGAAGGAAAAGATGTGGTAGAAAAAAGTGTACAAGCAATAGGGATAACCGCACCCTGGAGAGGATTGTGAAACAAATCCCATTCAAAAATGTGGGGTAGATTCACAAAGAGTGGACTGCAGCTGGAGTCAGGGCTTCAAGAACCACTACACACAGACGTATGCAAGACATGGGTTTCAGCGTCTCGCCTGGGCTAAAGACAAAAAGGACTGGACTGCTGCTGAGTGGTCCAAAGTTATGTTCTCTGATGAAAGTAAATTTTGCATTTCCTTTGGAAATCAGGGTCCAAGAGTCTGGAGGAAGAGAGGAGAGGCACACAATCCACGTTGCTTGAGGTCCAGTGTAAAGTTTCCACAGTCAGTGATGGTTTGGGGTGCCATGTCATCTGCTGGTGTTGGTCCACTGTGTTTTCTGAGGTCCAAGGTCAACGCAGCCGTTTACCAGGAAGTTTTAGAGCACTTCATGCTTCCTGCTGCTGACCAACTTTATGGAGATGCAGATTTCATTTTCCAACAGGATTTGGCACCTGCACACAGTGCCAAAGCAACCAGTATCTGGTTTAAGGACCATGGTATCCCTGTTCTTAATTGGCCAGCAAACTCGCCTGACCTTAACCCCATAGAAAATCTATGGGGTATTGTGAAGAGGAAGATGCGATATGCCAGACCCAACAATGCAGAAGAGCTGAAGGCCACTGTCAGAGCAACCTGGGCTCTCATAACACCTGAGCAGTGCCACAGACTGATCGACTCCATGCCACGCCGCATTGCTGCAGTAATTCAGGCAAAAGGGGCCCCAACTAAGTATTGAGTGCTGTACATGCTCATACTTTTCATGTTCATACTTTTCAGTTGGCCAAGATTTCTAAAAACCCTTTCTTTGTATTGGTCTTAAGTAATATTCTAATTTTCTGAGATACTGAATTTGGGATTTTCCTTAGTTGTCAGTTATAATCATCAAAATTAAAAGAAATAAACATTTGAAATATATCAGTCTGTGTGTAATGAATGAATATAATATACAAGTTTCACTTTTTGAATGGAATTAGTGAAATGAATCAACTTTTTGATGATATTCTAATTATATGACCAGCACCTGTATGTGCATGTTTCCTCGCGCGAACATACACATTAAAAAAAAAAAAAAAAAAAAAAAAAAACTAAACAAAACACACACACACACACACACACACACTCCCTTCTGCATAATCTTTCGATGTACACTCTGAGGAATATTTCTCAATGTGTCTCAATCAAGGAGCTCTAAGATCTCAATCAGCTTCCTAGTTCAATAGTCAGTGCACTGGTCAGGGTGTCGGCCATTCTAGTGGACTGGAAATTTTGAGACCCCTAAAAAATTGTTGCCAGAGACTATTTAGCCCCGAGACCTAGCACCTGTATTCAAATTAATGGGAGAAATTGGAACGCCCAATATGGCAGATGTAGAAAAGGAGGTCCCGCCTTACAGATAAAAGAGCCAATCACCTTTTAGTTACAGACATTGCCTGTCACTAGCTGTGTCTCGTTTTGAAGGCTGTGTGCTCTGGAGGTCGCATTTTTAGGCAGCATACGTCTCGTTTCAGAAAAGCAAGTAGGACACTCAGAATGCAGCCTTCAAATGCAACCTTCTTTTACAGGAATTCAGAGCATGCAGTATCCTTCATTGGCACTCACGATAATTCTTTGTGTCAATGGAAATGTACATAATTTTTCAGAAAAACATTATGCCCATTTACCCAAAAATATGATGTTCAAATCCCAAATTGAAGAACCTAAGTAGACGGGAGTAAAATGTATAATATGTAATAAAGTTAATATAAAAGTACAGCCACAAAATCCATATTCTTTTTTCTCTACATCGTTATAACTCTCTTAATGTTTACCTCAGAGATTCCCTTCTCACTCAGAGCATTTGTGCAGGTTGAGAGCAATGTGTGTTTCCGTTTGTTCTACAAATGCTCTCTCGTTTAAACAAAGCTAATTCTAAGTTAAGGACGCTTAGTATACCGCTGCCTATAGAGGAAGCGTCATACTTGGCTACAGTCTTCGAAATGAGACACCGTTATCTCAAGAATGAACATCTGCTGGGAGTCGCGTGGCGCCATGTGAGGTTCGGACATGTGAACGGCAAGCTCTGTGCACTTTGCTAGTTTTAATACTTCTTGTGTCATAAACCGGTGAGATTCGATACACTCTGATTCTTATCTGTTCTAGGAAGACAATATGTCAAAGAACTCAAAATTCGGCGTCAGTTGTTGAATGTGTCGGCAATGCTGACGAAGGTCCTTGCTGACTTGGAGGATCTTGCTGTAATACGATCGATCGATCACTGCCATGGAAACGAAATTTATGAGATGGTTACAAGAGTGGGGCATGTTGAGAAATGGATCGATTATCTGGAGTCATCGGAGAGGGAATTAGCTGCTAACCCACCAGCGACCAAAGCAGATCTGAAGTGCATCTGGGAAAAGTTGGAAGACCTGGAGAATCGTAACTGGCGAAACAACATCCGAATTGTTGGAATTCCTGAGGACGAAGGCCAAGATATGGTGAAATTCCTAGACAGCCTCTTCCCGAGTCTGCTCGATATAACAGGCCATAAGCTGGAAATCGATCAAGCTCACAGAGTTCCGGCTCATAGATCCACGGAGGGAGACAGGCCTCGATCAATTCTGGCCAAATTCTTAGATCATCCAATAAAGATCTTGTGTTACACGAGGCAAGGAGTAAAGGAAGGCTTTCTTGGAAGAACCACATCATTTTCCTGTTCCCAGACTTTGAGAATTTGACAAGAATGAAACGTGATCGATTCAAGGAATGCAAGAAACTCTTACATCAACGGAAGGTCATTTTTGCACTGATGTTACCGGCCAAATTGAGAATAGATGCTAAGGATGGCCACAAAGTATTTACATGCCCACAAATAGCGATGTCCTTCATAAAGTCAATGGAGTGAGTAATTCATTGTGTGATACTCACATTGCAGCCGAGTGGCCTGACTCACTGAACATTCACTTGACTGTCCGAGGAACTGAGCGCCTTATTTGTTTCTTTTTGTGCTGGTTCCGCCTAGCGGCTGGAGTTTGTTTTGTGGAATAACACTCCTTCGGGACTGTGTTGTGGATGATTCTGCATGTTCTTTGTGCTTATGCCTCCTATTGGCTGGAGTTTGTTTTGTGGAATATTTCTTGCAGGATATTGGAGTGATTAGGTCATTGTTGCACTCATGTAATAGCCAAATGAGCCGGCTCACTGAACATTCGTTTGACTTCCCGAGGAAACCGAATGGCTTTTTTTTTGTGTGTGTGTGTGTGTGTGTGTGCTGGTTCCGCTAGCGGCTGGTGCATGTTTTGTGGAGGAACACACCTTCAGGACAGTTATGTGGATGAATCTACATGCTCTTTGTGCTTATGCCTCTTATTGGCTGGAGTTTGTTTTATAGATTATTTCTGTTGTTTAATTCTGTCTCACAAAATTTGTATAGAAGCAACGGCAAAGTTGTCGCAGGGGCTCCCACAGGCGTACATGAACTGCTTGAGTTTAGAGGGATGGATGCCAGCTGGCGCTGTCGTACGTGGGGTTAATGTGCACGTTTTTCTTTTTTCTGTTCTTTTTGTTCTAGGGGATGTTCAGGGTTAGAATGGCCCCTTGAAGGTCTCTGCATTGTTCTGTCTTTTCTGAGCGCTGAAGTAAAGCAATTATTGTTAATTTACACTTTACAAATTGATTCCGTTATTCATTTTATCTGACTCCAATTTTATATTAATCTGACTCCAATTTAAGTTGACCTCTAATTTAGATTACAGCTCTAATTAACTTCTGATCATTCTTTTAATTTGATCTTTTTAAGTTATTGATTACTCTGAATCATCTTAATTTTAATTTGTCCTTTCGATCAATACTTGAATGTCGCTTAGAGTCTCACGCTGACCGTTATTTCAATTACGAGGATCTCACATCACAAGCGAGCCATTTCAGTTCATAATCAGAGGTTGTAGGGTGTATGGCTTCTCTCATAATCAGATGATACCATCGCTTAGACACGTACACACAACTTGCTATGATGGACGATAAGCAGTGACTGAAGTCTTACATGGTTTCTCCTATCATTAAGCTTCAGTAATGGTCTTATCCTGGTCTCATACTTGCGGTAACAAACAGTATCTTAACACAATCTACTAGTCACAAATGATTTCGGAAGAATTCAGAATAAATCAAATAATAATTTATTTGCCAGGTAGGATATAAAACATTGTTACAAGAATTCAATCAAACCTAATTTCACATATGATCAGAATAAACAAACATTATAAAAGTTAGAGAAACATACTTGGCAAATAGAACTACATACAGCGACAGTATGGGAGATCTGAATACAGACTCCTGGTAGAGAAAACTACACACAGCAATTGTGTGGGATATCTGAATACAGACTCCCCAAGCTTCTTGCCAACTTTCCTTAAATACCCAGACAGAATAAACATTGTGTATCAAATGGTATTATCCTTTGAACAATGAGAATTTGGGGGTGAATGGGTTCTTGACTTCCTGGGGTTTAACCTTGTTAACATACAGGAGATAATTTAAATTGTAGGTCAAGGAGAGGGATAGACCTCCAGAACTATGCAGTGTTTGGCAAAGACCTTATAACTTTGTCACCATTAGTTTTATCAACATGGGAAAGAGACCACTATACCAGTTGCACAGAGACCTCTTGAATGATATCAAACACATACAGTTTCATTCTTTGTTTTCATGGTATTTGTTTGTTATATTTTCACATATACATCTTGTGTGTGTGGACCTTGTGGGGGAGACAAGGGGGGGGAGAGAACAGCTGGAGTTTGTGGGGGTAAGCTGGGTTTTTCACACAGTGATGCCTTTGTTTTCTCAGGTGCAGATCCTACTTCTGAGAGAGTTTGAGCGTTGTTTTTCCCGGAAGTCTTTCGTTGTTCCATGTGGGCACGTGCTGGGTTACAGTTCTCTTGGCACCTAGCCTTACAGTCTCTCTCCACGTGGAATGTGAATGGGTTGGGGCACCCCATAAAAAGAAGGAAGGTTATTTATTTTATTAAATGTAAGAAATATGATATAGTGTTTCTTCAAGAAATGCATCTTTCCCCACAGGAGGCTGAAAAAGTTAGGAAGATATGGGGTGGACATGTTTTCTGTAGTGCTGGCTCAAGTAAGAGCAGGGGAGTCATTATACTGATAAGTAAGCATCTACAATTCAAATGTCTCAAACAGATTAAAATTAAATTAGGAAGAGTCATTATTGTTTTAACAGAAATTCAGGGGCAAAGGTTGATTTTGGCTAATATTTATGCACCTAACGCTTATAATCAGGGCTTTTTTATAGATCTTGAAGGGATGTTGCAAACCGCTGGCACCCTCATGATATAATATTGGGAGGAGACTTTAATCTTTTGATGGACTCAGTCCTTGGTCATAGTGAAGCAAAAGTGTGTAAGCCCCCTAGAGCAACAGTGACGCTTCACAGGATGTGTAAAAATCCTGGTCGTACAGATATTTGGAGACTTTTGAACCCATCTGTTAGGGACTATACATTCTTTTCATCAGTCCATAAGATTTACTCTAGAATAGATTTTATATATATATATATATATATATATATATATATATATATATATATATATAAATAAATCCTGAATTTCAACAAATGTTAAAGGCCAAAATCACTGTTTGTATGGAGACCAACTGGTTCTCAGTATCCTCTGTGGGTGTGGCTTGGGAGGCACTTAAGGCGGTTCTTAGGGGACGGATCATACAGTATGCCTCATTCATCAAAAAATCCAAAGCTCGAGAACTTGTGGAGTTGGAAGGGAATATTAAAAGTGCCGAGGCAGGGGGGTCTGGGTAGCTCAGCGAGTATTAACGCTGACTACCACCCATGGAGTCGCGAGTTCAAATCCAGCGTGTGCTGAGTGACTCCTAAGCAACCAAATTGACCCGGTTGCTAGGGAGGGTAGAGTCACATAGGGTAACCTCCTCGTGGTCACGATTAGTGGTTCTCGCTCTCAATGGGGCACGTGGTAAGTTGTGTGTGGATCACGGAGCGTAGCATGAGCCTCCACATGCTGGGAGTCACTGCGGTTCCATGCACAATGTGATAAGATGCGCGGATTGACTGCCTCAAAAGCGGAGGCAACTGAGACTTGTCCTCCACCACCTGGATTGAGGAGAGTAACCGCGCCACCACGAGGACCTACTAAGTAATGAGAACTGGGCATTCCAAATTGGGGAGAAAAGGGGATACAAATTTTTTAAAAAGTGCCGAGGCAGAGCTGAAGCACCGAATGTCGTCTGATGGCCTCAGAGAATTGAACAGATATAACACTATTTTGTCACTGAAGGTGGATTTTTGGCTATTCAGGGCAAGACAGTCATACTCTGAGTCAGGGGACAAAGCAGGAAAACTTCTGGTTAGATATATAAAGCAGAGAGAGTCTTTTTCTACCATTCCTTCAGTGAAATCTGCTGGTGGTGACATTTTTACCTTGGCCATTGATATTAATAATGCTTTTAAATTTATAAATTTGGGGGACAAACACTTAAAAAATTGGGTCCTGACCAGTATTATGATTGGCAGGCAGATTATTTTAAGGGGATGGAAGTCAGATGGAGCTCCCTCATTTACGGGGTGGTGTGCAGAGATGGGGAGGGTGGCGGCTTTTGAGGAGATGTCGAGCAGAGGGCTGGGGGTTCGAGATTTGTTTGATAGGAAGTGGGGCAGGTATTTGGTGTTTTTGGGGGACTCTTGGGGAGGGACTGTGGAGAGAGAGGTTTAGTTTTAATTATATATGATTATTATATGTTCTTTTTTATATATATATATTTTTTTAATTTTTTGTGTGTGGGTATTCTATTTGTGACCACAGGGGTGTTTGTTGGGGTGGGGTTGGTGATTGGGTAGGGGTAATAGTGGGGGTTAAATGTTGACTCAATGTATATATGTTGTGTTTTTCCTTTGTTATATGTTTGAGTTAATAAAAGAATAAAAAAATAATGCTTTTAAAGGATTCTGTCTTGATCTTTATAGCTCCATGTCTTCGTCTACTGAAGAACATATTAGAAATTGTGTGGAACCATTAGAACTCCATAAAATGATGACTGAGCAAAAAAATTCTCTTGATTCTGAGATAAACTTGGAGGAGCTTGGTGAGGTAATTAAGGGCTTGCCTACAGGCAAGTCTCCAGGGCCAGATGGCTTTGCCGCTGAATTTTTTAGATCTTATGCTACAGAACTGGCTCCACTTTTGTTTATACAGAATCATAAAAGAATGTAAAGCTTCCGCCAATCATGACACAAGCCCAGATCAGTCTGATTCTTAAAAAGGACAAAGATCCATGCGAGTATAAGAGTTATCGTCCAAATTCCATGATCCAGCTAGACGTAAATATCTTGTCAAACATTTTGGCTAACTGATTAAGTAAGGTTATGACATCTCTTATACAAATTTATCAGGTAGGATTTATTCGGGACCGTATCTCTTCTGATAACATTAGGCTTTCATCAAAATCATGTGGTCAGTGGCGAATGATCAGACTCTGGTCGCTGCCATCTCACTTGACGCCAAAAAGGCATTTGATATGGTAGAATGGGATTATCTTTTTATATTTTGGAAACATATGGGTTTGGGAATACTTTTATTGGTTGGATTAAGTTACTTTATAGACACCCGGTAGCGGCGGTACAAACAAATGGATTAATTTTAGATTATTTTACTCTGGATAGGGGCACCCGGCAGGGTTGCCCTCTTTCCCCGTTATTGTTCTGTCTTGCCCTGGAACCATTAGCAGCCATGATAAGAAAGGAGGAGGATTTTCCAGGGGTGGTGGTGGGAGGTGTGGCACATAAGCTTTTGCTTTACGCAGATGATATTTTATTATTCATCTCCAACCCTACTAGATCTATGCCTTGCCTCCACGGATTTATTAATTCATTTTCTGAGTTCTCAGGATACAGAGTTAATTGGTCTAAAATCCAAAGCTTTGGCTCTAACAGCGTACTGCCTGGCAACGGCTTTTCAGCCGGGCGCCTTCCAGTGGCCCAAACAGGGCATTAAGTATTTGGGAATTTTATTCCCAGCAAATTTGTGTGATTTAGTTAGTTAATTTTGACCCTTTAATAAAAAGGTTTTCGAATGATGTGGACAGGTGGGCTTATGGTTAATGTTATTAAAATTAATTGTATTCCAAAATTCAACTACCTGCTACAGTCTCTCCCTATAGATGTCCCCCTCTCTTATTTCAAGCAATTTGATAGCATAGCGAAGTCCTTCATTTGGAATGGTAAACGTCCCAGACTACATTTCAGTAAGTTGCATAGGCCGATTGACAAAGGTGGGCTAGGCCTACCCAAGATTTTGTTTTATTATTATGCATTCAGTCTCAGACATTTGGTTCATTGGTTGCTTCCACCTGAGAGAGCCCCTCCCTGGTTTTGTAATGAACAGGAAGTTCTTGCCCCTATTTCGCCATTGCAGAGCCTTTCTATCAAACTAACCGGAGAAGTTAAGTTACACCCAGTTATCTTGCATTTGCACTCGGTATGGACAAAAGTGTCCAGTGTTTAATTTGGACAATTATTTAAATGTTGCCTCGAGCATATGGCTGAACCCAAAATTACATATTAATAAGTCCCCTTTCTGCTGGTCAGAGTGGATTGTGAAGGAGGTTAATGCACTCTGTGACCTATATGAGAGTGAAGTGTTGCGATCTTTTGAAAATTTGGTTCAAAATTTTGGGATTCCCAGTTCAAATTTATTTTTAGGTATTTACATCTGCGCCACCTGCTCTGTACTAATTTTGGGAGTAGTGATTACTGCTTTTGGAAAAGGCCATGAGGTATCAGTGTATTACTTCCTGCTAATTCAGAGTCTGCGAGACAGAGATTTAACTTCTATCAAGAGATTATGGAAGAAAGATTTAAACTTGGTATTGGAGGAGGGAGTGTGGGCTAGGATTCTAAAACACGTCAAGTCTACATCTAGAGATGCAAGGGTGCGCCTTATGCAATTTAAGATTTTACATTGATTCTATTGGACCCCCTCTAGATTGTATAGGCTTGGTCTTAAAGACACACCCACCTGCTGGTGATGTCAATCAGAAGATGGAGACACAACCCATGTTTTTTGGTGGTGTGGTAACATCCAATAATTTTGGTTGAAGGTTGAGAGTTTTATGTGCGACGTATTGGGAACTCGGATTTCGTTTTGTGCCAGACTCTGTGTTTTGGGCGATGGGGCAGTCATCGATGTGGGGAATAAACACAAAAAATTGGGTTCTGACCAGTGTAATGATCGCCAGACAAATTATTTTAAGGGGATGGAGGTCAGCTGGAGCACCCTCATTTCAGGAGTGGTGCACGGAGATGGGAGGGTGGCGGCTTTTGAGGAAGTGTAATTTAAAAGACTAACTTGGGTACAAGATGGGTAACTTGGATTTGTTTGTTGGGAAATGGAGCAACTATTTGGAGTTTTTGGAGGGCTCTCGGGGAGGGGCAGTGGAGAGAAAGGTATAGGTATAAACAGGGTTGGGAGGGTTACTTTTGAAATGTATTCCACTACAGATTACAGAATATATGCTGGAAAATGTAATTTGTAACGTATTCCGTTAGATTATTCAAGGTCAGTAACGTATTCTAAATACTTTGGATTACTTCTTCAGCACTGGTAGATTTCTTCACTTGTTTTGACTATAAAAACTCAGTAAGACAAAATACATGTTAAAAATACATTCTCTGAAAAACCTAAATATCTTATGCAGTGTTGTTTCTGAAACAAGATAAATCAAACTGATCTTGTTTTAAGGATTTTTAGATATTTTTTCAGGAAAACAAAACAAAAATTATCACCAACAATAAAATTTTTGCCCTTATATCAAAGGTCTTACTAGAAAAAAAGAAATTATGATCCAATGTTAATTTTCTTAATAACATTCTTTTATCGTGCCTGGTAACATGTGCATGTAAAATGGCTAGAAATAGCATTTTAGCTTAGCGTAAAGCTGACAGTTTACACAAGGTTTATTTCTATTTCTTCTGCTCCAGACTTACTTCAAACTTACTTCTCTGTCTGCACGTATGAATGTAAAACATCATAAAAAAGTGTTTCACCGCTGGTCAAATGCACTTTGGATCACATCATTTATATGTATAAAATATTTTCCATCTGAAAGGACTAAATATTAAATGAAACAAATGACAATAAAATGCAAAGTAATCTCTTCAGTAATCAAAATACTTTTTTATTGTAACTGTATTCTAATTATCAATAATTTAAATTGTAACTGTAGTGGAATACAGTTACTTTTGTATTTTAAATACGTAATCCCGTTACATGTATTCCATTACTCCCCAACACTGGGTATAAATACGTGTGATTATTATATATATATATATATATATATATATATATATATATATATATATATATATATATATATTATTATTATTTTTTTTTGTGTGTGTGTATATAATCATGTGTGACCACAGGAATGTTTGTTAAGGGTCAAGGCGGGGTTGGGGTTTGGGAGGGTAATAGTGGGGGTTAAATGTTGATTCTATGTTTTGCTTTTATTAATTAACTGTATGAATCAATAAAAACTGTTAATCAAAAAAATAAAAAATAAAAAAAAGCACATCCGCATTAGCTGGACCAGCCTACTTTTTTTTTTTTTTTTTTTTGCATGATCCAAATTAAAGCAGCACAATTTATAAATACCATTTTTGTCAGATTTTACTGCTTATTTGAAATAAGTTATTTTATTGGATTTCAGTCTTTCCTCATTCAAGTAGTTAGAAGCTTGTATCCATAGAAAATATTTGCCTGGTAGTGTTCCAAAGATGGCCGCAGATTGGACTGACTTGCCTTGAAAGGGACTTTGACCGTTGCTCACAATGTTCCCTTAAGCAATATTCCGGGTTCAACGCAAGTTAAGCTTAAGTGAAAAGATCTGTGGCATAATATTGATTACCACACAAATTTATTTTGACTTGCCCCTCCTTTATAAAAAAAAAAAAAAAAAAACGCTAAAATCTGGGTTACAGCGAAGCACTTACAATAGAAGTGAATGGGGCCAATTTTTGTGTTACAATACTCACTTTTTCAAAATGATATCCACAAGACATAAACAATATGCAAGTTAACATGATTTTAGTGTGATCAAATCACTTACTAACCTTTTCTGTGTAAAGTTATAGCCAATTATACAACTTTGTCACCATGGCAATATAATGTCAACAAACCCTAAAACAACTGAAAAAATGACAATTTAAACAACTTTACAGCTCAAATAATACATGAGTTTTACAAATAATAAGCTTAACTTTTCTGCCTTTAAAACCTCCAAAAAATTGGCCCCATTCACTTCAATTGTAAGTGCATCAATGTAACTTCGATTTTTGCTTTTGTAAAGAAAAGGGGAGGGATGAGTCAAAATTATTTTTTGTGGTAATCAACATTATTGCACAAATGCTGTCGACTGAGCTTAACTTGTATTGAACCTGGAATATTCCTTTAACGGAAATGTTGTCAGGTCTTCTGAAGTCTCAAGTCGTTAGAAGACAAATGCAAGTGTAAATTCTTGATGTCAAAGCCTTATTTTCTTTTTAAAAAAGAATGTATCTTTCATCCATAATGGTCATGAAAGGGTAGCAATCTTTTAAATATTAGAAAAAGATAAAAAATACACTCCTTTATTCGGTTCAGAATTTATCAAATGGATTAATATTATTTATGTGCACCCAGAAGCCTCAGTCATTACAAATCAAGACATCTCAAATTCGTTTCATCTGTTTCGTGGCACACTCTCTTTTTTTTAATTTGCAATTGCAATGGAACCATTGGCCGCAAGTATTAGACAACATCCAAGCATAGCTCCCATAGTGATCGAGGGTAGATCCCAACATCTTTCGCTATATGCAGATGATATAATTTTATACATTTCTAATTCTGAAATGTCCATCCCACCACTGCTTAATCTTCTTGATTTGGTAATTTCTTTGGATTCATTATAAATCGGGGGAAAAAGTGAAGTAATGACTGTCTCTGATGATATGGATAAAGAATTTTTGGACAGCACAAAATTTAAAATTGCTCATCAATCCTTCAAATATTTAGGTATAATAATCACTAGGAAACCTGAAACATTATTCAAATTAATTTGGAAAAACAAAGTCAAACAACTCAAATCAGATCTTAATTTTTGGAAGACACTTCCCATGTCTATTGTAGGCAGAATTAATGCTACTTCCATGATTTTTATACGTATTTCAAGCTGTTCCCTCCTCTATACCCCTCCATCAATTTAAGCAACTTGAATCCATTATAACTTCTTTTATTTGGGCCAACAAGAAGGTTAGAATCAACAGGAAGCATTTAAGTAAAATGATGGTTCAAGGAGGGTTTGGTCTCCCTAACTTCAAATTTTATTACTGGGCTGCCAACTTGAATATTTTAGCATGGTGGAGGAAGGCAGTAATGGCGGAAGCAGTTGATAAACCCGAATGGTTAGCGATGAAGAAGCTTCGTGTAAAAACAAACTTCATTACCGGCCCTACTTAACAGTCCTTTTAAAATACATATCAAAAATATTAATGGAAATGTTGTCATTTCTAATTCACTTAAAGTATGGAAACAAATTAAGATGCATTCAAAAATTCCAGATATTTATCTGGACAGTCTAATCTGTAACAATCATGCTTTCCCTCCTGCACTGGAGGATAAGGTCTTTTTCCAATGGAAACACAAGGGCACAGTGACTATTCAGGATTTCTATAAAGAAGGCAAATTTAGTTCAGCAATATGCCCTTTAATCTACACGTTTTTTCTGCTATTTACAAATAAGAGATTTTGCGAGAAAACGTATCCCAGATTTTGAAGTTCTAAGTTTGAACCCTATTTTAGACAGAATAGCTAAAGTTCATCCTGGTGTAAGTGGAGCTGTATCTTACTTTTATAATTTATTATTGGAAAACGTAGACAATAACACAAACTAAATAAAGCATGAATGGGAAGAAGAAATGGGTTTTAATATTCATGACAACATGTGGAATGAATGCTTGAGTAATATACATACATGTTCTGTGAATGTTAGACATAATCTGATTCAGTTTAAAGTAATTCATAGGCTTCATTATTCCAACTCTAGGCTTCACAGAAATTTTCCTTCGGTCACTTTACTTTGTAATAATTGTAAACAGTCAGAAGGTACCCTGCTTCATTCCTTTTGGTCATGTAGTAAAATTCAGCCCTTCTGGCAATGCATATTCAAATTTCTTTCTGATGCACGCTCCATCAATCTGGAACCTGACCCTGAGCCTGATAGCCTGAGGCTATATCGTTTTGTATGCTGCTTGCAAAAAGACTCATTTTGCAAATATGGAAATTGGATTCTGTCCCTACTTTTGAGATGTGGGCTAGAGAATTGAGAAACTTGTTACAGCTGGAAGAATTGAGATTTATATTAACTGATAAAAGTACCAATTTTCACTAAGATCTGGAAACAAATAAGACTGCATCTACAAGAGAGCTGAGAAGATCAGGGATCATTGTTTGGCTATAAGCCTCTCTACCAAGCTTTTAACATCAATGTGTTTCATACTTATTTTAATTTTATTGTTAAATCATATTTTGTTTCAATTTTTGGAGTCGATATTCTCCAAAAAAAAAAGACTGTGAACTGTATCCTTGCTGCTCATGTGAACTATGTGATGTTCTAAAGGAAACTTCTGTGACAAGATGTACATATAATCATAACGGGGGAAGGGGGTTATCTTACCAATAATATAATGCGAGTGTTTTATAAAGAATCAACATGTACAATTGTATTGATCAGACAGAATTGACAAATAGATGCCTTTATTATTGTTATTACTAATATAATTATATCTGTGAATTGTACATGTATAAAGTGTTAAAAAAAAACATATTCCTTAATTTTTGTATTATTTCATCATTTATCTTTCATAATAACACTGTACGTATTAATATCTACAATGAAAATCCACAATAGTGGTTTCGTTCCATTCCGAAGAGCTCATCCCTATTCCCTAATCCCTTTCGAAGGGTTTACCCTCCAGAGTACGAGCTTTGGAGGACTGAAAGGTGTAGGGCTCACAAATATCAGCCATTCGGAAAGCACTTTGACGTAATCTTTCCATGTCAAAGGAGTCGCTGTTAAAGTTGCACAAGGATGACACTAATGAACATCATTTGTACCTGATAAGAATTATTTGCATATGATTTTGCCTCACTATTTGTTCTACCTATGTGCTCCGAAGGACAGCATATCCTTTGAAAACTTTTGTGTTTGATATTGGTTGCATTGTGTTGCTTGTGTTTTTTTTCTTTCGGTGAAAAGAAACTTAGAGCCATTTGCTTAACGACGTCTTTTTGCAAATGTTTCCAAAAGCATATGAAAACTGTCTGACTGGCATTAATGCTGTTTTATAAACTGGCATGGTGAGACTAATTGCGTTCATGAAACTCAAGATGCTTTGCTCTCGGCTCGCTTTCGTTCTGAAAGTCGAAGCCGCTTCCCTCTCAGGGACTGCACGACGGAGACACGCGAGGACAGGATATAGAGCACAGAGAGTTTGAGGATGATTTGTCACCAGCTTGAGCCTTGTGCCTCTCCTCTTCTCCATTTCAAGTGGCTTTGCCTTTTCAATATGACCACGATGATCTAGGCCCCAGTATTGTTTGGCAGAGTTTATGGTAAGGAGGAAGCTATATTGCTGGCTATTATCCCTGTCAAGTTTCTCGCTGGAGCCTAAAAAAAGTAAAAGAAAACGGGATGAATGGTGTCCACCAAATTAGCACCTCCGAGTTTCGCCACCGGTGCCGTTCTTTCCAGAGCTGCACGAGCAGCTTATTATGACTTGACGTTCTCTCTTCTCAGTAAAAGTTTAGATCTCTGGCACTGCCGCCCCACCAAGGTCTATGCCCAAGAAATTTGCAGGTATATGGGTGGTGGGGTGTCTGTTGAGTGACACCCCTGGCTAAATATGTCATGAATTCGATTCTCACTTTCCTCGCCATGTGAGCTGGGAACAAGAGCCTGACATCTCTGTAACAGGATGGTTTCACCCTGTTTTTACTATTGTTGATGGCATGCCAGGGTAGACTGCCGTTTCACAACACAGAGATTTAAGGCACCTCCATGTCACCTAACAGCCCCTCCGCGTACCCCACTGTGTCAAGCCGGGAATGAGTTTGCGGCTTGACGCTGGTCAGTTCTTTGCTGTTGTTAGAGACATGCCAGAAGACTGCTGTCACAACATGGGGGTTCAAGGCGTACACAATGCTTTCTTCCGGCCTCAAGAAGGCCTGGTAATGCAGCCCTCTCGTTTCCCTGAAGTCGACAAGCTGGGAACGAGAACATGGTCCCAGTTTGTTCTCTGTTTGTGTTGCTGTTGGCTCCGTGCCATGTTTGTCTTATTCCAACAAAGTTTTCTGGTCTTCCAGGACCACAGCTGGGTACTGAACACAGTCGTTACACAGCTATGTGCTTCAGTTTGCAAGGCATCTTCCTTGCTTTAATGTCGTACTCTCTTCCACCTTCACAGTTCAGAAAGTGGATTGCGCTCAGAGGAACAGTGTCTCCTCACCAAAGATGCGACAGACAATGTACTGTCTTGCAGAAAGTGTTTTCGGGTAGCGCCAAGGAGGATGGTGGGCTACAGACTATACTGGACTTGAGACACTTGAATCGTATACTCAGGAAGTCTCTGTTCAAGATGGTTACTCAGAGACAGATTTTGTCAGCTGTAACTATGTCTAAATATGGTTGTTGTGATCACAAATTTGCTAATGATATAAAAAAAAAAAAAAACAGTTCTAATTTGTCAGCAAATTAAAAAATAATATTTAAGAATTGGTATGAACAGCTATACCCATTGTAAAGTCAAGATGCTAAGCTTTTGAATAATACCTATTTTGTATAGCTCAAGCAAGTGGTTAACTTATTACATATTTTTTCTCTCTCACAGGGAATTTTATTTGTCATATAAAATCAATAAATCAGCCACAACGCAGAAAACACACACATGAAAGGATGAGACCATAATACACCCACAATGCAGAACATGCACACACACACACACACACAAATGAATGGCTGAGACTAACACAGCAAGAAGACAGAACACACACACGCACACACAGAGAACAAAAACAAAGTCTGAGTCTGACCCCAATGTATGCTTAGATGTGCAAGCTGCACCTTCCAGAAAAAATACTGCATTTTTTTCTAATGGAAACAAACTAATTTACATGATTGAGTAATTGAATTCTGATATGTTTCAAATAAACTATTGTTTTTTTTTTTTTTTTAAATCCTATATATATATCTCTTCTCTTTGAGACACCATGGTCATGTTTGACAGTATACATACAGTAATGTCACACTACTGCCAAAACTTGCCGCAAATTCGGCACTGATCGTTTTCACATGCAAATGAGCTTTGCTGCAAATTGTCCGGTGTAGCCAAAGCTTTGCCGAAAGTTCATGTGTCTGGCGAATGACGTGGCACGTTCTAAAATTCAAAACGATTATTTCCTGCACACACCGCCAACACTCAGCTTCGAAACACGGAGCGCAACTCGCATAGTTTTACGTTAAATTAGACTTAAATCATTATCGATGGACAAAGATATCACTGGATGATCTATTGTGAACATGTATTTTCAGTTACAAGTATGTATTTTTGTGGTTTGACAGCTTGAATGAAAGACCTACATACAGAGAAATTGCATAATAAATGTCGCCATTTCTAATTGTTCAGTCTGCACAGTTACACCAGTTTCATACACTAACCTGCAAACTCATCAACGTCACTTTGTTCATTCTTGAAAAAGTACAAAAACCTTTGGAGTGCCATCTGCTGTTCTGTGTGTGTGTGTGTGCTTCAGCACACAAATTAGGCTTCTAATTTAATTGTCGGCTAATTTTTATATATCGATGCCTCAAAAATATATCGATAAAATAACGTGCCGATCAATAATCGATATTTTATGATATCTCTACAAAAATTAAGGTTATAAAAGGCGATCAGACCAAACAGATTTTGCAGCCATCTACTGGTTATTATTTTGACATATAAGTCATATATTTATTCTTTTTTTCCCCCAGCAGATGTCAACAATCTGCCCTCAATGCATGAGATTTTCTTCATGTTTCAACTTATAGAAGAGCAGGTTTTAACTGAAGTGAAGTTAACATAACTTTACTTATTTGCATATGAAAGTTAATGGTGTATTTTAGAAATGTACAGGTAAATAAGATCTAAATAGCATAAAATTACAAAAGAAGTGCATAATTGTATTGTAATTACTTAAAGGGAGAAGAAATTATATCATTTCTTAAAAAATAAAAAAAAGTTACACCTGTTCTGTTTCTGGTAAAAAAATGACCGTGAACATCCAAGGTGTTGAGCTATATTGAACAGCCTAGGAGGGTTAATATCTAGTGGCTAAATTGAAAAAGACAATACATTTGATTAGTGTTAATGAACTCTTGGTAACATGAATGGAAGGGGGAAAAAAAACTATGGACACAAATAGTTTCATCCAGAATTTTATAATGCCTGAAAAACTATGCGCATTTGGCATCTATGAAATACAAACTCAACATCAAAAAATACAATAAAATGATCCAATACTTGATATCATTCTGGGTGCCTCATGCCACAATTTGGCCTTTTTTAAACAGCGGAACTAATGTGCACATTAGTCTGTTTGCATTCCATGTTATTCTTCTATACATCATTCATTACCCTGATTCTCTATCATTAGTATGTTCACTTGGGTAGCTTTGTGTACAGTCAAAAGTCAATGCTCAGATTATACCAGTAGAGGGCAAACTAGGGCAAGAAATCTACATCATTTCAGTCCAGAAAATGAGCATATCATATACTAGTGCTCCCTTTCGTAAAAATCACTCGCCTTCATTAATTTCAAAAGTAAAGGAAAGACACCACAGGCACAAGATCAGTTATGAATGACTTGTACTATTGTTGCAAAAAGCTCATTGTCAGTTTCTCTAATGCTGGCACCCTTTTGGAGCACAAACTGAACAAAGTCCATCAGGAGACAAAATCTGCAGCTGAGCAGGGTGTAAAAATGCATTCATTTAACTATCAACATCACTATAAACACTGTTTGCTTGAGAGAATGTCAAACAAGAAAATTAAAGAATACTTTATATTTTGCACTTTGATAATAACCAAATGAGCCTTTCTTTCATCATACCATTTCAATCATGAAATATACAACAAACTCTTAAGCTCATATGGTTAATGTGAAATGTCAAAACTATCAGTTTATAAGGCAGTAGACCTATATTCAGAGTCAATAGCAGATTACTAAAAGCCTTTCTGCACTTGTGTGCTAACTCAAACTGTTCCTTTTGAGAGAACGCTAACAGAATAACATGTCCTTAAAGAGTCCAAATGATTCATAATTCTGAGAGAAACCAGGACTTGGCTGTCTGGAGAGTTGAAGTCACAGAAGGTTGACAGCATCTTTTATCAGTTTCTGGAGTGTAAGGAGTCTCACATTTGGATAGTAACATGCTTGATTTTGAACATGAAATCCTCTAGCGTTCTTAAGGCTGAAAGTTTGTTTTCTTTTTAAATCACAGTGAACAACACAATCACCTTATATGCAGTGCAAACCCGAAGTTGTGTCTGTTCACAACTTAAAACCGTGACACCCAATGGCTGCAGAAAACGTGATCCAAAATGTGAAGCTGATGCAGTGTAAAAGGGAAAAAAAGAGTTCGACAGGTAATGAGAAAAGTGATAACAGTGGAACTTCCTGGTTTTGGTTCACCTTCCACCTCTAAAATTGACCAACCCGCAAGCTCCAATGACTCGGGAATAACGTCAAACTCTGAAGCTCTCTCCTTTGCCATCAATGTGCCGAAGGCGCAGGTAGACGTCTGTGCCAATGCCCTGCATCGACTGGATGGCCAAGGAACCTCCCAAGTACTCAGCATATGCTCGAGACGTAGGAAGACCAAAGCCAAACCTGGAGATTAAAAGAGATATCATTGAGGTGTTAACACTATCCCATTACACACCACCACAGAGCAGCCCAATTTATCAAATAAACAATCAAAAACTTCAATTAAACCTGAAATTGCGCAAAATTCTCATTATTTTATGTAAAATTTTTGTTGATACGACAAAGCAATCAAAAGTTATAGCATTACAAAAATCATTTATGCAAGTGTCCAAAAACATCTCCAAACAAATAAAATCACAATAATTGTACATAAGAACTAATTAGACATGCAACACAACAATGACTAAAGCTTTGCATAGCATGCAGACATGATTTTAGTAATGAGATTTCACAGAATGAGTTTTATTCTGTGCCATCTGAGCCATCATTGAGTCTGTATTATGTTCTTGGCGCCATCTCCTGGTGGCCATATGTAATTAGAGTGAATGATCACATGACTCTGCCCAAATATGGAGGACTAACACCACTGGTTGGAGCAATCTCAAACCAATCCAATTGGTTTAGCGTTCCATGATGCTACAGCATTTCCAATAATGTCATCTGATCCAGGAAAGCCAACGGGTGTGTTCGACTTCATGCAGCACTGTGCAGACCAATCGGCACCGTACTTGAAACGGTGCATGTCGGTTAGAAATTTTGTCAGACTTAAAATGGCACCCCCGCAGCATCACCATGATGTATGCCATCAAAGTACCGCAAGAGCGATTCGAGAGCTGACACCTGGCAAAGCCGGCGCAGTTTCTCCAGAGCGGCTGCACAAGTTCTAAATGACGACAGCTTATTAATGATTGGCCAGACTCACAATGTGACAATGGTTACATGGGCTGTGTTCGCAATGGCATGCTTCACATACACTCTTACTACTTCTGCTATGTCAGTCAATGGCTGAAATAAGTAGTCTGCCATTACCAAGGTGTTTATTCTGACACCTCTAGTTTGGCGAAAACTCTCAAAAATCCATGTTTTTATAACAGTACATCATGTTTATATGTATCATGTTATATTATGTTTGTCATATTAATATGTTTATTCATAAAAACATTCAAAACGATTAAAAATTCTGCATCTTTTATTGGTATTAAAATAATTCAGGCTTTTATTGGACTTCTCATGCACACAGCAGGCACTGTATTAAGCAGCACATAAACCTTTCAAATGAACAATGTTTCTGATCATTTTGTGTAAAATTCAAGCATCTGTCTATCTGAATTCCACTTCGACTGTAATAAAGAAAGCAAACATTGTGTGATCTTCCGTGACTGGTGTAGGTTCAGCAGACGACGGGAAGCGCAAAGTGTCCAGCTTGATGGCTCTCTTTTCAACTCCTCCCCTGACTGCAACCAGCAAATCTCACAGATCGGCAAATCGAGATGCAGTTCAAATCGAACACACCCAACGCGTTTGTAGCCAGATAGCAAGATGTCAGATAGCCAGATGCTGTGTGCACATTGTGCTTTGTGTGGGTTATCTACTGATCTATACTAGTGCTCGACCGATTTATCGGTATCGGCGTATATTTTACCGATATGCACAGATATGAAAATGTTTTTTTCAGATCATATAATGCAGAAAGCAATGCTTTAGAATTGGTGTCATAATGTAGTGTGTCCAGCAGAGCGCATTCCGACTCCATTGTTTACAGAGCTGAGCTGGTTCTGCAGACAGTGTGGAGTTAAGCGGTGTCTTCACGGTAAGTTGATAATTAGTTTGTGAAATACATACTGGAAAGTTAATAAACAATGACCCCATAATTTTCCCTTTTCAATATAACTAATATAAAGTTAACCCTGTCCCTGACAACCATGTCACTCATGTTCATCACATCTGTTTGCCATGTTAGCCAACTATAGTTTGTCAGTGCAGTCAGTAATGTAGCAGATTGACAAGTAAATATCAGAGCATCTTTTTGCAGCTCAGCAGACAATGGTGCGGTGGTGGATTGTGTCTGTTGAATGTTGATTTCACGCTACGTTGTTACCTAGTTGGTGAGACGCAGTGCTGGAAAGTAAATAAAGTATATCTTTTACTCTCCATGACAATGAGCTTATAGCTAACTAGCTAATCACATAGCTACTTTCATTGTTGTCAGCTGAGTGGAAGCTAATGTGTAAACATGTATTCACCAAACTGTTTTGTTCAGGATTCACAGTTTGGTACCCCTTCTACCGAACAATTCCAGTTGTTGCATTTACAAAATGTAATATTTAAAAGTCTGGTTTTCCACCGTTGAAAGTTTCCCCTGAACTTGTATAGCAGAATATGGTGTAACACCACTGCTGCTGTTAATCTTGACTCGGCAGGTGTAAATGCTTCTTGTTTTACAACCTGCCCCTAATTGACTGGCAGCATTAAAATAGTCAGCATTTGACTGATACTAAACATACAGTCCTGATTTTTATTTAGCTTTAATTTTAATTTTTTCTTTATTTAAAATGGTCAGCAACTGACTGATACTGAACATACAGTCCTGATGTTTATTCAGCTGTTTATTGTATTTTTATTTATTCTTTATTTTCTCAGTTCATTTCTAGAATTTGTTGACAATGTATAATAATAATGTCAAATATTAGTTGGGGAGACGACTACATTTTAACTAGGGAAAGTTTTGTACCTATAGCCATATAGTCTGGTCTAATTGTGATTTGAGACAGCTCATATGGGGGGGGGGGGGTGCAGAGCAGTGGTAACATGACAAGATCCAGATCAAACTGGTTGAATCTGGATCAGGTTAGTAGACTCCTTCAGCTGCTACACTGATCTAATAGCAAAAACTCAAGTCAGCTGCTGCATGTGCACATCTTTAAAAAAACTTGTAAATATTTACACGTGAGGAGGTGAAGAGCATGTTGTACATGCAAAAAGGAAACATGATCCCAAAAATCAAACCAGCAACCTAAGCATTAGACCCAATGTCTAAAATACACAAACAACTCGACATTTCAATATTTGAGAAGCTCTGTATTGTAGCCTGTTTTCAATCTTACAGAGATGTAACTCCTCTCACCCATGCATGGGTCCAGATTGGGGACCGCTGTTAGTAATGCTGTCGAAAAGGTTGCTCATGCGTGGATCCTGTGTACTCTGCTCAGCTGTGCTAAAGTGGTAATCCATCACCTTTTCCAGAATGCTGTGAGGAATCCCACCACCACGATCCGAGATCCTGCACAAAAACATGACCACATTGACATTACTACAAGCATTTACCAAAATAACAACATGTGAAAAAGCAGGAATATGTTCAATTTAAGAAGTTGACTAAGAAATTGAAGATTAGTTTAAAAATCTCACATTATCATCCAAATATTTGCATAATGAATTGTGACTGGTCTTCTTTCTTACATCTGTTTGGAAAATGAATTATGATCGAGCTTTTCTTTCTATTTATAGTGTCTATTTGAACAGCCAACAGCTCTGACCTGGCATTTCATTAATGTATTAAGCTTACCTAAACTTTAACACTATTCTTTTGCTGCCTTGCAAGCACTGACATTTACCTTTGGGAAATGCAAATCTAGTTTTCATTTACTTTTACTTGTAATTACCCACATATATTACATACAATAACCAGTTTCAATTGTTTTGACCATGTCCTGTTTCTCTCTTGCATGTAGTGCAAAAACAGTCAGTATGGAGTACCTTATGGAAGTTATATGCTGTTAAAGGTATAGTTCACCCAAAAATGAAAATTCTCTCATCATTTACTCATGCCATCCTAGATGTGACTGACTTTAATTTGCTGAACACAAATGAAGAATTTTAGAAAAAATATCTCAGTTCTGCAGGTTCATACAATGCAAGTGAATGGTGACCAAAACTTTGAAGGTCCAATAAGCACATAAAGGCAGCATAAAAGTAATGCACATGACTCCAGTGGTTAAATCAATGTCTTCAGAAGCTATATGATAGGTGTGGGTAAGAAACAGATCAATATTTAAGTCCTTTTTTACTACAACTCTCCACTTTCACATTCTTCTTCTGTTTTTGTGAATTGCATTCTTTGTGCATATCCTACTGGGCAGGGAGAAAAGTTTATAGTAAAAAAGGACTTTAATATTGATCCGTTTCTGACGAAACATTTACGTAATGTCATACTCCACTTAATTTCCTATGTGGCATTTAACTATTTAGTAATGAGTAAATTAGGGAATAAATTATTGATTTTGGACACTGGCCCATAAACTAACCTTATGACAAAGTCAGTGTCATTGTTTGCAATGGTGACCGCCACATCAGGCACATTGTAAGGTGTGTCCAAGTGACTCTCCATGGTGGCTCTGTGAATAACAGGAAATAAATTGTGAGGAAATTCAATCGAACATTATAATCAATAAATAAAATGGTAATCGATAAAAGGCCTGAAATAACTATGAAAGCTCTCCTTTCACTCCTCCACTCTCCACAGTTCAACTTTAAGAGACAGCAAAGACTTGGGAGCGATTTCTTAAAGAAAAAATTTGACGAAAAGTACAGGAAGGAGAAATCTTCCAGCACTGGCAGTTCATGCTTTTGTTGGAGACCTAGACGGCAAATGAATGAGGAATTTAATGAGTATGTGAGGAGTACTGAAGTCTCGGGGCTCTATCAGTGTGACTAGAGAAAACTGGAGTGGCTTTATGCCAACAGTGACTTGACCTCCAGCCAAGACCAGACTGTCAACTACCGTCCGGTTGAAGAGGAGTCTGAAGCAAAAATTGTGATTACAGTATCCACTTAAAATAAAAGTCTATGGGCAAGGCATCTGGAGGGTTTAAATGCAGAAACGTTCAGCTTGTATTATTGTTAAAGTGTTTGAATGAATTCATCCTTACCTAAATGTGTTATTAGAGCTGTAAAATTGAAAGGTAACGAGTTTACCGTCTTGACATTGTCATGACAGGAGTTAACATATTGCATGTAATTTAACACAGAAAAGGCTAGTCCGATATTAATCTATAAACTATAAAATGTATAGGTCTTGTGACTGTACTTTTGAAATGGTGCGTATTTTTAAATGGTGTATTTTAACATTTGTCCTGGTGCAATGTCTTGCCCCATACACTTTCAAGTGCATTGCTGTGATAGGGGCGTGGCCGAGCGACATTTGCAGAGAGCAAGGCCGGGAGAGACAGAGGTAACGATTGACACCTGTGGGAAATCACCTCTAACAGCTGTTTTGTGTTTGCAGTGAGAGTGGAGAGAGATAAAAAAGGGCAATCCAGACCGTCGGAGGAGAGAGAGAGAGACACATGCAGCAGAGAGTTCCCTCGCCAGCATCCACCAAACTTAACATCAAGCTCTGCTTGAGCTGCGCCAGTAACAGGAGCAGTGATTCCAGGTCATCCTTCAAGCTCAAGAAGAGGACCGGCAGGTGCTACGGAGCTCGATACCCCAGGGGGCTTCCACTGGCACGACCTCTGCCCCCTCCATGACCCACTTCATGCTTGTCAAGTCTATAGAGGACGACCCGGAGGCGTTCGTGAAACTGTTTGAGTGTGCGGTGGAAGCAGCGGGATGGCCAGAGTCCCAGTGGGTGGTCCGCCTGCTGCCACTGCTGTCAGAAGAAGCACAACTGGCAGCCCAATAACTACCTGTCGCCAACCGCATGGGGTATCAGGACTTGAAACGTGCCATCTTACAACGGGTCGTCCACAGTGCAGAGCAGCACCACCTGCGCTTCCACTCGCTGACGCTTGGTCACCCTTTTGCCTTTGCCCAACAGCTCCGTGACTCCTGCTGGTGGTGGCTGCTGGCGGCAGAACACAATGCTGTGGCCGTAGTTGACCTGGTGGTGCTGGAGCAGCTGATCAACCGACTACCGAAAAGGATGGCGGAATGGGTCCAGTGCCACCGACCAGCATCGCTGGATGAGGTGATCCAGCTGGCAGAGGACCATATGGCGGTGTACTCGGGGGGCCGGCAAGCCCTCTTCTTCTCTCTCTCTCTCTCTCTCTCTCCTTCCCTTCAAACCGGCGGGTTGAATGGCCCACGAGAGAAAGTGTGGAAAATAAAAGACTTGTGTTGAACGTTTGCCCGGCCCTCGCATCCTCCTTGAGAAGAAAGTCAAGAGACCTTGTCACAATAATTTTGCTTGTTTCTACAAACTGGAGGTACAACTCAAAATAATTTGCTTTGGTAATCAACAGAATTCCCCAGATGTTGTCAAAAAAGCTAGAATTAAACCTGGAGCAATCCTTTTAAAAAGGTACAACAAGACAATGTTCAAGGTGAACCTTTTCTCAGCAAGTATTTTTTTTTATGCAAGATAATAAAAAACTAGATAGGTAAAGTTTGTCAAGACAAAGTTTGATGTTGACTTGACTTGTCTGAACATTTAAACATGTTTTAATGTTTTAAGTTTGATGGTTATACAGACATTACAGTAAGAATAAGCAGATAGTTATCTTGCTAGCCAGATAGACAGACTGTCACATAGTCAGATAAATCATCAGCTAGATAGAGAGGGCAACTTAAAGGTGCTGTAAGCGATTTTAGTATTCTGAAGATTTCACGTGACTGAGCCGTTGAATTAGCCTAGCTCCCTCATTCTAAAACCCCACCCTCCAAAGATAATTTTGGCACAAACACTGAGCAAAAGAGCAGCATTGTTTGTTCCTGTGGCTGTCAAATTCAACAGTGGCACAATAGCCTCAGTGATCCGCTTCAAATCCAACACTATGACCCTGTTTCCACCTGGTATTAAGATGCGTTTCAGGTGATCAGATCACATGGTCAGTGTTGGGGAGTAACAGAATACATGTAACGGGATTACGTATTTAAAATACAAAATATAAGTAACTGTATTCCACTACAGTTACAATTTAAATCATTGGTAATTAGAATACAGTTACATTCAAAAGTATTTAGATTACTGAAGAGATTACTTTGCATTTTATTGTCATTTGTTTCATTTAATATTTAGTCCTTTCAGATGGAAAATATTTTATACATATAAATGATGCAATCCAAAGTTTATTTTAACAGTGGTGAAACACTTTCGTGATGTGTTACATTCATACGAGCAGACAGAGATGTATGTATGAAGTTTAGAGTAGAAGAAATAAACCTTGTGCAAATTGTCAGCTTTACGCCAAGTTAAAATGCTATGCATTTTACATGCATGTTACCAGGCACGATCATATTTTTTTTATCAAGAAAATTCACATTGTATCATAATTTCTTTTTTTCTAGCAAGACCTTTGATATTAGGGCAAAAATCATATTCTTGATGATAATTTTTTTATTGTTTTACTGTAAAAATATCTAAAAATCCTTAAAACAAGATCAATTTGATTTATCTTGTTTTAGAAACAACACTGCATAAGATATTTAGGTTATTCAGAGAATGTATTTTTAACATGTGTATTTTGTCTTACTGTACTGGCAGAGTTTTTATAGTCAAAACAAGAAAATCTACCAGTGCTGAAGAAGTAATCCAAAGTATTTAGAATACGTTACTGACCTTGAATAATCTAACGAAATACGTTACAAATTACTTTTTACAGCATGTATTCTGTAATCTGTAGTGGAATACATTTCAAAAGTAACCCTCTCAACCCTGTATATATGTATAATGGAAATGAGGCCAAAGAGAACAAGCAATCTGATTGACAGGTGAAAAGCGTCAATGTCCGCGGAGACATTTTTGTTTGCTGTTTACAAAGTCTACAGCTGTCACAGAGACCAGTGATATGTCTCAGGACATTTATTTTATTTAATTATATCTCTAAGGGAGTAGGAACATTTTTTGCATACTTTTACATGAAAAAGGTTTGCTTACAGCAAACTTAGCGTCCTTTGTGGTTTGTTTACATTAGAATTTCTGACAGTTGGAGTTTGAATTGATGAGCATTCTGACGTAAACATTATGTCAATGTAAGTCTTTGAGATTTTTCAGATTTTTGATTGTCCGCTGAGTGAAAACTGTAACAGCCCGTCTACACCAGATGCGGGCAGTGTGTCACGTCAAAAGCGATAGAATAATATAATCAATGATGCTGTCTACACTGAAAGTGTCCGTTGCGGTGCGTCTGTCACACCGACAGTAAATGTGTGTCCCGTTCCATTTTGCGTTGCACGTGCTGACACTACTACTGCCAGCAACACAAATAAATGGTTTAGAACGTTTGCTTCAATGCGGCCTGTGAAGACAGCCGCAAGCCGTTGCGGTGCGGCAATTCAGCAGACATGCCTGATGTAGACAGGGTGTAAGTGTGATCAGTTAGAAAAAGACTTAGCACACTATTCCAGAACAGTCTGAAGGTCTGTGCAGAGTTTGGTGGCTCTAGCTTGGAGTTACAGTCAGAAATTTTGATCTTCGTTTGGGGATTTTGAAAAAACCTTAAACATATTAACCCCAACATAATTAATAATAATTATAGATATCTAGGCTCTTCTCCAAAACTTAGTGAGCTGCCTTGCTGTCTCCTGCCTACATAGGCATCTGTCTTCCGTGACAGCAACCTAACTGATATGGAGCCTCATAAGAAAGCGATTTGGAAAACTCTACAAAGGAGGCAACTCCACACATCATTCAAATATCGCTCGTCAGGAGCAGCATACAGGAGACTCGACGATTATATGAACTATTCAATACAGGTGATGCGAGAGGAAAGATGTGATACTCTCATGAGCATAAATGCGTGCACGCACACACACACACACACACTTTTGGGTGAAGTAGTCAGTGTTTGATCATAATAACCATTTTTCCCATACTTTTCAGTATTTTTATTTATTTATTTTATCCCCTTTTTCTCCCCAATTTGGCATGCCCAATTCCCAATGCGCTCCAAGTCCTCGTGGTGGCGTAGTGACTCGCCTCAATCCGGGTGGCGGAGGACAAATCTCTGTTGCCTCTGCGTCCGAGACCATCAACCCACGCATCTTATCACATGGCTTGTTGAGCGTGTTACCACGGAGACATAGCGTGTGTGGAGGCTTCACGCTATTCTCTGTGGCATCCACGCACAACTCACCATGCGCCCCACCAAGAGTGAACCACAAGGAGGTTACCCCATGTGACTCTAACATCCCTAGCAACCGGGCCAATTTGGTTGCTTAGGAGACCTGGCTGGAGTCACTCTGCACACCCTGGATTCAAACTTGCGACTCCAGGGGTGGTAGTCAGCGTCTTTACTCGCTGAGCTACCCAGGCCCACCATGCTTTTCAGTATTGAATGGATTACAAATATATTTATAATCAAAATATCTCTCGCTTCATCACATTGCATTATGGGATTGCCTACCTGAGGCAGGATACATATGATGCTACCTTAGAATTAGGCCAAAATGAGATATCTTAGGAGGCAGCATAAATAAGATAACTACCTTTTGAAACTTCTATAATGTCATAAATTGCTGCCTCTGGAGGACGCTCACTAGGTTTTGAAACAGACCCCTAGACTACTGCACATGGATTAAAATTTCTCTAACAAGAACAGCTTGGCAAGCATCTAATGTCAACAACATCAGTAACAACAGTTGAGTGACCTTATTTGAACACAGCCAAGACAGCCTAATACCCGCAGAGAGAAACAGAGAGCTTTACAAAGAGAGGTCCTTAACACAGGAGTTTCAGCTTTTTATGGACAAGACCTACAGTTTACTGATCTTCAGAAGAACAAAATAGTTATTACAGTGTATCAGTTGCACTTCCGAGTGTTTTTTAGCATGTCGCCATGCAGTTGTTAGTGTTCTGGGTGGCAAAACCCCCACCGCCAAGTCTCCATGGTATTTGTGTTCCCTTGATATAGGTCAATTCCCTCCTTCAGTGCAAGTCTGATTTTTTTCACTCGTTCCGTTTGTCCACCAGGCAAAAACATTAGTCCGAAATACGAGAAATTGAAATAGCAGTGTTTGCCAAGGCATATAAAAATAAAAGGTCTGGAAGAACATAACATTAACAGTGAAGTCACTGAAAAGGTATTTGGCTTCAAAACAAGTTTGACACCACAAAATCACAATAAAGTCAGATCAGGAAAGACAAGTGTATTATGCAAAACAACCACATAACCTCAACTTTATTATGATGTTGGATGCAATTCTTTCATTGCATAATCCTGGAGTGCCTGACGGTTGGGTCTCATTTAATTAAACAAAAATGACCCATGCTTGCTTAACTATGTCAAAATCTATGACAAACACCAAAACACTTACACATGCCAACCGGGGTTGTGGTGAAAGAAACGCCAATGGGAAATTCCATACCAGGCCTCTTGTGTAATATATGTGAAATGTAAATGACCTATTTTTCCTTGCCTTACACTGAAAGCTATTATAGTGAATGTCAATGTCACAATGTCCCTCAAAAACCGGCAAGCAGCCAACATCACACACATGCAGCTGGGTCATAGTCCATGCAGCAACAGCTTTCACTGCAATTAAAATGCTAATTTTTCACCGTTATCTGTATGTTCCATTTGAACCAACACTGGATTTAGGTCCAAACAAAGTAACCGCATCAACTGCAATTCTGTCAATCATCACAGCATAATTAAATGGTTAAGAAAACAGAAGTGTGTGTGTGTGTGTGTGTGTATCTCATTGACCTATACTGTATATGTCAGGAATGTTACCTCATAGCATTCTTCAGCAGCTCAGGCAGGATATAGTCCAGCGGCAGTGGAATGAAGGGAAAGCGGGCCGCCACATGGCCGTTGATGCGAACTCGTGGGGAGTTCCCATACTGATGCTCACAGAGCCGTCTGAGGGGAACAGAGAGGAGCCATTAGGAAATACATGAACACAGAAACTGTTCCAAACATTTACAACATGATGCATGCATGCAAATGCAAAAACCAGGCATATGCCATTAATTATGCACCGGGTAAAAACTGCCTTGCCAGGTTATGCAAGAAGGGCTGGACAATATTAATATTTTTCAGCCTTTTAATAATATATACCTCAATGTCTTTGAATCTGCTATGAAATGAAGGTTGACAGCCATTGCTACCAAGATGATTCAAAATGTTTCATGTTCAATTATTTTTATTGTCGATAACGTCGACTAATCGTTTCAGCCCTAGTTAAAAACTGGTACTGTCTCTTTAAGAAAGATGGCATTTCTCTAAAAAGCATCTGAAAATTAGCACATATTAACGAGAGAGACTCGAATGGCTTTATATCAACTGTCCTATGCATGATTAGAATTAATCGTTTCTTTTTTCTTTGATCAACAACTGACTGTAAAGAACAAAGCGTATTAAAAGAGACATTAAATGACAAATAACTTGTCTCTCTGTGCTATCTCTCATAGCAAGACTTTTAACTATTGCCATATAGTCTGTTTGCAGGATATTCCAGCCAAGAACTACCTACTTAGGAAGAAACTGTCTAATCTAAATGAAAAGTGACCAATTGCAATAAGTTTTGTTTATGTTCCATTTAGGGACATGTTTATTGGAAATAATTTGTAACAATCATTTAGCGGTATGGAGGAACTAATTTCAAACAACTGAACATCAGTATTGCTCAGTGACCAGCTATAAAGACTAGGGATGCACGATATATCGGCGGCCGATATACAGTATATTATAAAAATATTATTATTGTGCCGAAAATGGAATTACCGCTGATATTTTTCGACGATAATTTGTTTATTTGCTTTCGGCTGAGGATCTCAGACTGCCCTATGGCTTCTTCCCTTCAGGCAGGGACTCGGGCAGTCTCAAGCGACACAACGTGTCTGTGTGAGCCAGAGCTAAGCTCATGTCGCTCTGTGAGAATTAATTAAACATCTCTGCACCCTGTTACGTTGTTTTAGGGCTGGTTTTAGTCATCTGCTGTAAATAACAACATGCCATTTCCCATATTCTGTTTGTTTCATGAGTCAATAAACAAAGATGCAACAAAATATAAAATTATTGGTTATCGGTGTAGGCCACAATGAGCTGTGAATTATTGTTATCGATGCATCCCTAATAAAGACACCAGAAAAGAAATTAGTGGATATGCAATATGCATTAGATGGTCAGCAAATGGACTGTGGGTGTGCCATCTGAGGCAAAGACTAGCATTGGACAATCGACTTTTTAATAAAATCTGGAGTTTTAGCAGATTTATCTAACAAACAATCAACATATATTTGTCAAAACAGTCTTAAGTTGTAACTCGACATATTTCACCAAGCATTTGTTTCAAGATCATAATTGAACTGGGAATAGTAGAAATGAGGAGAAATAAATCAAAATTAGCACTTGGAGATACTCTGTGCATATGCACAATGTAATAGGTGGGATGGAAAAAAGGGCTCTAAAACAGCCGCTTTTCCACTAACGGACCAGTGCGAGCCAGGGCTATCAATTGGCCAGCCGGGGCCAATAGCCACGGACCTTGAGCCACAAAACCAACGTCAATCTGCATTCCCACCATCGGGCCAAAAACTTCACAGCATTGCCCAGAAACCCAGATTTTAGCGGATTTGTACGGTGCACGCATTTTGAAACTCTGCCTTTGACATGGCACCCGCCTCAATCTCCGGTTGGCCTTGTTTGGCCCTAGGGTAATCGGTGGGCCAAAGACCATTGGCCCCGAGAAAGCCCTGAGGAGGCACGATGAAGCCCCTGAAGTGACAGTGGGAACGCAACTGGCCCTGGCACGCCCTCATATGGCCCAATAGTGGAAACGCAGCTACTGACTGACTGGACAGCAGCAGAAGGGAATGGAGTGGTGAGCTGCTGGTGAACAAATGCATGTATTCAGCAACTGCACATTCTTCAAGGACCCAAAGATGAAATTCGTGACCACATACTGTACACAGCATTGTGGCCTGATTCCTTTTCTTTTTTAAAGATTTCAAGAGGCACATCTGGGAAATGTTTGGTGAAAGCCTCCAAGCCCAGAGACACACTGGGAGTAAAAGAACTGATGCAAAGGGGAAAGAAAGGAATTATTATTATTATTATTGTTATTATTATTAACTGTAATCTGATTGGATAAAAGAGTTGCTATGAAACCTGCCCAGCAAATCACTGCTATTAAGCAAAAGAAAGAAAGTCATGGCGACTTCCTCTTGTTTGTGTTCTGAAGTCGTTGTTTGTGAAGGATCATTCATGACATGACTTGGTAACATGCAAGAAATAGTGTAAATTCTTAACACCCGCCTTGTGCAAGGGCCGCAACTAAATGCAAATGTGAATTATTTAGTTTGGAATTTATTTAGTTTGAAAAACTTTGTCTTTGTTTGCTACTGTAGAACAGCATTCATAAGAGGCCAGTTTAAGAAATAATTATACGTGCCATTCACTGCAAATCATTCCTTGACACAAACGAAACCTGACTGTTTACACATTAAACTCAAATATCACAAGTAAATACAGGTTTTGCTGCCACTTAGCAAATGTTAGACAGTAGCTCTAAAATTACCTTTATAACACGAATCTTGGTAAATCACAAATGACTAGTCTGGGCTCTGGCCTTTATTTTAGACAAACAAAGCACATGCACACACATGATTCGTTACCACTCACTTGATTGGTAAGCACTCACATATGCACACAGAAAGCAGGGTGCAAGGCAGATGAAAAAGAGTTAAAAGTTAAAATGAGGGCATACTTACCGAGCAAAATCAACCCACTTCTCTATGATCTTTTTAGGGGAAAGCCGTCGACATATGATGCCTACAAAATCAGGCTGGAATGGAGAAAAAAAATTTGTCAAAACACAATAACATATAGTAAGCATGCATAAAGAGCCATCACATTATATTATGGTCTGCTCTGTGGTTGCGAAGGTGATCAAAGTAGTTTTAGCATATTATATATGGTTGCTAGGGTGTTCTGGGTGGTTGATAGATAGTCAAAAAGTGCCCACCCCCAAGTCTCTATGATATTCTGGTTCCTAGATATGGCTCTGGTCTGCAAACCCCTAACCGCAAGTACAAGCAATATTAATGCTTGCCTTAGCAAGCACTACTTATAAAACTTACATTTAAGTTTGCTTTCAGAATGTGAGCAAAAGTGTAAAAAAAGCATTTATTGTCAAGAAACATTTCAGCAGTCATGTGTCTTAAATAACAGTCTAGTGGAGCGAGTAAGTATTACGGCACGTCTCTTAGCCATTTGCCAGGAGATATGGGCGGTGGGGCTCTTTTATATTTAGCCCTTGTATGTGGGTCATATGAAAATAATGGTGGCCCACTTGGCTGTCTGGACGAGACACTTATGTCATTGGGCAAAGAACTGAAGACCGCATCGCAGGTACATCTACGGACATGTTGGAGAAAGAATCGCCATTGGCTAGTACATTTTTGTTTTTACTTGCCAGACTTTTGATTACATGCAAGCGTAATGAACTGAAAGACATTAAGCAAACAGGAAAGGGGGCATCTTCACATAGTATTCATATATATGACTTTACACACTATAGTATGAGTGTGTATATTTTCGAGCCGCTGATAGCGCAGCACTAGTTAAAACTTTGTGTCGGTCGCATAAAGCAGATGACAGCCTATACAGTGGCAAGACAAATTACCTGCATTTATGTATGAATTTGTCTTAAAATCTGGTTTGATCTTAATCTAAGTTACAATAATGAACAAACACAAGCAGTTTTAACTAATAACACACAAATTATTGTATTGTTCTTGTACATACTGAAATCATTCAAACATTCACAGTGTAGGTTGGGAAAAAGTATGTGAACCCCATAGGCTAACGACGTCAACCAAAGCTAATTAGAGTCAGGAGTTGGCAAACCTGGCATCCAATTAATGAAACAAGATTGGAGGTGAGGGTTAGAGCTACTTTGACTTATAAAAGGGGCTCAAACATTTTGAGTTAGCTAATTACAAGAAGCATCTGCTGACTTGGAGAGATCTCAAAAAACCTACGATCAAGAATTGTTGCTTTGCATAAAGCTGGACAAAGTTATTACGAAGAGCTTAGATATTCATCTGTCCACAGTTAGACAAACTGTCTATCATTGGAGATTATTTATTACTGTGGCTACTCTCCCTAGAAGTGGTCGTCCAGACAAGATGACAAAGGGCACCCTCATGCTCAGTGAAGTAAAAAAAGAACCCTAGAGTGAGTCAAATACTTCAAGGAATCATTGAAACTGGTTAACATCTCTATTCGTTAGTCTACTATACGGAAAACATTAAACAGGCATTGTGTCCATGGCAGGACACCACAAAGGAAGCCAAACATTGCTGCACACCTGAAGTTTGCCAAAGACCACCTTGACACTCCACAGTGCTACTGGGAAAATGTTTTGTGGACTAAGGTTGAAGGGTGGGTTGTTCAAGAAACCTGTTTGACAATATAATTATTTTTGCAATTCCGTTTGGTGTCACAAGAGGCCAAGAAATGACATGCTTCGCCTTTAAAGATCCACTTTTATAATAACTACAAAATATCACAATGAAAAAAAGGAGGCTAAAACATTATGCAAGAGACGTACATTATCCTCATGCAAGGCGATGTGGTGCGTGGCCAGCATACGGATGCCCAGACGAGATGTCAACGTTGTGTCCAAGAAATTACGAACCAGAGTTTCTTCCTAAACAAAGTAAAAAAAATCCACTGAGGTTACAACTGGATTTGACTCAAAGATTAGAAGACCAATAAGGCTTAGATAAACTAGATTGCTGTCATAATCATAAGCTTAAAATAAAACCAAAGAAAAGATTGCCATTATGCTGAGGGTGATAAAAAAAATAAAATAAATCTCACCACAATGTGTTTACGACATTCCCTGAATCCCTCAGCTAGCATGGTGACAACATCTTTGTGGTCATCAAGGAGCTGTTTCACAAGCTTGCTATAGCGAGCTTCAGTCTCCTGGTCTTTTATCTGAAGATAAAGCATTGGTGGAAAGGTTAGCAAAATAATTCATGTTAAACTTTCGTATGTAAGGCTCAACGGACAGTCAGCAGGTTATTATCGCAAAAAAACAAACAAAAAAAAACAACTAAAGGTGGTTTATTTTGCCTGGCTGACTATGTCCCACTTATTACACCACACAGCTCCTTACCTATAACATAAATCAATGGATATTGATGCAAAATGAAATTATTTTATCATGTGATGTGTTAATAATGGCCATAATACAAAATATTTGACAGAGGAGTGCTGTGATTAACCAATCAGAATCAAGTTTTCCAGAGAGTCATGTAATAAGTCACGTGGTCCACTTAAGTCACTCAAATTCACTACAGTAATTAATTCAATTTCTACATATTTCCAGCAGTAGATATTGTGACATTTGGGCATTTTTCATTTGATCACAAACAAAATGGTTATAACCAAAATTAAACAGATTGACCACTTCAGCATTGACTCAGCATTGTACATAGTCAGTCAACAAAGAATTATGTTTCACTCATGAGAGCCGATATACAATCCTCTAAAGCTAGTACTGGTGCCCTTAGCAAACTCACAGGTCTCTCCAGTTACAGAATTTAGTTATGGTAGATTGCAAACTGGTCAACAACCAGCCTGTGGATGAATTAATATGGATAGGTTTGGCTGAATTGTACTTACGGCTGGAAAGTCACTCAGCTTTTGGTAGGCCCTGATATAAAGCTCGTGCTGTAGAGAGAGAAAGAGAACTTATGGATACAATATAGGGTTAACAAATCAGCTCTGTTGTGGTTCCAAGAGCTAGTTTTCCTAGAGGCCTGTTTGCCTCATCATTCCTCTGAAGCCCATTCCTGGCTCTTCTCCATCCCTCGATGAGCACATGGCATAAATTCTTTATGGATTCTAGGAACACGTGGCAAAACGAGGAAGGAGTGACCGGAAAATATTTAAACAAGCTGAAGGTTTTGATTGATTAGTCTTAATAGAGAAAGAAATTGACTTCCAGCCAGTTGATGACATATCTGATCAAGCAAATAACATATCTTCTCAAAGAAATTAAAGCCAAGTTCATGTTGTAATAACTAGAGGTAGACCTGATATTTGGTTTGACAGATATTGTTTAAATAAATAAGTTAACTTTTTACATAACAGCCAAAGATGAAAATGAATTTGACCATTTAGTACATCACATAACAATTTTGCATAAATATGATGGCATAAATGATAACTATTATTACAAATAATAAAATATTCATACAGCATGTTTTAGTATTGTAGTCCAATTCTATATTTTTGTAGTGTTTCAAAAAGCAGAAATAAAACAAAATTATAAATTGTTAAATGTTAAATTGCTAAAAATATTTAATTATAATCATTATTCTTATAGCTCATTATTAACATTAAATTTATAGTTAAATAAAAGTTTGTAAAATTATTGTTCATACTTCATGTTTTATTATAGTCCAATTATTTTGTTAGTGTCAAAAAGCAGAAATAAAACACTTAAAAATGGTAACTGTTCATTGTTAAATTGCTAAAAAAGATTCAGTATAATTATTATAGATTTAAATAATGTAAATAAAATTTATATATTATCAAAATGTTCATACTGCATGTTTTATTATAGTCTAATTATTATTTTGTTAGTAGCATAAAACAATTAAAATGCTTAATTATTAAAATTATTTATTAAAACTTAATTTTAATTTATTAATATTATTCTTATAATGTTTTTATTATTGAATTTGTAAAATTAAATTACAATTTGTAAAAATGTTCTTAAAATATTTATACTGCATGTTTTATTATCAAATTATAATTTTGTTACCATGTCAAAAAGGAGAAATAAAACAATTACATTTTTCTTTTTGCATTTCAGTTATTGGACACCCACACATAAAAACAATCTGTATTGTGTTGGTTGTTAAAAAAACAAAACCTTTATATCTGAACATTACTGATTTAATTGTACTGAACAAACACTGAAAAGCACTATGTAACCTCCCTCAAAAAAAAAAAAAAAAAAAAAGGGGCTGTACATGAGACTCTCTCTGGAGCATAGCTGAGGGCAAATCTGGGTAAAAGTTCACAGAGGAGGACTTGCAGAAAGAAGTAAACAGGCAGGAGAAAAGGGTGGGAATCCTCATTCTAGAGATATACGTAGTCTTTCTGCATGCTACTACATGCTATACTGGAATTTTGTCCCATTCCTCCAGACAGAACTGGTGTAACTGAGTCAGGTTTGTAGGCCTCCTTGCTCGCACATGCTTTTTCAGTTCTGCCCACAAATTTTCTATCAGATTGAGGTCAGGGCTTTGTGATGGCCACTCCAATACATTGACTTTGTTGTCCTGAAGCCATTTTGCCACAACTTTGGAGGTGTGCTTGGGGTCATTGTCCATTTGTAAGACCCATTTGCGACTGAGCTTTAACTTCCTGGCTGATGTCTTGAGATGTTGCTTCAATATATCCACATAATTTTCCTTCCTCATGATGCTATCTATTTTGAGAAGTGCATCAGTCCGTCCTGCAGCAAATCACCCCACAACATGATGTTGCCACCCCATGCTTCATGGTTGGAATGGTGTTCTTCGGCTTGCAAGCCTCACCCTTTTTCCTTCAAACATAACGATGGTCATTATGGCCAAACAGTTCAATTTTTGTTTCATCAGTCCAGAGGACATTTCTCCAAAAAGTAAGATCTTTGTCCCCATGTGCACTTGCAAACTGTAGTCTGGCTTTTTATGGTGGTTTTGAAGCAGTGGCTTCTTCCATGCCGAGCAGCCTTTCAGGATATGTCGGTATAGGACTCGTTTTACTGTGGATATAGATACTTGTCTACCTGTTTCATTGAGCATCTTCACAAGGTCCTTCGCTGTTGTTCTGGGATTGATTTGCACTTTTCACACCAAACTACGTTCATCTCTAAGAGACAGAATGCATCTCCTTCCTGAGCGGTATGATGGCTGCGTGGTCCCATGGTGTTTATACTTGCATACTATTGTTTGTACAGATGAACGTGGTACCTTCAGGCATTTGGAAATTTCTCCCAAGGATGAACCAGACTTGTGGAGGTCCACAATTTTTTTCTGAGGTTTTGGCTGATTTCTTTTGATTTTTCCATGATGTCAAGCAAAGGGGCACTGAGTTTGATGGTAGGCCTTAAAATACATCCACAGGTACACCTCCAATTGACTCCAATTAGCCTATCAGAAGCTAAATGGCTAAAGGCTTGACATGATTTTCTGGAATTTTCCAAGCTGCTTAAAGGCACAGTTAACTTAGTGTATGTAAACTTCTGACCCACTGGAATTGTGATATAGTCAATTAAAAGTGAAACAATCTGTCTGTAAACAATTGTTGGAAAAATTACTCATGTCATGCACAAAGTAAATGTCCTAAACGACTTGCCAAAACTATAGTTTGCTAATATTAAACCTGTGGAGTGGTTAACAAAATTAGTTTTAATGACTTCAGCCTAAGTGTATGTAAACTTCTGACTTCAACTGTAAGTGTTATTTGGAGCAAAAATTAATTTCAGGCTCAATTTGTGCTATTGTTTGCTGTCATAACCTAGAATAATTAATTATATCAATGTAACAAACCTAGGATCATTGCTTCATGTCATTTACACACTCAGGTGAGTCTTCTCGACTCTGTGAAGTATTTGCACTCTACGGCCACATGTTTTTTGACCATTTTTACAAATGTAATACCTTAAACTTTACATTACCCACAAAGAATATATGCTGATGTGAGTGAAAGAACTGGAGACCGGAAATTGAAAACAGTCGAATCGTGGAACACTTCCGCGTTCAGGAAAAAGTTGGATAGCGACCACAAGGGAGGTTAACCCACATGTGTTCCCTAGCAACCGGGCCAATTGGTTGCTTTGGAAGCCTGGCTGGTGTCACTCAGCACTCTCTGGATTCGAACTCACAATTCCAGGGGTGGTAGTCAGCGTCTTTGCTTGCTGAGCTACCCAGGCCCCATAAATTGTTCAATAATTAAACACTGAAAAGATTTCCAAGGCTAGAATTAGCTTTTGAAACAAAAACAGAGATAGTGAGTTAATGTATACATTTTAAAAAAAGAAATGCCACATCGTCTCTGTGGTCATTAGAATTAGTGACAGAACAATCTTTCGGCAGATATTTGGCCATTTTGAGATTATAGATTGGGTTAAATTGATTAAATATTGTGAAAAATAAGTGTTCATTTCAGCAATTTTATATACATCTCATTTACTGTCATTAAATTGTATTATGTCGGTTATATATCAGCCAGCTGCCATCCTGCTCACTAAATATTGGTATCTGCCATTGCAAAACCTATATTGTTAGAACACTAATATGATGTAGGCTACCTGTTCGGAACAGGCTACCAAATAAAACCACTAAATGCATCAATAAAGCACTTCCAATCCAAGAAAATCTGTTTAAATTTGGGGATACAAATGACTTGCATTAAGACGACACTACTAACCCTCCATTTATAGCCGCCATGAGCACAGGGGGTCGGATGGCACTGAAACAAATATGTTGGTCAGCTTAGCAATTCAGACCTCCATCGGAACAACACTCAGCCTAAATTAACCGACCGCAGCTCCTCATCACCCAATATCCCCTCTGAGAGTTTCAGGGGTGGAGCATGTCTAACAAACCAGCTTGTAAGAGAGACGATGAGACTACCCGCCACAAAAGAATGAATGAGAACCGAGAAATCCCACAGAGAAGAAAGGGAACTCACCACTTGGAGAATGGTTGGGTTGCAGCCGATAATGAAGGGCAGGCTTCGAAAGCCCTTAATGCGATGAGCGATACGGACAGGCAGCTCTTTGTGTAGGTACTTGGCACTGCTCTGCATTAAAATAAGTAACATACAAATACTTAATATTACCATAATTAAGTAAAGAGCCATTCTTAGCACCTAAACAGCTTAATCCTTCAGCACTAAGAAAAAAGTACCAAAAAGTACTATGGCATTACAATGATATTCTTAAGTACATTTGGAGTACCACGTAAATACAGTAAATGTATATAAATGATAATCATTCAGTACCATGGTATTAACATGACGATAGTATTACCATCAATGAACCGCCTTGGCTCTTAAAAAAATGGCACCAATGTGGGTTGGGATAAATGTAGGATCCGAGACAGGAGTGTAATTACCAGGATATGTTGTCCATCAGGAGACTTCCCTGCATACAACATAGTGGCTGGCGTGAGTCTGACAGAAGGCTGTGAAGAGAACGTTACAGTTAAACACAATGCATTTACCATTTTTCATTTAGTATCTGATGGGAGACACCTACTACAAACTAGATACCTTTCTTAGCAACTCACTCAATTGTCTAAAATTGCCTGTATTGGAAATGTTATAGTAGTACTTTTGTTTAGAGGATAGTCTAATAATTCATGGGTTAAGTGACATTTGTAAGTCAGGCCATGCCCACACTACAATGCATTAAACTCGTTATGTTTTGGCCTTCCATCCACACTAAGACATTGTTTTTGTCCAGAAAAAAATGTAGCTTTTCGAGAATGCTCTCCCAAGTGGATCAATTTGAAAATGCTGTCTTCGCATTGTAGTGTGGACAGGGAAAACTGAGATATTAGAAATCTATGACATATTTTTTGTTATGTGACAGTTATGCAGGGGCAGACTGGCCATCGAGAGCACCGGGTGTTTTCCCGGTGAGCCGCTGGGTAATTTGGGCTGGCCCGCTGCTGCGCAAGTACTGGTCTGTCCTACAGGCAATACAGATGGCCTCCAACATGCCCGCGCGGACCCCATTATAGACCGAATATTCCATAAACTATGTAAGCTAAAGCCAATGCAATGGCTTATATTTTTAAATAATGTGATATCTTTTATTTTGAAATAAACTGCACATAGGAGTGCATATCCTAATGCGCACATTAACTGTGAAACTTGCGTGGACCTCATTATTTGACATACAAATCACAATAATGGTGACAACCAAAAATAACATTAAGTATAAGATGAGCTCTGAATAATCACAAAATGACAAATAACTGCAAGTTACAACAAATACAATAACAGCAGCATAAATTAAATTGGCAAACATTAAAGCTATAAGCAGTACATAGTCATTTGCATAATTTATTCATACCGCAAAGCATTACTAGGAGCTGAAGTGCGGCTTGCTGAATAATGCTTATGCCTGATACAAATGCAGCCTTAACAAATATTAATTTGTGGCTATATGAGTCTTTGAGGCTTTTTTCGTTTAAAGGATAGCAGAAACAGTGCTTGACAAAGCACTGGGCTTTTCACTTTCTCAAGAATAATCCAGGGAAGGAATTAAATCACTGCAAATATAAAGACGCAACAAACTCAGAAAATATGTGAAAATATGAGCAACTAATCTGCAAAATATCTGCAAAGATCTACACTTTAAGAGGTGTTTATTTATTTTTACATATATTTATATTTGTTTATATTTATACTGTATATCTACATATTCTGGCCAACTTTGTTTTCATTGATTTTTTTTAAAATAAACATCTTCACATAGTTATGTGAGTAACTGACATGAAATTTTAAGCATTGTCATCAGTGTCCTGCTGTGTGACACTTTCTTCATCTAACTATTTTAAACAACATTTTATGATCTTGTATAGCTATATACATATATAATATATTATTATTATACTTGTTGTTTCCACAACCTCATATTAACTAAGACAATAGTTTATTTGCACATCTAGAAAAAAGTTGAAAGTGATTAAGATCTTTAAAAACTCTGAAAAATGCTGACTTGTCACAGCACCTAAAATACACACTTTCCCTTGTACGTTCATGTACATTTTAACTTAACATCTGTATGTTGGCTATAAAGTGCTTATTTTTAGTGCTTTCTCTAAAAAAAATCCACTCATCACATTTACAGTGGTTTTATGTTTTAAAATGATGACCATTTGTGCACTGTGGGGCCCGTTGTCATGACTAGCAGTCAACAGAAATGTCTTTTTTTTTTTTCTCTCAACACAAAAATTTGAAACTGAGCTGGAAAATGAAATCAATGAGTGTTATGGTATGGTGTGTTGCGGGCTGGGTTTGGTGTGCTGCTCTGGGCCAGAAAGTCCAGGGCCATTTTTTAGTCCTAGTCCGCCCCTGCAGTTATGTGATACATTCAACCCAAAACCATCAAGATGAGGACCCATGTTGTAGCAGCATTGTTGTGCCTGTAGTTTTCATTTATAAAGTATTTAATTCATTGACTGGATAATTCAAAAATAAGATTTACAATATGGTTACAATATATAACCATATTACAATATATAAACAAACTTTTATTGATTTGTTTAGAAAAATGTAACTACATTGTGATATGTATATAGTTATTGTGATATAAAATTACTCCTATCATGATATAAGATTTTGGTCATATCGCCCACACCTATTGCACATGATTCCTATGGACTACTTTTCGGTGCTTTTTAAAATCCTTTTTGACACTTGACAGCCCCTGACTACTCTTTGCTTTCATTATATGGAAAAGGGCAGTGTGAACAGTCTACCCAACTTCTCCTTGTGTTCCATGTAATGAAAATCATACAGGTTTGGAACGACATGATGGAAAATAAATGAAACAGAATTAAAAAAAAATTTGTGAAATATCCCTTATTTTTAATTATGTGCATAATGAATCTATTAGGACAGGAGCAGTGGCCGATGTCTAATCACACTGGGCTTTGTTGAGTCATTAAGGCAGCTCCTCGTGTATGCTTCTGTCGAACCCTGGTGCTTTTACGTCATCAACTTGCGTCATCACAAACATGCACATGATGGAAAGCACAACGCGGGTCGCTATATGTGTGATTGTTATAAATTTTGTGTCATTACGCACACCAGAGTGAACAACACTTGCGCCTCTGTGCTTCAAATGCTGTAATTCAGCAGTTGTACATGTCCAGGGGAAGGAGACTATATCTGATGCTCACAAACAATATTTTTTGAGGACACAGCTGGTTGCACGCTCACATATATAAAAGGCACCTCACCTTTTCTGTCCCGCAATGTTTCCTTGCCAGTCATGATTCACGTGCGTGTTTGTTTTTGTGCAACCGATGATGTCATCATGCTTAAATCGGCAAAAACGCATGAGCAAGTCATTTTACTTCCCGAACAAGTGTGGATCCGAGTACAGGTTGCTTTCTTACTCATGCGAACCTCACCACAGTTACAGTGCAACCGAACTCAGACCAACTCCTACAGGTAGTCTCGGGTTCGGTACCGCGGTGCGCTTCCCGGTCCGCATGACAGCTTTCACATTACCAAGTTTTCATGCGAACCATGCGGTTTCGGACTAAATGGCCAGTGTGAAATCCCCCTGCTCAAAGTAGGGCAGGTTACATAAGGATACTGCACACATGCTTGCTTGGACACTGGCATGACAGCCGGGAACTCACTTATATCTGATGAGATAAGCATGATGCACGTTTTCCATCTATAACTAAAATATTTGCAAGTAAAATTGCTTTCACAAATGGGTAAAACTCACTAAGGTTTGCTGTCCTAAGTTTGACCCAGGGGTGTAACAATCATTTAAAAAGTGAGGGGGACGGAACGATTAAATATATAAGATATATTTTTAAGGCTCTAAATCGATGACTCTAAATTTATTATTAATTACATGACTGACCAGTGCATTTACACATTTGTTGTATGAAAGACACAGGGTAAACACATTTGCCCTGTGAAAAAGTGAGGGGGACACGTCCCCTGCATCCCCCGCATATTCTACGCCCATGGTTTGCCCTGTGTGTGTGTGTGTGTGTGTGTGTGTGTGTGTGTGTGTGTGTGTGTGTGTGTGTGTGAGAGAGAGAGAGAGAGAGATAAAGACACACAGTTTACACATTCACACTACTGCAAAGTCAAACACACAATTTCTTCCTAAAGGGATTAATCTAGAGTCCAAGAGTCTGCTCATTTAAATCAGATTTATCAGAAATTATCCCCATTCCCATTCCCATGGGCACTATTTAAAAAGGGACTTCAAAATGAAAGTTATTTCATCTAAATGCCTCAAATTAGCTCATTTCCAATGTCATTACTGTAAACTGGTACCTGTACAACCACACACTGGTTGACTACAGCCATCTGAGACAGGAGGTGGGAATTTGCCAATTGGACAGATACTGTTTGGTTAAAGCTTGTTACAACGCATTTTTCAGTATATCAAGCTAGCCATACTATGGATGGAGAACGCAACGTATTGATCTGCATCTAGGCCGTTAGAAGACATCGGAGTGTGCTTTGCAGTCCTAAGGAGACAATGGTGACTGACCTTCTCGGCAGATGCATCGATGGCAGACTGGTTGTAAAAAGACGTGACGGTTTTGGACCTCTCCCGAGCCAGTTCCGTGTAACCGGACATGGACGATGTAGACCGAAACCTTCTGTCGATGTCATGTCCACCAGCCGACTGTGGAGCTAATGCTCTGGCTGATGGGGCCAGAAAGAACCGGGTCACACTGATCCTGGAGCCGCCGCTGCCCAACAGCTCCATGGCCTGGCCTGTCACGCGCCCTCGCATTTTCACACACCCTAATAACGGAAATATCCCAAATAACAAACCTCAATTCCTTATTAGTTTAAACCGACTATCCGACTACCTCGCCATCTAAAAGAGTGGTTTTGCTCGTGCACAAAGGCACGTCTCTGGCACCATCACATCACTGGATGTAAAATACGAAGGAGATGAAAACACTAGTCGCTTGTGGTGTTTATCAGAAGACCCGTGTGTGCAGCCAATCAGCGGTCAGAGGGGGCGGGGCTTCGCGCTCCGTACGGCCTCAGCAGCAACAGAAACCAGTCATGACGCTGCAATGAAAATGAGAGACAGTGCGGCTGTGACCGAGAACAGTTTGTACGGTACTTCTTTCGACTCACATTTATGCACGTATTCAAAGATTGTAAATGGCATTTTTATTATGTCTATTCCGCCTGAGGGGGAACTAACACAAAAAATCAAGAGAATATCACATTTATATACTAAATGCCAGTTTCTGTTAAAGGTGTACTCAGTATTTTCCCCTCTAATTAAACTATTTTTACTCCAAAAGAACTTAATAGTAATTTTAAACATATGTATAAAATCATGAGCACTCACATGAGATAAAGACTCCAGTTATATCAGTAACCTTATAAAAGTTGTTTTATTCTACATAGAGAGGATCCCCTCATGGGGGCTGCCATGTTAGAATCACATGACCAGCCGAATACTACTCGCTTTTTATCTCCGTAACCGTCCTGTTATTGGACACTTTCACTCATAGATTAAATAAATCATGGCTTATTGTGGATAGTGATTTTACAATAGCATATCAGTCACTATTGCATTTGAATAATGCTGCATCCAAGCCACTAGATGTCAGTTTAAGTCCAAGAAGACTGCCATATTGACACAACATAAAAAAATTCTAAGTGCACCTTTACAACACCAACACCATTGGTAATTATTGGTCAAATGGGATAGATGCCCTTTATGCATCCTAATCTGGAACTACAAGGATAGTAGAAGCAAATTTTAAAGGCGCTATATAAAAAAAATAAACTGGTTTATTATTATATCATGTCACAAAGGACTTCTAGGATGTCTAGGCAGAACCAAAGTGCAAAAAAGTAGTACCATGGTATTCTCTGAAGTATCTTGGAATACCATGTATCATGTAACATAAATATGGTAGTCATTTATATGGTTTATACAGTTGAAGTCAGAAGTTTACATACACTTAGGCTGAAGTCATTAAAACAAATTTAACCACTCCACAGATTTCATATTAGCAAACTATAGTTTTGGCAAGTCGTTTAGGACATCTACTTTGTGCATGACACGAGTAATTTTTCCAACAATTGTTTACAGACAGATTGTTTCACTTTTAATTGACTATATCACAATTCCAGTGGGTCAGAAGTTTACATACACTAAGTTAACTGTGCCTTTAAGCAGCTTGGAAAATTCCAGAAAATCATGTCAAGCCTTTAGGCAATTAGCTTCAGATAGGCTAACTGGTTAGTTGGAGTCAATTGGAGGTGTACCTGTGGATGTATTTTAAGGCCTACCATCAAACTCAGTGCCCCTTTGCTTGACATCATGGAAAAATCAAAAGAAATCAGCCAAAACCTCAGAAAAAAATTGTGGACCTCCACAAGTCTGGTTCATGCTTGGGAGAAATTTCCAAACGCCTGAAGGTACCACGTTCATCTGTACAAACAATAGTACACAAGTATAAACAACATGGGACCACGCAGCCATCATACTGCTCTGGAAGGAGACACATTCTGTCTCCTAGAGATTAACGTAGTTTGGTGTGAAAAGTGCAAATCAATCCCAGAACAACAGCAAAGGACCTTGTGAAGATGCTCAATGAAACAGTTAGACAAGTATCTATATCCACAGTAAAACGAGTCCTATATCGACATAACCTGAAAGGCTGCTCAGCAAGGAAGAAGCCACTACTGCAAAACCACCATAAAAAAGCCAGACTACAGTTTGAATGTGCACATGGGGACAAAGATCTTACTTTTTGGAGAAATATCCTCTGATCTGATGAAACAAAAATGGAACTTTGGCCATAATGACCATTGTTATGTTTGGAGGGAAAAGGGTGAGGCTTGCAAGCCGAAGAATACCATCCCAACTGTGAAGCATGGGGGTGGCAGCATCATGTTATGGGGTTGCTTTGCCGCAGGAGGGACTGATGCACTTCTCAAAATAGATGTTATCATTAGGAAGGAAAATTGTGGATATATTGACGCAACATCTCAAGACATCAGCCAGGAAGTTAAAACTCTGTCACAAATGGGTCTTCCAAATGGACAATGACCCCAAGCATACCTCCAAATTTGTGGCAAAATGGCTTAAAGACAACAAAGTCAAGGTATTGGAGTGGCCATCACAAAGCCCTGAACTCAATCTGATAGAAAATATGTGGGCAGAACTGAAAAGCATGTGTGAGCAAGGAGGCCTACAAACCTGACTCAGTTACACCAGTTCTGTCTGGAGGAATGGGCCAAAATTCCAGCAACTTATTGTGAGAAGCTTGTGGAAGGTTACCCAAAAGGTTTGACCCAAGTTAAACTATTTAAAGGCAATGCTACCAAATATTAACAAAGTGAATGTAAACTTCTGACCCACTGGGAATGTGATGAAAGAAATAAAAGCTTAAATCATTATCTCTACTATTATTCTGACATTTCACATTCTTAAAATAAAGTAGTGTTGCTAACTGACCTAAAACAGGGAATGTTTTCTACGATTAAATGTCAGGAATTGTGAAAAACTGAGTTTAAATGTATTTGGCTAAGGTGTATGTAAACGTCTGACTTCAACTGTACCAAAGCACCATGGTTTACCATCTGACAACATCACTGTACCATGGTACTGCCATAGTATTAAGGGTTATGTTCAAGCTCACCATCCTACATGAATAAAGCCCATTGCTAAAAGCTGTAGTCCACAAATGAGGGGGCTACAGTCCCACCAATATGTTTGAATTATGTTAAATCCAGGTTGTATCAAACATTGTCTATCTTAATGCAAATAACTCCTAAGAACTGCAGCAAATTTCAAAATACATTAACTAATGATGTAGTTATTCAAGTACATACTTACATTTAGGACCCAAATGTTTGGTTTATTGTTTTTTGACAATAACATTCATTACAAGTCCTTTAAAACATAAAACTGGTGTATGACACCAGTTCATTCATTAAAGAAAAATAGTCAGGAAGTCCTTATTTGAACAATATTTTTCCTCTTCTGATAATCTTTCCTCTCCAATTGATATATTTTCTTGGAAACATTGTTTAAAATGTTTAAAACAAGCAACAAAAAAAAAAACTTTTTTTTTTTTTTTTAAGACTTCACGATTGCCTTACTAAAGTTCGTAACAGTGTATCAGGAAAAATTTAACATGATGGATCAATTTGTCTGTCTCTTTGAGACAACAAGTCTTTAAAATAGATAGTATGGGACCAATTTTTGTTTAAACTTCTTAAAGGAATATTTCACCCAAAAATGAAAATTCTCACATAATTTACTCACCCTTATGCCATCCAAAACATGCATGACTTACTTTCTTCTGCTGAACACAAACGAAGAACGAAGATACAATGCAAGTGAATGGTGACCAAAACTTTGAAGCTCCAAAAAGCATATAAAGGCAGCATAAAAGTAATCCATAAAACTCCAGTGGTTTAATCCATGTCTTAAATGATCCAGTTGGTTTTGGGTAAGAACAGAACAAAATATAACTCCTTTTCACTGTACATCTTGACATCTGACGTCTCCTTGGCATTCATGATTTGGTCACCATTAACTAGCATTGAATAGACCTAGAGAGCTGAGATATTCTCAGAAAAAACTTTGTTTGTGTTCAGCAGAAGAAAGAAAGTCATACACATCTGGGAATGTCATCAATTACTCACATCGGATGCATGAGGGTGAGTAATTGATGAGAGAATTTTCATTTATGGGTGAACTATCCCTTTAAGGCTTTGCTTTCCCCATATAATTCTAAGCACGACTAATTCAAGCCCTGATCTGCAGTGCACAGAGAAATATTGGTAGTAACTGGACATCTTTTGCTGCTCAGGGGCTCTCTCTCTTCCACACCACGGCCATGTTCTTGTCTGTAAGGGCAACCAAGTAACGGAGATCAGGATCCATGGCAACACTGTTTATAGACGGCCCCTCTATTGCACCCATTCCAGCTCTGACTGGTGATGGCCACTTCAGCACCTGAAATAACATGACAACAGCAGAAAAGGATAATGAGATCCAGGAACTCTGTGTTCAAACATGAAAAACAACCACTCCTCCATGGTCAACTCTGTCTCCTGTTGAAAGTAGATCTAAAAGGATTTAGTTGGTACCTATACAATAGATAACAGGATTATTTTAGTGAGAGATAATGTGGAATTATTGGGAGTAGGATTACCATCTATTCTGCATGACTGAAAACTGCTAAATAAACCAACACTGCCTACTTTGTTTTATTTGGAACCAAACAGATTTGCTATTCCAATCCAAAGCTTGCATTGTCAAGACGTGATGTTAATATATGGGTTTACAGTAAAATTATAACATGTTTTCAACTGAGCTCAGCAGGTGAAATGCACAAAAATAAGTTGATTGCTTAAACTCTATTTTCAGTAGCACTTTTGGGTGCTTTTTCTCTCACTTGTGCAATTCTGTAACCTGTCAATATAGGTGCCAAAATGAATACGCAGGATTAGTGAAACAGGCCCAAGCCAACAATGGTCAATCTACCTCAGTGGCAGAGATTGTTTTTCCACTCTTGAAGTTTTCCATCATGGTGTCTGTGATATGGTACATCCACAGTCCTCCTTTCTCATCCCCACATACAACATAACCATGGCCTACAAAAAAAAAAAAAAAAAAAAAAAGTCTCACATCAGTTTTGCCTAAAGCTTCCTTATGCCTGTATCTCTGCAGTCCATCAGATTTCTGGGATGTTTGACAGCGATGAATAATGAGAATTGTTCAGGCAGATTCTGCATCCTTTAAGTGATATGCAAATAATACAGGGGATTTCACTGTGCTGCATGTCATACACAAGATGAATACCTGGGCAGGTGCCTAAAGACAAGTATGGGACATCAGTGCAGGACCACTGAAGCTCTGCTAGTACAACAGCTGGCACCTCTTTCTTTTTGCCGTTCCATGATGCCCGTGTAGCACTCCAGCTCCAAAGGTAGATAGAGCCCTGCATGTGGCTCTTGGATGCTGGAAGGAAAATTCACAACCATTATTATCATCATCATTCTAAATAGCATAAGAGAATTAAAAGAGCCATAATAATGTGTTATTTTAAAATCAGATGGTTATTTTCATTGCAAGCCTCAAAGATCTTTCAAATATTAAAACCCTCGTTTTTGCGCAGTGGATGATTGACAGGTAAGTAGGCAGTCCTTTGTTGCCCAAGATGCATTTGGATGGACATATTTATATTTAACATATTGGAAAATTTAATATTACAAATAACTAATTTATTTTATTATTATTTTTATTTTTCCCCTTTTGGAATGTCCAGTTCCCAGTGCGCTTTTAAGTCCTCATGGTCGTGTAGTGATTCGCCTCAATCCGGGTGGCGGAGGATGAATCCCAGTTGCCTCCGTGTCTGAGACCATCAACCCGCGCATCTTATCACGTGGCTTGTTGAGCGCATTGCCACGGAGACGTGGAGGCTTCACGCCATCCACCGCGGCATCCGCGCTCAACTCACCACGCGCCCCACGAGAACGAACCACATTATAGCGACACGAGGAGGTTACCCCATGTGACTCTACCCTCCCTAGCAACCAGGCCAATTTGGTTGCTTAGGAGATCTGGCTGGAGTCACTCAGCACGCCCTGGGATTCGAACTAGCGAACTCCAGGGGTGGTTGCCAGCGTATTTTACCACTGAGCTACCCAGGCCCCTAATTTGGCCATTTAAAAATCTATAGAAAATAAGCTTAGGCATTTACTAGGAACAGTTTAAAATGGAAAATGTAATGGTACATCAAGTGTGTGTTTACTAAGTGTATAAAATGTTAATACACGTGAGATTAAATGTGCATCCCAAACCACGCACTTCTGCACTTTTCTACGTTGTTTTGTAATGCAAGTAGTGCGAGTAGTATGTTAACACAGAAAATGCAACAAAAAGGAAGTGTACTACAACGATTAAAAATGGATCCTGTGTTTTAATCAGCTCCCTATGTCTTAAATCAGTATATCGTGAACACAAATTCGGGCACTGGCAAGGGTTTTGATTCACTGAGAGTTGGGACACTTATGACTCAGTCACAAGTGACACAATTACGAGCACTTTTAACATTTTGAGATACTGGAACAATTTTGCGATTGAGACAGCCCTAAAAATGGCCGACTCCCTGATCAGCTGATTGATACGCATCCGGAGTGTGGAATGTTGGAGTCTTCATGCACTCAGTGCTCGCAGCTTGCCGTACACAGTGGAAGGGGCGGAGTTACCTGGGCGTGATGCTGGTCTAACAAAACAATTGTAAATAATGGAGAATGTAGCAACTATTGAAACCACACTGTGTGAATGTGTGTGTTGTTTGAGAAGTGTTGAACTGAGGTTGGCTAATGAGCTAAAACTAGCGGCAACGCATTGCATACGTTTTAAACTTTCACTTCCGTCAGCTATTAAATGGCGAATGCTTCCATGTAGTGAAATGTTCCATTTGGGACGATATACACTTTGAAAATTCGTACACTACATGGCTGAATGCATAGTGTATATTGTAAGTGCATCATTTGAGACAGCTTAAGTCTCTAATTATACAATACAGTAGCCTAGAAAAGCTGTTTTATTCTGGAAACGGGTGGTCAAACCCTCATCGTGGCAGCCATGTTGAGATCACATGACTTTATCTCAGTATCCCTTCCAATTATTGACACTTTCACAGTTGCACAATAAATTTATCATGGTGACAAATGCACCTGTGAATGGAATATTGCCATTCTACAACATATATTCAATGAATATAATGAATTTGATAACCATTGTTGTATTAACCAGTGAATCTCAAACAAAAAAAATGTGTACACCTTTAAATGGAAATTAATAGAACGCATTGTGGTAAACCAGTCCTACATTTTGCTAACCATTTACTCACCGACTACATCATCTGAGAGGAAGCTCAGGCCATCAATAGTATGATAGGTATTTTTCTTGTCCTTTTTCTTGTAAATAGGAAACAGAATCTCCATCTCCTCATTTCTGAAAATCATAGACGAAGATTTCAAGAAAGCAAAATTTTTTCTTTCAAAACACAGATTATCAGCAGAGAGATTACAAAAACAGTTGAATTGAAGGAGAATCCAAACCTCTTCTGTGTGTTTTTACTGAGCTGGATGTCAAAGCTGTAGAGCCCATCATCACAGGCCGAGAGGAGATGAGTGTCTGGAGAGGAGGGGAGCAGGGAGAGGTATAGAGGAGTGGAGCAAGTTTCCAGGAATAGCAGCTTACTGTAATCAAAGGAACAAAACGGTCATGAAACACAGGAACATTTTGTTTGGGTTTTTTTAAACAAAAATGTAATGGTATATTATAACAACAGCCAGATTGGTGCTGGAAAAGAACAGTTAAAGTCAGAAGTCAGAACCTTAGCCAAATACATTTAAACTTCACAATTGCTGACATTTAATCATAGAAAACATTCCCTGTCTTAGGTCAGTTAGGATCGCTACTTAATTTTAAGAATGTGAAATATCAGAATAGTAGAGAGAATGATTTATTTCAGCTTTTATTTCTTTCATCACATTCCCAGTGGGTCAGAAGTTTACATACACTTTGTGAGTATTTGGTAGCATTGCCTTTAAATTGTTTAACTTGGGTTAAACATTTTGGGTAGCCTTCCACAAGCTTCTCACAATAAGTTGCTGGAATTTTGTCCCATTCCTCCAGACAGAACTGGTGTAACCGAGTCAGGTTTGTGGGCCTCCTTGCTCACACACGCTTTTTCAGTTCTGCCCACAAATGTTCTATCAGATTGAGGTCAGGGCTTTGTGATGGCCACTCCAATACCTTGAGTTTGTTGTCCTTAGGTCATTTTGCCACAACATTAGAGGTATGCTTGGGGTCATTGTCCATTTGGAAGACCCATTTGTGACTGAGCTTTAACTTCCTGGCTGATGTCTTGAGATGTTGCTTCAATATAGCCACATAATTTTCCTTCCTCATGATGCCATTTATTTTGTGAAGTGCACCAGTCCCTCCTGCAGCAAAGCACCCCCACAACATAATGTTGCCACCCCCATGCTTCACAGTTGGGATGGTGTTCTTCGGCTTGCAAGCCTCACCCTTTTTCCTTCAAACATAATGGTCATTATGGCCAAAGTTCCATTTTTGTTTCATCAGATCAGAGGAAATTTCTCCAAAAAGTAAGATCTTTGTACCCATGTGCACATTCAAACTGTAGTCTGGCTTTTTTATGGTGGTTTTGCAGCATTGGCTCCTTCCTTGCTGAGCAGCCTTTCAGTTTATGTCGATATAGGACTCGTTTTACTGTGGATATAGATACCCGTCTACCTGTTTCCTCCAGCATCTTCACTGTTGTTCTGGGATTGATTTGCACTTTTCACACCAAACTACATTCATCTCTAGGAGACAGAATGTGTCTCATTTCTGAGCGGTATGAGGCTGCGTGGTCCCATAGTGTTTATACTTGTGTACTATTGTTTGTACAGATGAACTTGGTACCTTCAGGTGTTTGGAAATTGCTCCCAAGTATGAACCAGACTTGTGGAGGTCCACAATTATTTTCTGAGGTCTTGGCTGATTTCTTTTGATTTTCCCATGATGTCAAGCAAAGAGGCACTGAGTTTGAAGATAGGCCTTAAAATACATCCACAGGTACACCTCCAATTCAGTACACCTCCTATCAGAAGCTAATTGGCTAATTGCCTAAAGGCTTGACATCATTTTCTGGAATTGTCCAAGCTGCTTAAAGGCACAGTTAACTTAGTGTCTGTAAACTTCTGACCCACTGGAATTGTGAGATAGTCAATTAAAAGTGAAACAATCTGTCTGTAAACAATTGTTGGAAAAATTACTCATGTCATGCACAAAGCAGATGTCCTAAACAACTTGCCAAAACTATAGTTTGCTAATATTAAATCTGTGGAGTGGTTAAAAAAATGAGTTTTAATGACTTCAACCTAATTGTATGTAGACTTCTGACTTCAACTGTATATCCACAGAAAATAACTGATCTAACCTGATTTTGAAGTTGTAGTCACGGTCCAGTACACCAATGTCCCACAAAATGATCTTATTTTCATATGTCCCAGCTACAAATATAAACAAATGTTATTTTTACATAGATAACTCAAATAAGTTATCATTCTATTCACTGTTCTTTCACTTACTGAAGAGAAAGCTTGTGTTCCGGGGACTGAAGCGCACGATGGAAATGGCACGGCGACTGGCGCGAAATTCCCCGAATGCCAGATTGACTCTGGGATGAATGAACTTTACCAGGCCCCTCTTACCCCCAGCAGCCAGGATATTACAGGGGCGGGCAGAGCCACCAGTCCGGGACATTAGCACTGTGGACCATGCCAGCGAGAAGAACTCCTATAAGAACATTATAAAGAGTTAAATGCAAAGACCTTTTATAGGCTTTTACATATGTGCAAAACAAGTCATTTATTGTACTGCTTACTGCATACTGTGCAGTATACACTGTATAGTGCCTACTATTTAAAAAATATATATATTATGTGAAACAGTACACATTCATGCAACAAACATTTCAATCTGTGGACTGGTACATTTATGTCATATGACATCACGTGATAATTCTTAATTTCTGCAAGTGTCATCCAGTTAGTGTTGTCGAGTACATAACTAACAGTAGCAACATCACTAGTTTAACTACATTTTTCAGTAGCTCTGCTATTTTCACAATAGTGTAGCTTTTCCAGCCATGAGTAGCGGCAATTGTGCTGAGGCAGTAATCAAGCGCTCTCACCTAAACCGTCCTCTCTCTCTTTCTCTCATATGTACTGCTGAAAAATCCAACTAATTTAAGTGAATCAGTTCTTTTGGACAGTTCATGTAAAAGTACCAGTTAAAATAAGCGATTCACTTTTATTTAGTGTTAGAAACTGCAATTCATTTTAGTGAATCTGTTTATTCGAATGCTTCATACAAACAGTGCTGGGCGGATTACTTGTAAATTGTAATCAGATACTGATTACAAATTGTGTGTCAAAAATGCAGTCAGTAATATAATCTCATAGATTACATTTTTGGGGTAATCTAATAAAATTATTTTTGGATTACTTTCAACCTAATTCTATTTTATTGTATGTCACATGCATTTGAGTAGGATAATACTGTTAACATAAAAGTACAAAGAGGAAGAAAATGTATTCCATTCTGTATAACTAACAAAAAGAGCCTCACAAAAACAGCTTTGTATGACATTTTTTTTTAAAAAGTGCATTAAACATTACATGAATGAAATATATCAGCAATGACTGTGCATGGCCAAAGTTTATTATTCAAAACACTGAGAAATCAAGTTCATTTTAAGTAATACTACATATTAATAGTCCATCACCTATTCCTTAGCTGAGGTGGATATCTTACTGTTGTAACGTAAAAGGAGCACATGATCAAAATAGTCTCACAGATGAACAATGCATTTAGGGGTAAAAATATGATGATATTGATATGAAAATGATCAATAAATAATTAACAATTTAATGCCGTTGCCTTGTTAATATGTAATCTATAAAAAGTAACTATTGTCCAATTAAGAGTATTTAAAAAATGTAATTTAATCCAATTACAAGTACTTGATTTTTGTAATCTGATTATGTAATCCAGACATGTAAGCTGTTACTACCCAGCACTGCGTATAAATGAACTAGTTCACATTAATGATTCCCTGATTCACTTACGCCCCTGTGCTGCCTTAAAGGAATATTCCGGGTTCAATAGAAGTTAAGCTCAATTAACAGTATTTGTGGCATAATGTTGATTACCACAAAAATACATTTTGACTCGTTCCTCCTTTTCTTAAAAAAACAAATCGAGGTTAAAGTGGGGCACTTACAATGGAAGTAAATGGGGGCCAGTCTGTAAACTCACTATTTCAAAAGTATAGCCACAAGACATAAACAATGTGTGTTAACATGATTTTAGTGCGATAAAATCATTAACCTTTTCTGTGTAAAATTATAGCCAATTTTACAACTTTGTTGCAATGACAATCTAAAACGACTGTACCAATGATGATTTAAACAACTTTAAAGCTCAAATAATACACAAGTTTTAACAGAAGAATTAATGCAAGTGCTTTTATAAAATTATAAGCTTCACATTTCTGCCTTAAAACCCTCCAGAAATTGGCCCCATTCACTTCCATTGTAAGTGCATCACTGGAACCCAGTTTAAATTGGCCCCATTCACTTCCATTGTAAGTGACTCACTATAACCCAGTTTTTTGCTCTTTTTTTTTTTTTTAAATAGTAGGTTAACTGTTAAGTTATGAGCAGCTTGTAGGTTGGGAAGCTACAGTTTTAAAGTAGCTTCCACAGCACTGCCAGTGATCATGTTACAAATAAAAACGTTTACTGTGCATTTTTAATACAGTTTTGTATAAAAACGGTTTTACTCTCAGCGGTCCAATCAAACAAGGAGTCAATATGTTAAATAGTGGCTGATATTACTTCCAGTTCATTCGTGACATTTGAAAAGAAAGGTCAAACCAAGCTCACTGCATTCAGATAAAGTGCTCTCAATGCAGTATGCTCGGTTGAATACTGCACATTTTGGCCAATGTTGAAGATCATGAATATTCCATGCATACTGTAAATTTGCACAGTGCACTGGAAGTATACAGGAAGAATGGATGTACTGTATGCTTTTTCAAAAATAGCAATATAGTATATTCTTTTGTGATGTATACATTTGACTGATGGATTATACACCACCTGGTGGTAAGAGTATTGCACAGAATTCAGAGCTCCTCACCTCACCAGGGACCTTGTATTTCTTCAGCACATGTCCAGACTCGCAGTCAATCACGCACAAAGTTTCCCCTCCACATGTGGCAACTGTCCGAAACCCGCTACTCAAATCTAACAAATTAAAAACAATGCCAGATACATACAGTTGAAGTTTACATACACATTAGCCAAATGCATTTTAACTCAGTTTTTTACAATTCCTGACATTTAATCGTAGAAAACATTCCCTGTCTTAGGTCAGTTAGGATCACTACTTTATTTTAAGAATGTGAAATATCAGAATAATAGTAGAGAGAATGATTTATTTCAGCTTTTATTTCTTTCATCACATTCCCAGTGGGTCAGAAGTTTACATACACTTTGCTAGTATTTGGTAACATTGCCTTTAAATTGTTTAAATTGGGTCAAACATTTTGGGTAGCCTTCCACAAGCTTCTCACAATAAGTTGCTGGAATTTTGTCCCATTCCTCCAGACAGAACTGGTTTAATTGAGTCAGGTTTGTAGGCCTCCTTGCTCACACATGCTTTTTCAGTTCTGCCCACAAATTTGATATTGGATTGAGGTCAGGGCTTTGTGATGGACACTCCAATACCTTGACTTTGCTGTTTTTTAAGCCATTTTGCCACAACATTAGAGGTATGCATTTGGAAGACCCATTTCCGACCAAGCTTTAACTTCCTGGCTGATGTCTTGAGATGATGCTTCAATATATCCACATAATTTTCCTTCCTTATGATGCCATCTATTTTGTGGAGTGCACCAGTCCCTCCTGCAGCAAAGCACCCCCACAACATGATGCTGCCACCCCCATGCTTCATAGTTGGGATGGCGTTCTTCGGCTTGCAAGCCTCACCCTTTTTCCTCCAAACATAACGATGGTAATTATGGCCAAACAGTTACATTTTTGTTTCATCAGACCAGAGGACATTACTCCAAAAAGTAAGATCTTCGTCCCCATGTGCACTTGTAAACTGCAGTCTGGCTTTTTTTATGGCAGTTTTGGAGCCGTGGCTCCTTCCTTGCTGAGCAGCCTTTCAGTTTATGTCGGTATAGGACTTGTTTTACTGTGGATATAGATACTTGTCTACGTGCTTCCTCCAGCATCTTCACAAGGTCCTTTGCTGTTGTTCTGGGATTGATTTGCACTTTTCGCACCAAACTACATTCATCTCTAGGAGACAGAATGCATCTCCTACCTGAGCGGTATGATGGCTGCGTGGTCCCATAGTGTTTATACTTGCGTACTATTGTTTGTACAGATGAATGTGGTACCTTCAAGCATTTGGAAATTGCTCTCAAGGATGAACCAGACTTCTGGAGGTCCACAATTTTTTGAGGTCTTGGCTGATTTCTTTTGATTTTCCCATGATGTCAAGCAAAGAGGCACTGAAGGTAGGCCTTAAAATACATCCACAGGTACACCTCCAATTCAGTACACCTCCAACTGACCAATTAGAAGCTAATTGCCTTATGGCTTGACATCATTTTCTGGAATTGTCCAAGCTGCTTAAAGGCACATTTAACTTAGTGTCTGTAAACTTCTGACCCACTGGAATTGTGATATAGTCAATTATATGTGAAACAATCTGTCTGTAAACAATTTCTGGAAAAATTACTCATGTCATGCACAAAGTAGATGTCCTAAACGACTTATAGTTTGCTAATATGAAATCTGTGGAGTGGTTTAAAAATTAGTTTTAATGACTTCAACTGTATGTAAACTTCTTACTTCAACTGTAAGCTCAAATATACATTCAAGTATACCACTGATTTCATTTATTTTCATCACTTGATAGTGCTCACCACCACCGCAGTCTTGTGGGGGCTCAAAAGCGCAGGCCCAAAGCTGAGTGCTGAAATCTTCTGGACTGTCAAGTCGACTATGGCACTGGAGGACATGCAAAGGCTGCAGACTCACCGGCTCCTATAACCGAAGGGGAGAGATAGACGGACATTAACATTGCGTTAACGACTGAGTGTTAAGCAATTGACAGTAAACAATACAAACACATTTTAAGCAACAACAGGAATCCACAACTCAAGGCTTATTCTGGAGCAATACATATGCAAATACAATAATCAGGCACAATAAGGAAATACTGGAGGCACAAATTTTCAAAGCCACGGTCAGAATGGCCCCGTTAACACCTGAATTTAACATCTGTCTTGGGTGATTAAATGTAGGTGTAAACAGGGTTCAAAAAGGGATTTGTGATTCAATCACTGAAACCACTTTCGGAGGTAATCAGAAACAAATGTGACCACGCTGCATTTTGGTTTAATCAGTAAATAGTTCTCATGCGTGCTGGACAACAAAGGACTATCTACTCACCTCTCAATCATCCACTGTGCAAAAACAAGGGTTTTAAACATACTCTTGTTTATAAGTTACACAAGTTGCACATAGCTTTAAAAGAAAATAACCATCCAATCAAAAAAGTAATCTGAAGATCAGCTCATATAGAAGCATGAGTACAAAACAAGTACCAATTCATTAAACGTGTTACATTTGTGATGACATTCAAATTTATAAGTAACAGTCCAACTTTATTTGTGCCTGAGTGATCACTATGGGGTCAGAAAGAACACATATTTCAGAGCCATATGAATAAATACCAGGTGTAAATGGCAATCTATCCCACCTGACCAGTTAATGTTAGTAAAAGGGGTAAACACTAGGGCCAATTTTTATCAAAATCATTTTTTTGTACCTGAGGAACTTGGAGTTTGGCGCAGGCAGTTTTCCGAGGTGTGCTGGTTTCTGTTTTGGCAGCAGTTTTTTTGCCCTGTTGAGCAGTAGGCTGATCTTTAGGTGTTTTCTTCGGGCTTTCGCCTTTAGCTGGTCTTGACTTGGGGCTGGAGATGACTGTGCTCTTAGCCACCTTTCTAGGGCTTCCAGTTTTGCTAGCATCTTTTTGAGACACATTTTCCAGGCGGCACGATTTTCTTGGACTACACTCGGGAGTTGCCACGTTAGTCATTCTGGCATGCTTTCTGGAACTGGGCAATATAGGATCAGTTTTCTGTGGAGTACCGAGTACACGAGTGGATTTACTTGGACTGCCCTCAACGGAGGTTGCACTTGCCAAGCGGCTTGACTTTCGTGGACTGGCCTCTGCGTTGACCTCGCTGTTGTTTCTGGTTATCTTCTGAAGGCTTGTGGTACCGTTAGCGCCAAGATCACATGTTTTTCTCTCAACAGGAGTCTATATAGTGTAAAAAAGGCACAACTTCAGCAATGTGTATTACCTCAAACTATTCCATTTTAAATTAAAGCAAAACCTTTTCAAAAACCTAAAGGTGAAGTGTGTAATATCTGAATAACTAGTGTCACCCAAACAAAACAGGTAGTCCTGCCCCAACTTAAACCATTGGTTGTGCCATGTTGCTATGCGAGGGATAATCACTCGCAAACAAGCACTAGCGAGAGAGAATAGTATGCATTTTATTTAGTTAAAGTCATTAGATACGTTGAAGTCCCTCGAACCTGCATGCCCAACATTCCTCTTGCAGCAATCCTTCCTCTTATTTGCGCAGTCTGTTTTATGTAGTTATGAGCTGAATGGGAAGCCAAACACTATTAAAGTGTGAGACGACAGAAGAGCTCAGCGTGGAAAAACTATTTGCGCAACCGCTGTTCATCACAAGTTGCTCATAGCGCAATGCACTGATGCAGTAGATGGTTTTGCAAATAAACGCATCTGCTTTGCATTGGTCGTGCTGTGCGGTTGAGTGGATGACAGTCACCAGTTTCCTGTTTTTTTTATTGCTTTTTGCTTTTGGAACAATAGCCTACTTGTAAATAAAATGTTACCACTATCAGTGTTAGAGATGATCTATCTTGGAGGGGATATGGCTCAGCTATTAACAAGGAAAATTAAAGTCAAATCAAGGAAAATTGCACATTAAGGTTGCAGGCCCGTGCTGCCATTTATAATATTTTAAATGTAAGCATCATAAAGGAAATAAATACATTAATAACGTATACATGTGTTAAAGGAATATTCTGGGCTCAATGCAAGTTAAGCTCAATCAACAGCATTTGTGGCATAATGATGATTACCACAAAAAATAATTTAGACTCTTCCCTCCTTTTCTTTAAAGCAGAAATGGAGGTTACAGTGAGTCACTTACAATAGAGGTGAATGGGGCCAATTTTTGGAGGGTTTAAGGGCAGAAATTTGAAGCTTATAATTTTATAAAAGCACTTAAAACTCGTATTATTTGAGCTGTAAAGTTGTTAAAAGTCATATTTAAAGTCATTTTAGGGTTTGTTGACATTACATTGTCATGGCAACGAAGCTATAAAATTGGCTAGAACATTACACAGAAAAGTTAGTAAGTGTTAACACACATATTGTTTATGTCTTGTGTCTTTACTTTTGAAACAGTGAGTATTTTAATGTTTACAGATTGGCCCCATTCACTTCCATTGTAAGTGCCTCACTGTAACCCAGATTTTTTTTTTTTTTAAAGGAGGGACGAGTCCAAATAAATGTGTGTGGTAATCAACATTATGCCACAAATGCTGTCGACTGAGCTTAACTTGTAGTGAACCCAGAATATTCCTTTAATATGGGCCAGGCATAAAACAAAACAGTTTAAAAAAAAATATGTAACGGGGGGGTCCCTGTTTCGTGTCTCTACCCACCAAGGGAAGGTCCAGGTCCTTGGCCTGAAAAAGGCTGAAGACATCTGTGCTATACCAATCAACCCATGAATGGCTTACTTTTAGCCTCTCTGCATATTTAGCTGGGATAAGAGAAATTATTTAAACAATGAAAAAAATTGCACACATCACCTTTAAAACCTAATGAAATTACCTCATTCTCTGTTATTGTAGCTGTGTCTGTGGCACTGCCTCCTTCACTGCCCGTCAGTGACTTTAAATATTCTTTTGCGATCATTTCAACCTAGAAAAATGGAAATAAAATTAGATGAAATGTACCAACACTGAAACCATGACAACTTAGATATCCTACGAATGCAAAGTATGTAACAGGTATCAGTGAACACAATATTTACACTAGACAACCTACCCTCCACTTTATGTAATCACTCAAAGAACTGGGACCGTATTTGATTTGGGTGCAGGCAGCCTTAACAAAGCTCTTCTCAACAGCAGCCAGACTTTGTGCCGTAACCGGGTTAGGTAGACTGAAGCTCAGTTCCCATACACCAATCACCTGCAGGTTACAAAAATAAATGAATTATAATAATAAATACAAATGTGTCTAATTGAAATCACTTGACTAGCGCAGTTTCCTATTGAAATAGGATGTAGAGTCAGGTCATAACAACATTGCCTATTTTTAAATAGCCAATAATTTTCGGTTTATATCACTGGCGTGTACCATGCTATTACTTTGCTATTACTAATCAGAAGTAGAGAGCATTTATTCAACAAACATTTGTCTTTTTTCTCTGGAAGAGAAAAACTGAAATTAGAGGTCGGACGATAGTGGATTTTGCCAATTTGATAACTATGGTGGTGGGAAAGGCCGATATTAATCGGTCGATAGTTTTTAAAATAGATTTATAGAATGTTAAAAAGAAATTTTTTTAGTCTTTCCTTACTATAACGGGCACAAACATAGAGGCAACAAGAGTTCAAAATTAATAAAGATAAAGTTTGAATCCCAGGGCGTGCTGAGTGACTCCAGCCAGGTCTCCTAAGCAACCAAATTGGCCCGGTTGCTAGGGAGGGTAGAGTCACATGGGGTAACCTCCTCGTGATCGCTATAATGTGGTTCGTTCTTGGTGGGGCGCGTGGTGAGTTGAGCGTGGATGGCGTGAAGCCTCCACACGCACTATGTCTCCATGGCAACGCACTCAACAAGCCATGTAATAAGATACGCGGGTTGATGGTCTCAGACGTGGAGGCATCTGGGATTCGTCCTCCGCCACCCGGATTGAGGCGAATCACTACGCGACCACGAAGACTTAAAAGCGCATTGGGAATTGGGCGAAAAAGGGTAAAAATCCCAACAAAAAAAAAGAAATGAAGATTTGGTGCATAACACAGATCTTTTAACTATAATCAAACCCGAAACACACCGCAGACTCTTATTTTGAAATGAAGAAGACTTAGCTTCGTTAGAATGCTCTTTATTTAAATATTAACCAAACTAAGCTTTAAGTTTCAAAAAGTAGCCATCTCTACTGATTAATTAGTAAAACTGATATATCAGCCTACCTCTAAATGAAATGTTTACATTTGCTTAAAGGGATAGTTTACCAAAAATGAAAATTCTCTCATCATTTACTCTCCCTCATGCATCCCAGATGTGTACGACTTTCTTTCTTCTGCAGAACACAGACAGATTTTTGGAAGAATATCTCAGCTCTGTAGGTCCATACAATGAGTGAATGATGACCAGCAATTAAAAGCTCCAAAATGCACAGACAATCATAATAAAAGTAATCCATACAACTCCAGTGGTTAAATTAATGTCTTCTAAAGCTATACGATTGCTTTGGGTGAAAAAGTGATCAAAGTCCTTTTCACAATAAATGTTTACCTTTGTTCACTCTCCAAAACGCATCCACAAGGGCACTCGGTTCCCCCTGCCTTTCGCGTGCCGCAAGCATGCTGGCATGTTCAAATAAAAGCAAAACAAATGAAGCTTGTGAACCGCTTTCCTTGTAAACAAATCGAGCTGCATTTCCAATTGTATCACGTCAGTTCTCGTGTGAACATGCCAACGCGCTTACTACACGCAAAAGGTTGTGAACTGGATTCCCTCATGGACAACCGGAAGTAAACATTTATAGTGAAAAGGACTTAAATATTGATCTGTTTCTCACCCCAAGCGGTCGATTCCCTTCAGAAGACATTAATTTAACCACTGGAGTCGTATGGATTAGTTCTACTATGACTGTCTGTGTTTCTTGGAGCTTCAAATTCTGGTCACCATTCACTTGCAGTGTATGGATCTACAGAGCTGAGAATCTTCATTTGTGCTCTGCTGAAGAAAGAAAGTCCTACACAACTGGGATGGCATGATGAGTGAGTAAATTATGAGAGAATTTTCATTTTTGGAAAATCTATCCCTTTAGAGAGCACACTCATTTAGATGGCATCAAAATCCACAAAATTAAAATGTTAATTTTACAAATATACAACCAGCATCTTATAAATCAAAATCTTACAAAAGTATCACATAGATAAACTGTTTGCATTACGACAATAATAAAAAAAAAAAAAACAGTTGAAGTGATGAGTGACGAAAATCAGTTCTCACCCTCTTCCTAAGGATCTCAGTGCTGCCATTGCGAATGTGATGGGCTGTAAAGCTGATATCTTTCCTATTAAACATCCTCAACTTGGGTAACAGGAAGATCACTTTGTGTTCATCATTGACCTAAAAATACATACAACAATTCAGACAGCTTTAGTCCTACAACATCTAAAAACACCATTCTCTGGATAAAACACTATTAATCTTAATAGGACATGCAACATCTAATTTTTAGGTGTGTTAAAATGTGCATTTAAATTCTGTAATTAATTACTGTGAGGTAGAGATTGTCCTCCAGTCGCAGTTCCTCTATGTTGCTCAGGGCTTCCAGTGACACCACATCCTCCATATCATTATTCGAACAGTCAAGGGTCTTCAGGCAGGGAAGACGCAGGCCTCTGGGAAACTCCTGTAGCATGTTCCCCGACAAATCCAACCGCTCCAGATTGTGAAGTTTAGATAGCAGAGGCACCGGCATATCCTCTCCCTTTAGACCCATGCGTGAGAGACTGTATAATATAATTTAATATAGTTTAGACAGTTTGGTTTTTAATTTAAGGGCTTAATAATAGTCTTGTTTTAAACGTAAATTAAAAATAGCACAACTCTGTGTACCTTAATGAACTGAAATCCATACGAAATACTAAAAATACCTTTCTTATTGACATGAACACTTACTTGAGGGTCTTTATCTGGTCCAGTTTATTTGTCTTTGGAGAACATCTCTCTAGCAGTATCTTCTCTGTTATCTTCTCCATGGCTGCTCAGAGTGAAAGTGTTAGTTTAGTGTTTTTCCAGATCTTATTAAGGTGTGCTGCAGTGATCAGAGGGGTTTCAAAGACTTTGAAAAGCTCTTGCTATTGGGTATTTAAGTGTGAGACACATTGCGCCTCGTATTGTTATGCAGTGATTCAGGAGAAGAGGTCTGTTCGCACCCTGGGATGGTTCTGAATACAGTAAATTGCCTTGAAACTTACAGAGAGCAACTGTAACATCGTGTTTCCGCAAATAGAAGAAATGAAAACTAAACATTAGGCTTTCTAAACCAACGTTAATAGATAACCAGATTAATAAATCAGTTAAATTATAAACGTCTAAACTCACATGGTACTCACTTTAATGTAGATTCATGAACGTGTATAAAGTGTAATAACGGTTTTAATGAACGTGATTAAAATTGCACTAATTTTACAACGCAAGATTGCGCAATCAAGAAGGCGATTGTGTTTATATGTTGTCTATTATTAACGTCTTTATTAATGTGATGAGAACAATCTAGAGCCACATGAATGTTTACACAATTGCGTTTAGTTTCACTGAATGATATTACACATTGTTAGAGATGTTGGCGAAAAACCAACCAACTTTACTGAGATTAAAAGCGATTTACACACCTTTCTTCTGACGAGCTTACGAGGACGTTGATATTTAAAAATAAATACAGCAGTCGCACTCGCGTGTAAAGTCAGAACACTTTCCCGGGAAAATACAAATGAACTTTGACCAGCGTGACGTAATAGAGCGCAACAGTGCCCGCCCACTTTTTTTGCCCGGCAAAATTTCTTATTCACAAATGTAAAGTTTCCTGCTAAAAATCATGGGGTCAGGAATTGGTTTGCAGCCTCCATTTCGCTCTCTTTCTGGGAACCCTGTGCTAGCTGAGCAGTCCAAGAGATGAACGGGGATGCTAACGGATAGCTCTCTCCAGGTATTTTAGAGCTCCATGCAAAAAACAAACAAACAAACAAAAAAAAAAAACATGCTATATATATATATATATTTTTTTTTTTTTTAAAGAAAATGGAACATTAAATTGACTCAATTCGATTTCCTGTGAAACAAAAGGCAATCAAAACTGTTAAAATGTGTAACTTCTTTAATATATTGTGTTAAGCTCCCCCTAGTGTATAAATGTTGTATTACATTTAAAGCGTTGAAAGTATTTGTAACGTGATTTTGATGAACGGATTTAATAAAAATAAATAAATAAAAACATTCATCCGTCTGGGTTCCGGAAGTGTCTCTCTCTCTCTCTTTTTTTTTTTTTTTTTTTGGTTGCATAGGCTTTTCATAAAATCCTCCATAAAAGAGTTTGTAAGCCATGAACCAACATCGAGTTGAGTCTCAACATCACACACTTTGTTGAGACAAAAAAGTATTTGAAAATTCGACAAAAAGACGAAGGTGCAAGCAGTGTTGGGCAAGCTACTCAAAAAAATTAGCTAGCTAAGCTACTAACTACTCATCAGAAAAAATAGTTAAGCTAAGCTAAAAGCTACACTTAAGAGAAAGTAGCAAGTTACACTACAAGCTACACGCCAAAAGTAGCTTGCTACATTTAAGCTACTTTTCCTACCACAGATGCACAGAGCATACGGTCATAGACAAAACACCTCAAAGATTTATTCACGTGATGTTTTCAAAGCCTTGGTACAATATATTACAGTTTAGTGCAATACAGTATACAAGTAGGTACATGTAAAAAAAATGTAAATTCATATTTAGACATGCTACTTATACAATCAGGAGGCCAGCAGGCCTACTTATACAATCAGGAGAAGCACATCTGGGCAACAACAATGTGATTTCTGATGGTATCAGATTGTAACACCATGGTAAATTGATATATGATTACCATATTCATATACTATTGTATTTACATGGTGCTTCAAGGTAATAAAAAAAATACCATGTTACTACCATGGCAATTTGATATATGATTACCACATTCAAATACCACTGTATTAACATGGTGCGTCCAGGTAATGGTACAAGTCCAAAAAACATGGTAATGTCATGGTACCTTTTTATGTGTTTTCATGTAGGCTAATACGTGTTTTGATTCTCTTTTGGTTGGAAAATGTCTTTACCTGCAGAAGTCATTTACAGCACACGTACTGAACTTAATAAAGACTTTCTTCATCACTGACAAACGATAGGATGTATTTGTAGATTTGGTTTCTATTGATTGTGGATCCACTGCATCCTGCGGTATCTTTATTTTCCGTGTTATAAAATATTCCGTGAGCTTGTTGACAAGTGAGAGCGTGCACAAATGATTCAGCAAGCTTTCCGAGGCATTCAGATTGAATCGTGAACTGATTCAGTCTGCTTTCCTACCACGTGTGACCAATTAATTGTAAAGAACTGACTCAGATGAGCGATTAATTTGTGATCGGACATCTTTAGTTTTGATTCAAAACTGCCGATAGTAAACACTAGGTACAAGGCATGATGTAGCGGTATAGCTTTTCTGAACACTACGCCGCTACCTAGTCAAAATATAGCATCGCTACTGAAAAGCTACTTGATTTAAAAACTAGTGATGCTACCGTCTCCCTACTCAAAAATTTAGTTAAGCTAATAGCTTTGCTATTTGTAGCTACTGCCATCACTGGGTACAAGACTGTGTACTTACTGTATTTCACGAGGACACAAACTACAATCCCATGAAGCATTGCGAATGACACAAAAAAAAAAAATATATAAAACTAGAGCTTTTAGGTTGTTGATTATAAGTACAGAAACAATATATTTTAGGTTTATTGCAAAATATATTGATTTGTACAAATAAACTCAGCAAAAAAAAAGAAACATCCTCTCACTTTCAACTGCTTTTATTTTCAGCAAACTTAACATGTGTAAATATTTGTATGAACAAAGTTTCAACAACTAAGACATAAACTGAACAAGCTTCACAGACGTGTGACTAACAGAAATGGAATAATGTGTCCCTGAACAAAGGGGGGGGGGTACAAAAGTAACAGTCAGTATCTGGTGTAGCCACCAGCTGCATTAAGTACTGCAGTGCATCTCCTCCTCATGGACTCCACCAAGGCACTTGCAAGTTCCCGGACGATCCAAAAGGTCCCAGACGTGCTCAATGGGATTGAGATCCGGGCTCTTCGCTGGCCATGGCAGAACACTGACATTCCTGTCTTGCAGGAAATCACGTACAGAACGAGCAGTATGGCTGGTGGCATTGTCATGCTGGAGGGTCATGTCAGGATGAGCCTGCAGAAAGGGTACCACATGAGGGAGGAGGATGTTTTCCCTGTAACGCACAGCATTGAGATTGCCTGCAATGACAACAAGCTCAGTCCAATGATGCTGTGACACACCACCCCAGACCATGATGGACCTTCCACCTCCAAATCGATCCCGCTCCAGAGTACAGGCCTCGGTGTAACGCTCATTCCTTCGACGATAAACGTGAGTCCGACCATCACCCCTGGTGAGACAAAACCGCGACTCGTCAGTGAAGAGCACTTTTTGCCAGTCCTGTCTGGTCTAGTGAGGGTGGGTTTGTGCCCATAGGTGACGTTGTTGCCGGTGATGTCTGGTAAGGACCTGCCTTACAACAGGCCTACAAGCCCTCAGTCCAGCCTCTCTCAGCCTATTGCGGACAGTCTGAGCAGTGATTGGGGGATTGTGTGTTCCTGGTGTAACTCGGGCAGTATTGTTGCCATCCTGTACCTGTCCCGCAGGTGTGATATTCGGATGTACCAATCCTGTGCAGGTATTGTTACACGTGTTCTGCCACTGCGAGGACGATCAGCTGTCCTTCCTGTCTCCCTGTAGCACTGTCTTAGGCGTCTCACAGTACGGACATTGCAATTTATTGCCCTGGCCACATCTGCAGTCCTCCATGCAGCATGCCTAAGGCACGTTCACGCAGATGAGCAGGGACCCTGGGCATCTTTCTTTTGGTGTTTTTCAGAGTCAGTAGAAAGGTCTCTTTAGTGTCCTAAGTTTTTATAACTGTGACCTTAATTGCCTACCGTCTGTAAGCTGTTAGTGTCCTAACGACCGTTCCACAGCTGCATGTTCATTAATTGTTTATGGTTCATTGAACAAGCATGGAAAACATTGTTTAAACCTTTTACAATAAAGATCTGAAAAGTTATTTGGATTTTTACAAAATTATCTTTAAAATACAGTGTCCTGAAAAAGGGATGTTTCTTTTTTTGCTAAGTTTATATGTAGTTTGAGGGTGTTGGGAGACTGACTCAATTGCATCATTCACAGTGCGTCATGGGAGTGTGTAGTCACTCCTGGGCTCATTTTGAGGGCTTTGTTGGCCAAAGTTCTCGGATTGGTGGATTTTTCTCTGCTGGACTATGGGTTGTATAGCTGTTTACCATGAATTCCGCTATCCAACACAATTTTTAAATGAAGCTGAAGTAACGCATACAGGTGGCTTCAATGGAAGAATATATCATCAGTGAACAACCTCGGAGCTCATGGTAGATCTGTCTTTAAAATTTTATAAGTTATCATTGAAAATCAAATAGTCTATGGAAAAAAAAATAAACTGGATTTTTACTTCTGTTGTGCTTTATTTGGTTGTGGCATCAACTCAGTTCTGCCATATTGAGAGTGGCATTCAGCAGGTATTTCAAGGTCATATTTCAAGCACACAAATTTAAACCGAAACAAAATATTTCTAAAATGTGAAATATTTTGTTTTAATGTAAAATGCACAGAACAAATTTTTTTTAAATATAGTTTTGATTAATCGTTTAAAAGGCCTCTTGAATTAAATGATAGCACTCAAAACTCCAACTTATTTTAGTACAATGTTAATAGTGTTTATTTAAATTAGAATTAAAAATCATCACTTTACAGTTGTGTGTTAAGAAAATTGAACATACATTTCACTTTGGACATAAATAGGCAGAGATGGCTTACAGTGGTACACCCTTGAAGCTCAGTGCAATATCTAACAACTCAGATCCCAGCTTTTCCTGTACCCCTCCCTGTAGAAACACAGCAGACAGCTCTCTGAAGGTGCTGCACACTCTGCGGCTGTGAATGTCTTTTCTGTGAATGGCATGTTTCCATCGAAGCCGTGCCTCTCCATAAAGTACAACCAAACATCTCCGCGGTAGATGCACTGCCACTCTCACCTCCCCTTTGTCCATGTCTCCCCATCCTCTATCCAAACTCATTGTGAAGACAGTGTTAGAGAGCAGGTTGATGGTTACCAAATGCTCTCCCCATAACCAGCTGTCATCTAAGTGAGGGTCAATTGCAGAGCCCCTCAATGGATCATAGTCCAAGTTGCACTGTTCTACTGGTTTGAAGGAGGCCAATAAAGGTGCCTGCGTCATCCTATTAACCAGGTAACTGCTGATCGCAGGGAGGCCAGTGAAGTCCCCCACACGGACCCGCTGTTTTTTGAAGTTCACCTTTGGCCCAAAGTCCTTCAGATAAAGGAAAAATATATATTCAGTTGGATGTTACTATGACAGCAAAAACTCAAAGTTGACATGTCAAGCAGTAAAAGCAGTTTCCTTAAGTCTGTTATGCTATACTTTATCTAAAACATACATTTTGTATAATTATTATACATGCAGCTTTTATGACGTCATATTGAGACTACATGCAATATTTGTACTTTTAAAAATTAAAATCACACTGCAAATGCATTTAATTGAACTGCAAAATGCAATAAATGTTAACATTGTGACCAGTAGGGGGCCTGGGTAGCTCAGCGAGTATTGACGCTGACTACCACCCCTGGAGTTGCGAGTTCGAATCCAGGGCGTGCTGAGTGACTCCAGCCAGGTCTCCTAAGCAACCAAATTGGCCTGGTTGCTAGGGAGGGTAGAGTCACATGGGGTAACCTCCTAGTGGCCGCGATTAGGTGTTCTCGCTCTCAATGGGGCGTGTGGTAAGTTGTGCGTGGATCGGGGAGAATAGCATGAGCCTCCACATGCTGTGAGTCTCCACGCCACCATATGGACCTACTAAATAGTGGGAATTGGGCATTCCAAATTGGGAGAAACGGGGATACATTTTATTTTTATTTTTTTAAACAAACAAACAATTGTGACCAATTACATAACCTAAAATATACACATTTATGTAAATATTTATGCTGTATAAAGGTCAATTTTTTTTTTTTTTTTTTTTTTTTTTGGCACTACCTATAGAAAGCTGTTTACCTTTCACAATTGCAAAATAAACAATAGCTGTACATATTCATACTTGTAAACAACATATAAAATGGAAAGAAAGAGAAACACAGAGAAAGAAATGTATAAAGAAAAAGAAAGAAATGCAGAAATGTAGACAACTGATACATTGCAAAGGGATTCTTAAAACACCTGTTTCCGCCGGCCTGATTGAGACTCGTTCCAGACATTTTCGTCCATTCTTGCGACCAACTCTTTCTCTTCATCTTCCGAGACAAAATCCTCCCACAAAAACACTCCAGGAAACGCAAAGGACTGTCGAACACCTCTGTCCTCTCGGACTGCTGACTTTGACACGGGATCATAAGTGAAATCATAATGTATCTGTATAAGAACATTTGGGAAAAGTGCTCAATGTAATATATTTACAGATTAACAGGTGTATTGTAAAGGTGCACTCAGTAATTATTATATATATATTTTTTAATATGTCATCGTGGACACCAAGGGTGTAGCATCATTTAAAAAATAGTTTTAGGTACAGATGCCATAATAGAAATTCACTATTTATAGTCAACCAGCATCAATTTAGAGTAAAAGTGTCAAATAACAGGACGAGTAGTATTCGGCTGATCATGTGATCCTAACATGGCAGCCCCCATGTGTGGACCTTCTCCATGTAGAATAAAACAGCTTTTTATAAGGTTACTGATATGAAATGAAGACTCCAGTCATATGAATGATAATGATTTTATATATTTGTTTCAAAATTACAATTTATTTCTTGAGTAAAACTTTTTAAATAGTGAAAAACAATAATAATAATAATAATAAAAATAGGAAGTGCACCTTTAAAATCACAAATGTAAGGATTTTAAGCAAAATCAGACACCAGAACACAACTGAACTCGTTGTGAGATTAAGCGTTTAAGTCTGTCGCTTTTTAAAATGTATTGTTTACTTACCAGCTCATTCTTATGCAGTATATTTTGCTTAGACTGCTCTTGCTCGCATCTCAGGCAAGTTCGTATTCCCTTACAACCACAATCAAAACGCTGCCTCTGTCCAGTAGCCATCAAGCCGCATTTGTGCATCCCTTTAATGTGTCCCCTTAGAAACAACTACTTGAGGCTAAAATAGTTCCCAATCTTGATTTCCATCCCAATTTACACAATAAAGATGGTAGATGCTGTAACTACACCACCCGATGACAAAAAGCATATTTCTCCATAGACAGCCATTCAAAAGTAGCCGTGTTTTATGACGAAATACCAAAAAATTCCAAGAACCATTTAAATTATTTCATTACATTATAGCACATCGTCATCCGGTGACGCTCCTGGGAACCCTTTGCAAGCTGAGCAATCATAGAGATGAACGGGGATGATCGCTCTCTCCAAGTATTTTATAGCTCCATGGTTAAGACTCACATAAATCAAACAACGTTATACTATTTCTTAAAAAAAAAAAAAAAGGACATTTATTAATGGAAAAAAACAAAGTACATCACAAATGAATGAGACCACAAAAAACACACAATTCTCTTATACATGAATTTACTGTGCAATTAAATATTTTCAAAGAATGTTCAAATTTAAGAATTTCATTATATCAGCATGTTTAGTTAGAAAAACAATCCTGAAAGACGAACTTCAAAGTTCTTAACCTCAATCTGGTTACAGACTGTTGAAGGTCTCTGATTATTTAAATGACAGCTTGTCAGTCACCCTCTTAATATTTGAGGAAAATAAATAAATGGGATTATCGAAACACCGTAACGCATTGTAAGAACCCACTTTAAGTGTGGCAATTCAGTCCATTGGGAATTAGTTGTAGACTGTAACGGTTCTTCATTCTATTCCCTCCTGCTTGTCTTTGATGGCAACCTAAAATCAAGAAAACATCAAATCAATTTCTAAACGCACAATACAGACTTCATGAAAACAAAGGCGACAATAATATTCCAACAAAATGTTTACAATTTCTAAAGAAAATGTGAGTAGTGCTCGCCTGTGCAGAACTCTGTACCACGATACCAGGGTGTTGCTAAGGTGTTCCAGACAATTTATAGCATGTTGTTTGGGTGTTCTTAGTGATTGCTTACTGGACTTAGTCTAAAGAGCCCACCCCTAAATCTCAATGATATTCTGGTCCCTAGACATGGCATTTGTCCTTCCTTCAATGTAAAACTATAGGAAGGGGCCTGGGTAGCTCAGTGGTAAAATACGCTGGCTACCACCCCTGGAGTTCGCTAGTTCGAATCCCAGGGCGTGCTGAGTGACTCCAGCCAGGTCTCCTAAGCAACCAAATTGGCCCGGTTGCTAGGGAGGGTAGAGTCACATGGGGTAACCTCCTCGTGGTTGCTATAATGTGGTTTGTTCTCGGTGGGGCGCATGGTGAATTGAGCGTGGTTGCCGCGGTGGATGGCGTGAAGCTATGTCTCCGTGGCAACGCGCTCAACAAGCCACGTGATAAGATGCGCGGGTTGACTGTCTCAGACGCGGAGGCAACTGGGATTTGTCCTCCGCCACCCGGACTGAGGGGAATCACTATGCGACCACTCCACACCATTCCAAATTGGGAGAAAAAGGGGAAAAATCCCCCCCCCCCCAAAAAAAAAAAAAAAAAGTAAAACTGTAGGATTTTTCCTCTTACTTGTAATAGTACAGCTGTTCTCAACAAGCCCAACGATCATTCACATTTGTGGCAAATGGTGCAGGATGAATTACTCATTTATGTTTAACACTTAGGGTTAAGAACAAACAACTAATAAACAATACTGTAATTTAAATCACATCACCACTCATTAGCCGTGTTTCCACTATTGGACAAAATGAGGGCGTGCTAGTGTGTTCCAGGGCCAGTTGTGTTCCCACCGTCACTCCCGGGGCTTCATTGTGTCTCCTGTGGGCCAACGGCCAAGCACCCTAGACCGCGATTACCCTTGAGCCAAAGAAGACCAACTGGGGATTGAGGTGGGTTCAATGTCAAAGGCGGAATTTCGCTCATTAAAATGAGTCAGATCGACAGCATCTGCGTAAACGAAGACGTGATTAAATGTATTTTTACGGAACTTGCCAGGTTGTGTATCCAGTGCACAACAGAACAGATTCGGGGAAAAGTAAAATCATTTGCGGACCGTACAAATCAGTGTTAATTTCAAGGGCTATTTAGTCTCCAGAGTCTGATACTTCAGCTTGAGTTCCCTCTTGCTTGTGAAATGGGCAGGGTGTGTGACGCTGGCACCAGGGCGGTGAATAAAGGGTGGGTTTTAGGGCAACATTGCGGGGCTATTGGCTCGATGGTGGGAATGCAGATCGATTTTGGTCTTGTGGCTCGAGGCTATTGCCCCTGGCTGAGCAGCTGATAGCTCTGGCTCGCCCTGGCCCAATAGTGGAAAAGCGTCTAATGAATTAAAACAGACTGCCATGCACATGCCACATACCCTAAACCGCTCCTCTAGCAGGGAAAGCTCACTGATCAGATCAGTGATTGCATTAGTAAAGGCTTCCTGCGGACTGTAGTCTGGTGTTGTCTGAACACGGATCACAATCTTGTGCTCCAGAGGGTGGGGAACTTTATATCCAGCAAACAGCACCTGAGGGTCCTTCAGCAGTTGTCTGAAAGATAAAGAAAGTGTCATAGGGTTACTACACATAAGCTACCAACATAATGGCACAATGAGAACAATGATTGAAATATGAATGGTGGATCAAGACTTGTGTGCTTACGACCGAATGATGTTCCCCAGCGTGTGGTCCTCCTTATTCAGTGTGAACAGACATGCATTGGGCACTTTGGTGTCCTTAACTATTGTGATCCTGTAAAAGGAAGTTTAACATGAATATTAATCAAACTTATATTGACAACCGTCAAACTGACCGTGGCCAATTCTTCCCCCACTGTCAGATGTGATATTTCATTTTCTCTTTGTCAGTAGTAGTAGTACCATGGCACTCTTTAATGTACGCAAACCTTCACTATACAGTGAAATAAAGGTGCAGTCTTCTACAGTCTACCATCCATATATCAATGTAAAAGTAAAAAAAAAAACCCAGTCAAATGTTTACATTGTAGTGCATTAACACGGACTGCTAAATCGTAGTACCTGTCGTTAGCCAGAAAGCTAAACACTTTGCAAGAAAGCCTACTGTGTTCACAATGAGCTTTTATTTTATTATAGCCAGCTATCAGTTTGTGTCACTTAATAGTAAAGATCACGATGCACTGCGCTTACTTTTTCTCTCCCTCAAACAACAAAAACGACTCGAATGCTGGTGGCGCGTTCATCCTGTTTGAAAACCAGCAGCACTGCTGCTAATGAGCTCACGATGCACTGCGCATGCGCATGCGCATTACACAACAGGGAAAATGCCTAATCTGAACAGTAGTGTTGGTTGAGTAAAGACCGCTGGAGGGCTGTGATGAGCCGTAGATCATAATATGAAGTACCAGAGCCCTTCTACCAAGAGAACCTACAAGGTTAGCAACAAAATGCATACCTATGGGCAGTAACACTGGCGAGAAGACAAGAGGCCGTTTATTTATATGGATGTCTATGGAGGAGACGCTTCAGTATGCTGAATAAACTACTTTTGTGTGAGGAAACAGCTCATCGCTTAATGAATTAACCACCTGTCCGCCAATTTTCAACACGTTTTTTTTGTCCCTGGGTGCTATGCATTATCAACACACTTGGAAAGCTTATATAAAAAAATTAAAATTAGTTTATTAAAAAAATATCACTCTAATTGAAATGTTTCAAACAATGTTTTCTTGGGAATATTCACATTTACATCCTGTTTGTCTTTTGTAATATCATTTTGACTAACAATAGCCAGTTCCTCAGTGACATATAAAATGTTTATCGCTTATTTGTGCTCAGTGATGTCATTCAGTGGCAGTTTATGGTGACCACCTCTTCAAGCTTCAAAAGAACGCAAAAGTATAATTCAGAAGTCTAACAAATTATTACATGAGACTCACGATTGTTATGAAAGCATATGATAAGATTTCGTGAGAAACAAACTGAAATCTAATGTATTATTTAGTGAAAATGTTCACTGACCGTTGATCTCCTGTGCGCATTCATGCTAGGGCACGAGAGCAGCTCATGAAGTTGGGGTGTTCGTGTGAAAACATGTTTTGTTTATCTAAAAACAGGTCCTCCATAGCGACAACAGAACCCAACACAGCTACACAAAACAGAGAACAGAACTTACTAAACATGTCTGAAGAGTTTGTAGTCGAAGAATTGATGCATTTCTATGTCCAGCCTTATTTTATTTTTTTTACGGTGTACTCGGGAATGAAACAGAAACATAGAGGAGGCCACAGGCAGCCGCAGTCACACGGTGTCCTAACCTGACGGCAAACGACATGTGATAAAAGGTATATTTTCTACACTGAAAAAAATATTTTGTGGTTTAGTAAATATAGCAGAAAAGGGTAAGTACTTTCTACATTGAAGAAGTTAGTCTAAGCATGAACTTGAAAATATGAAGTAAATTCTTGATTCAAATATGTAAAAATGAATACTCTAGCTAATATGTAAATATATTTATGATTGTTTGCTATTTTTTCAATGTGTCATCATGTATTAATCCTGAAGTAGAAAAACTTTTCATATTTATTTGATAATTTGAGTAAATTTCACTGGTAATTATAATAAGTAATTTTTACCTAACTTTTCAAAGCTGGTGTTCCCAGCAAGCACTGGGCTTGAATAATTAATGAGATTGCATGGTTTCACTGTTTGAAAGTTTATTTACATCATTTTTATTGTTAGTTTTGTTGTTATATTTGGTAACTTTTTGTTTTGTTCAGCCTTAAGTTCTTAAATTTTCTACTCAAAATTACCCGTTCTTGATCAAAATATGATCTGTTGATTGTCACCGTCGTGGTGTTTTGTGTACCAAGTGTTGAGGTCTGCATGTTTTGTTTCATGTTCTTATTGCCAGTACTGTTTATTCAAACACCATGTATATCATATTTCATAGTTATTAAGTTTATTCAAATGTTTATGTTAAATGTACTCACTCACTTTAATCAATAGTATGTCATAAAGTTAAGTCGATTTTATTTTGAAAAATTGTGTGCAAAAACCATCCATTTATTTTGCAAAAACTTGAGAACTAAAAATTTAGTAAATCTTACTAGTCATTTTTTTAGTGTATGGTAATCAGAGTTTTTGTCCTAAGCAGCAGTGATGAGTGACGGTACATTCTATCATTCGCTTGTTTTCTGTTTTCAGCGTTGTACGTGTAACTCCATCCACTGTGAACTGGCACCGGTCTAAAAATGTAAAAAAAAATAAAATAAGGATGGGTGTAAAAATGTATCAATTCTTTGACTACAAACTCTTCAGACATGTTTAGTAAGTTCTGTGCTCTCGTTCCCTATCACAGGAGATCAACGATCAGTGAACATTTTCACTAAATAATACATTAGATTTCAGTTTGTTTCTCACCAAATCTTATGTATGCTTTCATAACAATCGTGAGTCTCATGGAATAATTTATTAGACTTCTGAATTACACTTTTGCGTTCTTTTGAAGCTTGAAGAGGTGGTCACCATAAACTGCCATTGTATGACATCACTGAGAACAATTCTTTTTCACAATTTCTCCCTTTGTGTTTAGAAAAAGAAAGTCATATATGGTTATAACAACACAGGGGTGAGTGAACAATGACTGATTTTTTTATTTTTGGGTGAACTATCACTTTAAAAATGGGAAGATTAAAAAAAACCCACAAATTGTCTGGTACAAACGGTTGCGGTTCTGTTGCTGGTATTGTATTATGAATGAAACACATAGAAGGATAAATATCACAGACTTCAACCCAAAATAAACTTACTGTAGTTGTGTGGGTGTGTTTACATATGGGAGTAGGCTATATCTAGTGAGTGTGGGTGAAGAAATCTCTAACAAATCATACCACATGACTTTCACAAGATTCTTCACTCCTTCCACATTTGATGTACTTGAATAATGAGTCAGAGCCAAAGATTTTGTTTTTATTTTGTATATGTGGTAACACCTTGTGGTAGTGCAAGGATTGAACTATTAACCTATTTAACAAAAACGTATAATTCAGGAATAGCTGTAGGGTATTTCCCATTCTTATTTACTTGTAGTTGACTTGTCTTGCATGCATGGCACATAGAAAGCTGCAGTTATAACACTAGTTAAAAAATGATTAAAAATAAAAAAATAAAAAAATAAATAAAAAAAATAAAAAAAATAGTTGGAATTAGCACACAGTTCTAAATGAAAGTGATAAGACAATTTGATGTCTGTGATGTATTATAGTTTTTCTCAAGCTTTGGCTCAATTCTCAAATTAGATTTTTTTTTATTTTATTTTATTTTATTTTTTCAAAACAATAAGCTCAAATCTCTGAACAATTATTTTCTTGTTCACACCAGATTTGAATTTCTTATTCATTTAAGCAAATTTAACGTGTTTTGGCACATGTGTGCAAAAGAGTAAGAGTACAATTGTCTACAATTTGCACAATAACTAAAAGCACATGGCTTGCTGATCAAAACTGATGACTTGATTCTCAGTGAAATTGTCATAATCTTCACAACTTCTAAACATTCTTTCATCGTGTGAGCCATTACATGCAAAATGATCCATTCAATTATCAAAATCTGTCAGACATACAGCACATGCAGATTCCATAGATATCTATGACATGGAATGTTTGTGATGTCTGCTAAATCTCTGGCCAACAAGAGCGACAGGATGTCAACCAAGAAGATGGGAACTTGTTGTGTTATGTACTGCGAGGAGGTACAATTTATTGTTTTTTACAGAACTACCGCAGGTTTTTTCATTGTTGCTGTTTTTTGTTTTTTGTTTTTGTTTATGTCATTTTGTGGCAATGTTTTGTTGACTAAATATGACTTTACATGTAAGAAATGTGGACATGCAAATGTGAATTTTCTGTTTACATGTAACACATTGCTACAAAAATACATTTACTGTATACATACAAATGTGCATATCCTTTTTCTGTGTACTACAGTATTGTACAGTATTGACTTTCCCAGTAAACTTATACCTACTGTTGAAATCGGTATCTAAAAAGCTCAGTGTGATACATAATAGCATTCAGCTAGACAAAATTGACATTCTTGTATAGTACAGTAAGCAGTCAGTGTCAACAAAAAAGTAGAACAAAAATTACATTTGTATATAACAAATATTTCATGGGTTGACTGCTATGGTGAAAAAAACATCTAAACATTTTGGTCAGTACGGCTCACACGAGATTTTTTTTTTTTTTTTTTCATTTTGGTGGCATTGGCCAATTTACTGACACAATAACTAGGTTTTGAAGCATAAATTAAATGTTTTGGGTATGTTACTACATTTTGCAGTCATGCAACAGAGTTGTGATGTCCCATAAAACAGTTGTACTTACAGTTTAGAGAATGTTAAGACCGTTTAAAATAATGAGCCAAAGCAATTGAGAAAAACTGTAAAGGAAAAACAAAGATATGTTACATCATTGTAATGTGATAATTTTATTGATGTGTTTATTTGTAATGTAATGACTGTATAATAGAAAACCTTTCTTATGTTTTAAAGATGTCACAATAAAGTGGCATTTTTATGGTTAAGCCTTTTTGCACAAATATTGCAAAATCCCCTGTGAAATCTTCAAACTCTTTGAGAAAGGCCATCATTGTGGGCGAAGAAATGTGAAAATGTTAATGAAGAGGAGTCTTTTTTAAATTTCTCAAAATACAGTTTAGTATATCATAAACATTACAGTCATGTCTGTTTCCCATAAGCACTGAAAATATATTTGATTAGAAAGCAAACTGAATGATGATCAAAGAGAGGAACAACACACATAAGGTAATGACCACTGGAACAAGATTTTCTTTTCACAATGCTTCCTTCTCTTTTTCTGTAAATAACGACCTGTAAAATACACAGAGGTGAACATGAGGAACTGCTCGTCCAGAATGTTTGCATTACTGTAACTGTAAAAGCCATAGATAGATAGATAGACAGATGGATGGATGGAAGAAAATATACAGGTGCATCTCAAATTAGAATGTCATGGAAAAGTTCATTTATTTCAGTAATTCAACTCAAATTGTGAAACTCGTGTATTAAATAAATTCAATGCACACAGACTGAAGTAGTTTAAGTCTTTGGTTCTTTTAATTGTGATGATTTTGACTCACATTTAACAAAAACCCACCAATTCACTATCTCAAAAAATTAGAATACATCATAAGACCAATAAAAAAAAACATTTTTAGTGAATTGTTGGCCTTGTGGAAAGTATGTTCATTTACTGTATATGTACTCAATACTTGGTAGGGGCTCCTTTTGCTTTAATTACTGCCTCAATTCAGCGTGGCATGGAGGTGATCAGTTTGTGGCACTGCTGAGGTGGTATGGAAGCCCAGGTTTCTTTGACAGTGGCCTTCAGCTCATCTGCATCTTGTTTCTCATTTTCCTCTTGACAATACCCCATAGATTCTCTATGGGGTTCAGGTCTGGTGAGTTTGCTGGCCAGTCAAGCACACCAACACCATGGTCATTTAACCAACTTTTGGCAGTGTGGGCAGGTGCCAAATCCTGCTGGAAAATGAAATCAGCATCTTTAAAAAGCTGGTCAGCAGAAGGAAGCATGAAGTGCTCCAAAATTTCTTGGTAAACGGGTGAAGTGACTTTGGTTTTCAAAAAACACAATGGACCAACACCAGCAGATGACATTGCACCCCAAATCATCACAGACTGTGGAAACTTAACACTGGACTTCAAGCAACTTGGACTATGAGCTTCTCCACCCTTCCTCCAGACTCTAGGACCTTGATTTCCAAATGAAATACAAAACTTGCTCTCATCTGAAAAGAGGACTTTTCCACTGGGCAACAGTCCAGTTCTTCTTCTCCTTAGCCCAGGTAAGACGCCTCTGACGTTGTCTGTGGTTCAGGAGTGGCTTAACAAGAGGAATACGACAACTGTAGCCAAATTCCTTGACACGTCTGTGTGTGATGGCTCTTGATGCCTTGACCCCAGCCTCAGTCCATTCCTTGTGAAGTTCACCCAAATTCTTGAATCGATTTTGCTTGACAATCCTCATAAGGCTGCGGTTCTCTCGGTTGGTTGTGCATCTTTTTCTTCCACACTTTTTCCTTCCACTCAACTTTCTGTTAACATGCTTGGATACAGCACTCTGTGAACAGCCAGCTTCTTTGGCAATGAATGTTTGTGGCTTACCCTCCTTGTGAAGGGTGTCAATGATTGTCTTCTGGACAACTGTCAGATCAGCAGACTTCCCCATGATTGTGTAGCCTAGTGAACCAAACTGAGAGACCATTTTGAAGGCTCAGGAAACCTTTGCAGGTGTTTTGAGTTGATTAGCTGATTGGCATGTCACCATATTCTAATTTTTTGAGATAGTGAATTGGTGGGTTTTTGTTAAATGTGAGCCAAAATCATCACAATTAAAAGAACCAAAGACTTAAACTACTTCAGTCTGTGTGCATTGAATTTATTTAATACACGAGTTTCACAATTTGAGTTGAATTACTGAAATAAATGAACTTTTCCACGACATTCTAATTTATTGAGATGCACCTGTATATAATTAGAAAAAGAAAAAAAAAAAACTTTAAATGAACCCTTTAAATATTTAATGACCACACATAAATAACATCATATACACGTAACTCTGGAATTTCTTATCTGTATTTCCTCCAGTGTTGGTGGCAGTAGTGAAATAGGAAGAGGCTGGCGAGGAAGCCCCTCCCACTGTCACAGTAAACTCTATAAACCACAGGTGATCTGAACAACTCTCCTAGATTCCTTCAGCTATCGGGCAAGTCTCTTTTTGTAGTTTTGCAGGATGGCTGAAACATACGTGTTACATGTGGAACTGTTGGGCTTTGAGAAAAGGTTCTTTCCCAGCCAGCATTATGTAAGTTGGCTACTCACATAATAATGCCTTTAAATTGCAATTTAAAATATATGTACATACATATGCAATATATATTAACAAAAAACTTTTAAACAGTCCAGTATAGCTTATAGTTTAGCTATAGGCACATTATATTGATTAAAATATCAATTAGCCTACTTATTATATAACATTACTTCTGAAATTCTTTTGAAAGGTGTACATGCTCTTGGTTAAATGGAGTGATCAGTCTGAAAAGCTGATTTACAGACGGTATCCAGAAATCTACACTTTTCATGTAAGTCCATTGTTATTATTTTCTATTACTGAAAGTAAAATAGCGTTAAATAAGTGTTGTTCCCTTTTCCAAACTGATTTAATTTTTCGTTGCTGCAAGCATTTTATGCATTTTTAATCACAAATTATTTTCTGTATAGCTTTATATACAGTATAGCCACAAGTCTGCAACAAATGTGTATTAAATGACAAGGAATGCAAAAATGATATATTTAGGATTATTAACTTAAAGTTATATCTATTATTTCATTTATAGAAAGTGTTGAAGGAAATGTTCCCTATTGAGGCAGGAGACATTGATGAAAAGGACAGAATCATTCCTTCATTACCCGGTAAAGACTTGTTTGAGAAAAAACGCATTCTAAATGTGTAGAATTTTGTCTTTAGAACATTTTGACCAACAGAACAAGAACTCTCACAAGGACCACAACTTCATGTTATAAACGATTAACTGAGTTAATAACAACGGCAACAGACTTGTTATCAATACTGGCAAGAAATAAATGTGTCATCGCAGCATGGTTGTTTCACATTACAGCCTATTTGAGCACACTATACAGAAACAGGTGTTGGTTCTCAGTGTTCCTTTTAGAAGAGGAAGCACCTGCTTTATGTCAAGCATATCAAATGTACCTATTTATTCAACTTCATGAAATGTCATTTCTAATAAATGAAACCCATTGACCAGAAGTGTTCTAATGTAAAAATCTTTTGCATTTGCTGCATGGCATACATTCTGCTTTGCATGGCCGCCTTGTTATAGATTTTATAAGTTTGAGTTTCAGTTCTGCAAAAGAATATTTATGGGGAATATTGGGGCAGATGCTGCACGCAAGCTGTACTTTTTTATGGAGGATATTGTGGTGGATGCTGCATACTAGCTGTACTTTATTTGAACTTTCTATTGTTACAGGCAATTGCATACTAGACAGAAACATTTTGTATCCATAAAGTGAAACTAGTTTTGTAATTGCTGTGCAGCACAAAACATGACCATACCATAGAATCACCTTCATACTGTATAACAACAAAATATCAGTCAAAACCTTTTATCTGAACAGCCGAAATTAAATCTTTATCTTCCTCAGCTCCAAAATGGCTGGACAATCAGAAAACAACAGAGACAAGGCAGGTGACTCTTGCTGAATACTGTCGTGCTCTGCTCAACCTGCCTCCAAAGATCTCAGGCTGTCATCTTGTTCTTGACTTCTTCAAAATGCGTGTCGAAGATGAATCTCCACCAGCCCCACACCCGTGAGTCTGTTTGCTCAAAACTGCAACTGGGGCTGTGGCTTAGTGGTTAGCCCACATGCTCTGACACACCATAGTATTAGTGCTTCTATGGGCTATGCAAGTTTTACACATATTTGGATCCCTCTTTCTATCCTCTGTGCAAATATATGGCAAATATAGCCTACTATAAAAGTAGCATAAATGCCAAAATTTGTAAATAAAAAAACTGTAGCAGTTGCAAAATGTTTTGAACCACAGTTGAGCTTTTAACTTTAAAGGACAATTCCGGGTTCAATACAAGTTAAGCTCAATCGAAAGCATTTGTGGTATAGTATTGTTTACCACAAAAATAATTTTGACCATGCCTCGTTTATAAACAAAAAACAAAACAAAAACATATTACAATCGATTCTAGGCCTAGTTATGCATTTAAGTCTTTAACCTGAAAGGATGAAACGGTATACTTTTAAATAGACAGATAAAAATTGCCCTCATAAAATAAAAAAATTTACCTGAGAATCAAATGTAGGGGGCAAATTTTGCCCCTTAATGGTAAAGTTAATTTCTGACCCTGGCCTAAACCTATACATGATTCCACCACACTAAAATCCAGTAGAGCCGAGATTTTACATGTTAGTCTCGTTTAAACATATAATGTTTACATCTTGTGGCTATACTTTTAAAATAGTGTGTACTTTAATGTTTATGGACTGGCCCCATTTACTTCCATTGTGAGTGCCTCACTGGAACCGCATGTTTTAAATAAACAAGTCTAAATATTTTCTGTGGTAATCAGCATTATATTACAAATGCTGTCTATTGAGCTTAACTTGTATTGCACATCCTTATAAGAATACAGCATTTACATCAAACAAATATTCTTTCTGCAGATACAAAAGAAATGAGACATTCATTATGTGCACCAATAGATCATGGAGCAACACCTCATCAGGTAAGATCTCTTTCTGATCTGCATCTTCTATATAGTGCCATTGCCAAACAGGTGTTTTAAAGTTGTTGTTCTTTGTACAGAAATCACAGGACCTATCATGCTTGAGAGCTACAGAGCGATCGCAGACTACAGCAAGAGCTCAAAGTATGAACTCACTCTGAGGGCAGGAGATATGGTGGACATAGTGGAGAAAAGCCCAAATGGTGAGCTGGATGAGAGATGTATCTATTCTTGGTGCAACAGATGAGCATTTCCAAATGAGTTGACTGGTAGTGGATATAGTTAGAGACCAGACTAGTATATGTAAAGGACTGATGTGTGATTTGATCTGTTGCTTGCAGGCTGGTGGTTTTGTCAGTGTGAGTCTAAGAGAGGCTGGGTTCCAGCTTCATACTTAGAACCGCTGGATGGAGCAGATGAATCAGAGGAACCAGAGCCTAATTACACAGGTCAGTGTATATGCCTATACTTCCCATGCTAAGTTTTGTGTAGCTAGACCTTTGACTAAACAGCAAAAGGTCTGGTCCCCAGTATAGCCTGTTTTGGCCAAGAACCGCCCACTTACTTACCAGCCACAATTTGTTTTGTTTTAACATGCCATTTAGGGGCAGGTTTAACTGAAATAGATTTTCCCACAGTAATAGGTTGGCATGGAAAAATTAAGTCTTTGCAAACTGTTGCACGGCAACCGTCAGAAATATAATTGAAAATATTTGAATACTTTGGAAAAATAGTTGAAAATGTGTAAAGGATATCTAATTTACTTTCTTCTAAGTGCTTAAAACAAAACTGTGCATGTGTTTCAAAGATCTGAACTCACTAACCTGGCAAACATATTATTTCTTACTCAGATGTGCTCATTGTTTCAACCCGGTACCTTGTAGACACAACTTTGTTGCCTAGGGAAATGATGAAAAAAAAACCTGTATGACCTTAAAGGGATAGTTCACCCAAAAATGAAAACTGTCTCATTTACTCACCCTCATGCCATTCCATATGTGTATGACTTTCTTTCTTCTGCTGAACACAAACAAACCAAAAGTTTGAAGCTCCAAAAGCACATAAATATTCATTTTTGATCAGTAGAAGAAAGTCATATACATCTGGGATGGTATGAGTGTGAGAAATGAGAAAATTGGGTGAACTATCCCTTTAAGTAGCGAACAGTCAGCCAATCAGATTAGAGATTGCCGGATCGAAAAAATTTTCCAGTTTCGTGTGCAACATGCATCAGACAGTCACTGAACGGACTGTGGTCTAAGGCTGAGACTAACTGCCGGTAGTCTGAGACCAGAATAAACTTTGTCAGATGAAAGAATAGTCATTAATTATGATATATGGATGTGTTGATCATGTTGATATTTATCCACAACAGGAGAGCTCTACAAAACCATAAAAGGATATACAGGTGTAGAAGAAGATGAGTTGACTCTTGAGGCAGGAGAGACTATTGAGGTCATCCATAAACTTCTGGATGGCTGGTGGGTGGTCAGGTATGAGTCATACTCTTTAAACTATAATAGAAAAATTTTTAGTCATCAGATGAGCCATTGGATGATTCATAATCAGATCAGATTCCCAAATGTCAACTTTTGTTTGTCTCTAACAGGAAAGGAGAAGATACAGGCTACTACCCATCCATGTTCCTATGCAGGACAGGAGAGAAGAAAGAGGTGGATGCTGAGAAGGACGTGGTCAGAAGATCAACCCCACCACCAAGAAGGTAGAGTAACTGTATATAGGTCTCATTATATGATGTAGGTAAATATGTCTGCTATAACCTAAAATAACAGTAACTGAACACTTTGGTTATCTCAATTATTTTTTCCATCTTGGCCCATAGATCTACCATACGCAACGCCCAGAGCATCTATACTAAGGGACGTCACCAAATCAGTCAGGACACCTATCGTAAGCAGAGTCGACAGTTCTTACAGCAGCGAGGAAGACTAAATTCACAGTCCAAGAACGTGACAAGATCTCCACTGCAAAAGAGGAAGACAAACAGAGGTGTGTATTCTCCATAGAGACATAACCCTAACTCTAAATTCTTAACCCTAAATTCTTCTAGCTTATGGAGGGACCAAATAAATAAATCAAAACAAATAATTAGGGCTGTCAATCGATAATTTTTTAAAATCGAATTAATTACATGGTATGCCGATTAATTAATAAAAATTAATCGCAATTAATCACATATATAAATATTTGCTGAGAAAGCCCCTCAAATAACAATTATTAAATATAAAATGATGAAATAATTATAGTTATATTTAAATAATTACAAATAATTTTGTGGTGGCGGGGATGTGGTCGAGCATTAGTGTTTGTGAATGGAGAGTGAGATTGGGAGATGAGAACCATAAGGATTGTCACCTGTTTATGATGAGTCTAACACCTGTTTGTGAGGGTGCAGGAGAGTTTAAAAGAAAGCCAGATGCTGGAGAAGAGAGAGAGAGAGACTGACATGCCTGTTCTACGTGTGTGTGTATGTGTGTGTGTCTGTGCATCTGAGAGTGTTACGCTGAAAAGCAGAGTTAGTGTGTGGGTGGCTGAAAAGCCCGATTTAAGTTGCTGCTGGAAAGCTGTTTTTGTTTGTGTGTGGGTGCTTGCCAGCAGCGAGCCCGACGCCGAGGCGGTGACTAATCTGAAGGTGCTGGAGAAATTCACTGCAGGCCTGCCAAGAAAAACTGCAGAATGGGTCCAGTGCCATCGCCCAGCATCGGTGGAGGAGGCAGTCCAGTTGGCTGAGGACCACGTGGCGGTCTATCCAGGGGCCGGTCGTGCCTGTATCGTCATCTCTCTTTCTCTCTCTCTCTCTCTCTCTCTGCCCCTTTCCCTCGTTCTGTTCCCCCTCCCCGGAAACGGGGCGTTTTCCATCCTAAACCGGCTCCCCGGCTTCGGGGACTTCACAACTCGCCGGTTTCTCCCACTCTCACCCCCAGGATGACAGGTCTGCCACCGCAGGTGAGGGTGTAAAGCCTGGGCTGGTTTGTTGGTGCTGCGGGGAACCTGGGCATTTCCAGGACCAGTGCCTGGTGATGGTGGTGGGGGCATTGGTCCGGGTCCCTGACGTGCCACAGGCTGCCCCCGATCGAGCTGAGATGTACTGCATACCTGTGAGTATTGAGGGGGGTACATACCAGGCCTTGGTGGATTCAGGTTGTAGCCAAACTACTATCCATCAAGGCCTGGTTCAAGACAGGGCTTTGGGTGCAAAACACAGGGTGAAGTTGAGGTGTGTGCATGGGGATATTCATGAATACCCTTTAGTGACTGTCTTTATTCATTATCGGTGTCAAAAGCATAATGTTGAGGCTGTGGTTATTTCCTGCCTTGCCCGTCCACTGATTTTGGTCCCGACTTCGCCCGCCCTTAGAGGATTCCCTGTAGGGGATTTCCCTCTGGAACAGATACGAGATGAAACCCTTAAGCAAGTTTTTGACCAAGTGAAGGTAATTGATGGTCAATGACTCCTGACAGACATCGCACTCACATATCAGTACTTTTCAGTGATAAATGATCGGTTGTATCGAGTGTACGCAGGACACTCAAACAAAGGAAAATACAACCCAGTTGTTAGTACAGAAGAGCTGCCGGGAAATGTTATTCCAGGCGGCTCATAATAATCCAATGGCAGGACACTTGGGGCAGGGAAAAACACTAAGTCGTCTCATGGCCCACTTCTATTGGCCGGGCATTCGCAGGGATGTTCGCAGGTGGTGTGCGACATGCCGCGAATGTCAGCTGGTGAATCCGCCGGCCACCCCAAAAGCGCCATTGCGCCCGTTACCTGTGATCGAGGTTCCCTTAGAAAGAATTGGTATGGACCTCGTCGGGCCATTAGAACGAACAGCATGGGGACTTCGCTTTGTGTTGGCACTGGTGGATTACGCAACGCGATATCCCGAAGCAGTGCCTCTGCGCAGCATCTCAGCACGTAGTGTTGCGGTGGCACTCTTCAAAATGATCTCCCGATTGGGAATTCTGAAAAAAATCCTCACTGATCAAGGCACCACTTTTATGTCCCGTACACTATGCAAACTGTACGAATCACTGGGGGTTAAATCGATTCGGACAAGCGTCTACCACTCACAAACGGACGGCTTGGTCGAACGGTTTAATCAGACCCTGAATAATATGATTCGTATGTTTGTGCACGAAGATGCTCGGAATTGGGATAAGTGGCTCGAACCCCTGTTATTTGCAGTATGATAGGTCCCGCAAGCCTCCACAGGATTTTCCCCGTTTTAATTGTTGTATGGGCGTAAGCCCCATGGCGTGTTAGACGTCATTATGGAAAATTTGGAGGGGGGACCTTCACATAGCAAAAGTGAAATTCAATAAGTTTTTGATCTGAGAGCAAAACTCCACACACTGGTGTGACTATCACAGGAGAATTTGCTAAAGGTGCAAGAACGTCAGTCCCGGCTGTACAACAGGGGAGCTCGGCTACGGGAATTTGCACCGGGAGATAAAGTCCTTGTATTGCTACCCACATCGAGCTCAAAATTACTCTAAATGGCAAGGGGCCTTTGAGGTCACACGGCAAGTCAGGGAAGTCGACTATGAGGTGGTGCGTACGGATAGGGGCAGGGCACATCAGATTTACCTCCTCAACCACCTTAAACCATGGAGAGAGGCGGTCCCCGTGACATTGATGACGGTAGTTTCGGAGAGGGAGGAGCTCAGACTAGAGGTGAATCTAAAAGCCAATCAGTTCACCCTGGTCACTTGTGGGGACCACCTCTCGCCATCCCAACGTATGGAGATTGCCAGGTTGCAAAAGGAATTCTCTGACATGTTCTCGCCCCTCCCTGGCCGCACTGATCTCATAGAACACCACATCGAGACAACTCCAGGGGTAGTGGTACGTAGTCGTTCCTACCGCTTACCTGAGAACAAAAAACAGGTATTAAGTGAAGAATTAAAGGCCATGCTTAATATGGGAGTAATAGAAGAATCCTTCAGTGATTGGGCCAGCCCGGTGGTTCTGGTACCTAAGAGCAATGGCTCGGTCCGGTTCTGTGTGGATTATAGGAAAGTCAATGCGTCAATGTGTCAATTTTATGCGTATCTAATGCCTCGTATTGACGAACTGCTCGACTGGTTGGGCATGGCTCACTTTTATTCGACACTGGATTTGACAAAGGGATATTGGCAGATCCCCTTAAGGCTGATGTCCCTTGAAAAAATGGCCTTCTCCACACCGTTTGGGTTACACCAATTTGTGACCCTTCCGTTCGGTTTGTTTGGGGCCCCGGCTACATTTCAGCGTCTTATGGACAGGGTCCTCAGCCCGCATGCTGTGTATGCTGCTGCCTATTTGGATGACATCATTATTTTCAGTAATGATTGGCAGCGGCACGTGCAGCATCTGGTGACTGTTCTGTGATCGCTGTGATGAGCGGGACTCACAGCAAACCCTAAGAAGTGTGCAATTGGACAGGTGGAGGTACGGTATCTGGAGTTCTACTTGGGTCATGGGCAGATGCGACCCCAAATTGATAAGACCATGGCGATTGCGGCCTGCCCGAGACCCAAGACCAAAAAGGAGGTGAGACAGTTCCTGGGGCTGGCTGGCTATTATCGAAGGTTTGTGCCTAATTATTCAGACATCACCAGCCCACTTATTGATCTCACTAGAAAGTGAGCCCCAGACCCGGTCCAGTGGGCGGAGCGGTGCCAACAGGCTTTTACGCACTTTGTGGTGGGCTGTTATTACATTCTCCCAATTTCTCTCTCCCTTTTGAGTTACGCCAGTTTTACTTGTGTGTGTGTGTGTCTGTGCATCTGAGAGTGTTACGCTGAAAAGCCGAGTTAGTGTGTGGCTGAAAAGCCAGATTTAAATTGCTGCTAGAGAGCTATTTTTGTTTTGCCATTAAAAATAAACAAGATACGTGGACTGATCACCTGGCTCCTGCATTCTCCTTTTATGAACATTGTTACAAATATACTGTATATATATATATATATATATGCGTCCGTCCTCATCTTGTGTTGTCTGCTGTCAATAAGTGTCATTTGTTCTCTGTATAAGCTGTGCGTTGCCTATACAGCTGTAGTTTTGCTTACTACCCCCTGGAGAAAACAGGTGGTACTTCAAGCTTGAATTGCTCCAGTGGTAGAAATATTCCTTAGTACGGTCCAGGGACATGATTAATTGCGTTCATTTTTTTAACACGTTATTTTTTATATAATTAATCACACTAAATTAACACATTAAATTGACAGCCCTAAACATAATACAATTAAAAGCATAAATAAATAATTTATTTTTATTTGTTTATTTTTGTTATTTACTGCTATATTTTTTTGAATATTTAATTATCTGATAATGTATACATTAATACATTTGTTTATTTGATTTTGTCCATTTAAATCCCTCCATAGTAGCTGGTTATATAATGTAACTTTCTTGTGGCCTGTGAAACTTTCAATTAAAACTTGAAATTAAGTTGTGGTATAACTGTATGTGTATAACTGTATTTTTCTCTAGCAGACAAAACATTTACATATTAGCACAGATATAAGCAAAGTTTTACAGACCTGTCAAATTGAACATTTTTATTTATTTTTACAAATGTGTTATATTTCTGTTTGTATAGAGAAAATTGCAAAATCAGACTCATCCAAAGCAGAAGATCTGGACCAAAATACTCCAGTCATTCCTCCCCGGCCCAGTCCTCAGCTCATTCTGGAGCGCTGCACTGAGAACACATGCAAGAGAGTCAGCATACATGAAGGCAACTGAACTTCATTCAAAAGCATGTGCTAAAACTTGACATGAATTTGTTGTGTATGTAACTGGCATTCAGACATTTGTACATACAAATGCTCGGTACATCCCTGATTTGCCCAGAACCTATTATAAGCTATGTGTTGGAATATAAAACATGTATAAATGTCTCAACCAGCTATTTACTTTATTAATGTTTTTTTTTTTTTTTAAAGTTATTTACAGTATAAGGGAGATCAGGCCTAGTTGTCACAAGGGAAAGTTGTCACAAGGGTAATATTTTATTAACTATATGGTTTTCAGTCAGAAGTTCTATTGAACAAATGCTTGTTTTCTCTAGAAGTTTCATCCAAATTCATCATTTTTTGGTCATAGATGTTTGGGTAAACAAGTCAAGACAATAAAACCAGACTGGAATACATCAAGTGAGGGTCAACTATATTTTGAAAGTCATGGTATCAGGACAAGTGTATACTTCATAATGTAATGTAAGGTTGGGGCAGTTATTAGCAGGGGTGGAAAGAGTACTGAAAAATAATAATACTCAAGTAAAAGTACTGTTACTTCTTAAAAAATGTAGTTTGAGTAGAGTAAAAGTACCTGTCCTAAAAACTACTCAAAGTAAGAGTAAAAGAGTAGCTAATTTAAAAGTACTCATGAGTAGTGAGTATTGAGTTGCGAATGCTATGCCCCTTTATAATAAAAACTGTATGCTGCGATATAAAAATGAGGCACACATACTGTAATTTACATTCCCTTTTATGGCTGTTTTCCAGAAAGAATAAAAATATAGGTATTTTATAGGTGTTTGTGATTGACAACTTTTAAAATACATCACTTATCTATGATACTGTGAACACTACATGAATCTGATTAAAAAAATAAAATAAAAGGGCGACATGATTACAGAAATTAAAAGATAAAGTTATTTTCAATATCATAATGTATGAAACAAATTACATTAAAATCAGTTTATGTGTAGGGTCTAAATTTTCCTTTAATGCCGACTGAGAGAGTTATTGTTGCGCATAAAACATGTTAAAAAAAATGCAAGGAATGCAAAAAAAAAAAAAAAAAAAAACACTAAAAAAGCAGGGTCAATTGGCACGTCATGTCCCACACAATAGAGGGGGTAGAGCAGTTGTTTGGTACAGGGGCTACATTGGGCTTTAAAGGAATATTCACACAAAAATGAAAATTCTCTCATCATTTAGTCACCCTTATGCCATCCCGGATGTGTATGACTTTCTTCAGCAGAACACAAATTAAGATTTTTAGAAGAATATCTCAGCTCTTTTAGTCCATACAATGCAAGTGAATGGGTGCCAAAATTTTGAAGCTCCAAAAATCACATAGCCTAATCCATGTGACTCCAGTGGTTAAATCCATGTCTTCAGAAGAGATATGAAAGGTTGGGTGAGAAACAGATCAATATTTCAGTCAATTTATACTAAAAATTCTCCTCCCTGCTCAGTCAATCTCCACTTTAACTTTCACTTTCTTCTTCTTTTGTTTTTGGTGATTCACATTCTTCATGCATATTGCCATCTACTGGGCAGGGAGGAGAATTTCTAGCAAAAATGGACTTATATATTGATCTTTGTCTCACCCACACCGATCATATCACTTCTGAAGTCATGGATTTAACCACTGGAGTCATATGGATTACTTTTAGGCTGCCTCTATGTGCTTTTTGGGGCATCAAAATTTTGGCATCCATTCACTTGCATTGTATGGATATACAGAGCTGAAATATTCTTCTAAAAATCTTCATTTGTGTTCAGCAGACCAAAGAAAGTCATACACATCTGGGATGGCATGAGGGGGAGTAAATGATGAGAGAATTTTTATTTTTGAGAAAACGATTTCTTTAAGTAGCACATGGGGGGCCACATTGTCCTCCTTTTGAGATACAAGGACTAAATCAGTGTGGAACATTGTTTCTTTTAAGTCCAGAAATAGTTGTGTTTTCATTCTAATGCATGATGCACAATTTTCTGAAGTTTGTGACTGGTGGAATGTTCTGCCTGAAGTATTGCTCTACAAATGTTGATACTTTTCTATCAGGCATTAGAAAAAACATGCATAATTATAAATTATTTTATCATCTCTACTTTCCTGGTAATTTATTATACAAATTAACACAATCTCTACATCATATATATATATATATATATATATATATATATATATATATATATATATATATATATATATAACTAACAATATTATTAAAAAATATTAAAATATTATTACATTAATACTTTTAAAGCTACTCAAGTTAAAGCCAAAAGTAGAGAGTGGTTTTCTGGTTTGCTTGTTATAAGTTTAAAAAATAGTCTATAATATGTTTTTAAATGTGTATTTTGTGAAAGATGGCTTTTTAATTTTAGATAGTATTTCATATGTAACACAAATGTTTTTTTTAAGAATGACTTTCAAAAATAAGAATATCCACTGGGGTAACGAAATCGTGGCACTGTCATCTCTTTGCATGTTTAATCTTTTAATGCTGTTTATTTGACGTTAGTATAAGGATTGAAAAATAAAGAAACATTTAATTGCTAATCAAATGCATTTGATGACTAAATATGGTGTAGTCGAACCTAAACAGAAACACAACACATGCGCGCCACCTACCGATTGTTTTAGTCATTATACAATTTGTATGCACGTCATAAGTCAAGAGTTCATTCGGGTGAGCTGTCATGGCTGCCTCCATAGAAAACATGTCTGAACAACAAAAAAACACAGAGTGGACATATTTCACATTATATTGCCGTTTATTTTGAGTCAGGTTATGTGAAGAGAAGTATATAAAGCGACATATATTTTAGAGGATTCTTTGATTATTAAACTGTGAGTAGCTGCTTTAAAATAACCTCTGTCCAAAATAGACTGCACCACAAAAAATTGGTAACATAACTACTGTGTTCCCTTACAAAACAGTACTGTTCAGGTACCATGGTATCAGACAGTTATGCAATGGTTCTAAATGATTACCATATTCAAAAACCATGATATTTACATGGTAGTCCAAGATACTTCATAGAATACTACAAAGTGGAATTACCATTGTGCTTGTCCAAAAAACATGGTAATACCACAGTACATTTTAGTATGTTTTGTTCATGTTAAATATGCTTCATGCTACAAGCTCCATGAAACCTGCAGAAACCCCATTTCTCTAATTAGAATTCATATTTACTATGTCAGTATTTATTGTGTCTTTTATATTCTGTCCCATGCAGGTGACTATTATGACATTAATCAACATTCGCTGCTGTGGCAGACATGGCTGGCATATAGGTCTCCGTGCATATGCCACGCCCCACTAGCACCCCAAGGAGGAATAAGCAGCAAGATGACAGACCCGTGTTCCAGTATGTCGGTCAACACAGGAAGCCCAAAGAGAAAGTGTTTGTATGTGGCTTCAGCTACACAGGTGCTTTAGGAATCCCTAGTTTTGTAGTGCCTGACAGTGGCAGGAAAAAGCCCAGGAAGTACCAGCTCACACCTGGATACTGAACAGAAGGTAATGTCCTAATGTCTGTTTAAGCTGCACTGCGTAGAATACATTATTATACTGTCTTTAACAATGTATTGCATATATACAGTGGCCCCAACAAGTATTTGGACACTTGGTCACTTCAAAATGTAACAATGCCATTACATTTAGTATACCACCAACATATCAAACCAAGTGGCACTTATTTTAAAGAAATACAGCATAAACACTCTTATCAAGCACAACATTTTATAAAAAGCAGTTTGTTTGGTTTTAAATGATAAAGCAATAGACATACTGCTCAAAAATAAGACAAAAAGTATTGGGACACTTTCAGGGTTTTAAACGTTAGTGGAACATGTTCATAGTTAATGGGTTATTCCGTGTCAAATCAACCAAATTTCTGAAACTTGCCCAGCTTGAAATTTTAGATTTTGTTAATACTTGGCTGAAGAAATATCAATATAAATGAGAACATAAATAATATATATATAGATTTAGCTCTTATGGAAAGAAATTGGTGCTTTTATTCACCAAAGTGGCATTCAACTGATCACAATGTATAGTTAGGACATTAATAACGTGGAAAAATTACTATTACAATTTGAAAAAAATGTTCAGAACTTCTTAAACTACTTCAAAGAGTTCTCATCAAAAAATCCTCCACGTGCAGCAATGACCGCTTTGCAGATCCTTGGCATTATAGCTGTCAGTTTGTCCAGATACTCAGGTGACATTTCACCCCACACTTCCTGTAGCACTTGCCATAGATGTGGCTGTCTTGTCGGGCACTTCTCACGCACCTTACAGTCTAGCTGATCCCACAAAAGCTCAATGGGGTTAAGATCCATAACACTCTTTTCCAATTATCTGTTGTCCAATGTCTGTGTTTCTTTGTCCACTCTAACCTTTTCTTTTTGTATTTCTGTTTTATTTTTAGCCTTCAGGTGGTGCGCAATATTTGAGCGCTACTCACAAACAACATCTCAGATGTAGATGCTCAATAGTTCGGTTCACTTATAATATGCATTTAGAACGGCACTGGAGGTGCTTTTTTTTTTTTTTTACCAGAATTTGAATAAGAAGCGAATTAAATTTCTGTGAACTTTCTTACAAACAGACACATACAGGACTTCCTGGAGAGTTCAGAATGTCAAAATAAAAGCGTGAGGGTTTAAAAGTTAAAGGTGAGGATATGAACTCAGTAGCAGGGTTTATTGAACAGATGAAACAGTGATGTAAACATTGCGAGTAAATCCAGTTGAGCAGAGTGGCAAACAGCAGGTGAGTAATATCCAGACAGGGTACAGACACGATGAACAGATAACACACAACAGTCTCATGATACTTGCAGGCAATAATGAAGACACCGGTATGTTTGACTTAGTAGAAGGGTCTGGAGTTTCAGAGATACTATTTATGAGAACAGACCAAGAGCGTGTGTGAAAGCGGGGAGAGTGAGCGCTGTGACTGCAGTGAGGAAGAAAGAGAGAGAGAGAGAGAGAGAGACCGGTGGATCCGTGACAAAAGGTGCACGATTGAGATATATTACTATATATTATTATTATAATAAATTATTATTATTATTATTATTATCATTTGTTTACAAATTATAGTAGTATTTAAGTTGAATGGGTTCCAAAAAAATAACTGTGTGAATGAAAAGTGAGCTGATATCTTACAACTAAATTGAACAAAAAAGAGATCTGAATCCTTTAAAGTCCAGATACAAGCTGAAAAAACATTGCAAAAAAAAAAAAAAACTGGAATTACTGTTAATTTTGCTGTTACATTATCCAGTATACTAGTTAACAATAAAGTTTTTCTTAATAAGCAATACATTTATATTGAAATAATGTGTAGTTAGAGGTTTGTGTTTCTTTACATATTAAAGAGAACTCCCAATTAGTTCCACACAATAATGTAAAGATATTCTAAACTGATTATGCAAAAAACAACAACACCGGTATCGGATCAGGATCGGTATTGGCCGATACTGAGATTTCTGATATCGGAATCGGAAGAAAAAAAGTGGTATCGGTGCATCCCTAATAAGTCCTGCACCCCTCTTACTGTTGTACATGAAACTGTTGAGCAGGTAGAATTCAATGAAGCTGTCAGCTGAAGACATGTGAGGCATCTATTTCTCAAACTAGAGACTGATGTACTTATCCTCTTGTTTAGAGGAATTGTGATGAATGGAATTGTGATGAACTACACCTGTGCTTACTTTACATCTGTGTGAACTTGAGGGGAACTGACTTCCAACAGCCACTAAAATTATTTTGTAACCAACTGGTATATATACCTTTATTGTATATTATGTTCGTTATTTTTGTGTAGATTTCCTCAGCTGCTTGTGGATATGGCTTCACCCTGCTGGCATCTAATACCAGAGACCTGACCATTTGTGGGGCATAGGCCTGAACAAAGATTCCCAACTGGGCTTTCAACGTACACAACAAGACAAACGTGAGACACTCCATATCTTTAAAGTCTCCCAGCAGAAATGAGGAATCCTCCTATTAGTAACTCATCTGCTCTCAATATAGCTCATTGTAGCTCAAAAAGTACTCTGGCCAGTATCAGTGCCATGGTAGAGTGATGATATCAGATGTTAATACTATGGTTCTTTATATTAAAGGTCGACCAGTAATGGATTTTGCAGATAGTGATAACTAAGGTGGTGGAACAGGCGGTACCCGATTAATAGAATGTTTCAAAATGTTCTTAGTCGGCACAGACATAGAGGCCATTAGTACAAAATGAATAAAATCCCAGATGTAGTTTATTTTTCAACCAAAATCAAAATCAACCGCTATCGGTATAGATTTTTGCCGATAACGATAGTTCCAAAAAGCAACTATCAGTGCTGATTAATCAAACTGATCTGTCGTCTACCTCTACTTTATATACTGTGTTACTGAGTGATTACCAGGCATATACCATGGTGTATAATCGATAACACTGATATATCGGTCTACCGCTACTTAATATACCTTGGTACTGAATGATTACCATATACCATGGTGTTTAATCGGTAAAACCAATATGTCAGTCTACCTCTAATTTATATACCTTGGTACTAAACGATTACCATATACCATGGTTTAATCGGTAAAACCAATATATCAGTCTACCTCTACTTTATATACCTTGGTATTGAATGATTACCATATACAGTTGAAGTCAGAAGTTTACATACACTTAGGTTGAAGTCATTAAAACTCATTTTTTTAACTCTCCACAGATTTAATATTAGCAAACTATAGTTTTGGCAAGTCATTTAGGACATCTACGTTGTGCATGACAAGTAATTTTTCCAGCAATTGTTTACAGACAGATTGTTTCACTTTTAATTGACTATATCACAATTTCAGTGGGTCAGAAGTTAACTGTGCCTTTAAGAAGCTTGGAAAATTTCTGAAAGTGATGTCAAGCCTTTAGGCAATTTGCTTCTGATAGGAGGTGTACTGAATTGGAGGTGTACCTGTGGATGTATTTTAAGGCCTACCTTCAAACTCAGTGCCTCTTTACTTGACATCATGGGAAAATCAAAAGAAATCATCCAACCTCCACAAGTCTGGTTCATCCTTGGGAGAAACTTCCAAACGCCTGAAGGTACCAAGTTCATCTGTACAAACAATAGTACACAAGTATAAACACTATGGGACCACGCAGCCATCACACCGCTCAGGAAGGAGACACATCCTGTCTCCTAGAGATGAATGTAGTTTGGTGCGAAAAGTGCAAATCAATCCCAGAACAACAGCAAAGGACCTTGTGAAATGCTCAAGGAAACAGGTAGACAAGTATCTATATCCACAGTAAAACGAGTCCTATATCGACATAACCTGAATGGCTGCTCAGCAAGGAAGAAGCAACTGCTCCAAAACCACCATAAAAAAGCCAGACTACAGTTTGCAAGTGCACATGGGGACAAAGATCTTACCAGAGGACATTTATCCAAAAAGTCTGATGAAACAAAAATTTAACTGTTTGGCCATAATGACAATAGTTATGTTTGGAGGAAAAAGGGTGAGGTCGCAAGCCGAAGAACACCATCCCAACCGTAAAGCATGGGGGTCGTAGCATCATGTTGTGGGGGTGCTTTGCTGCAGGAGGGACTGGTGCACTTCACAAAATAGATGGCATCATGAGGAAGGAAAATTATGTGGATATATTGAAGCATCATCTCAAGACATCAGCCATGAAGTTAAAGCTTGGTCGCAAATGGGTCTTCCAATTGGACAATGACCCCAAGCACACCTCCATATTTGTGGCAAAATGGCTTAAGGACAACAAAGTCAAGGTATTGTAGTTGCCGTCACAAAGCCCTGACCTTAGTCTGATAGAAAATTTGTGGGCAGAACTGAAAAAGCATGTGCGAGCAAGGAGGCCTACAAACCTGACTCAGTTACACCAGTTCTGTCTGGAGGAATGGGACAAAATTGCAGCAACTTATTGTGAGAAGCTTGTGGAAGGCTACCCAAAAAAAGTTAAACAATTTAAAGGCAGTGCTACCAAATACTAAAATATTGTATGTACACTGACACACTGGGAATGTGATGAAAGAAATAAAAACTGAAATAAATCATTCTCTCTTATAATTATTCTGACATTTCACATTCTTAAAATAAAGTAGTGATCCTAACTGACCTAAGACAAGCAATGTTTTCTACGATTAAATATCAGGACTTGTTTAAATGTAATTGGCTAAGGTGTATGCAAACTTCTGACTTCAACTGTACCGTGGCACTGAGTGATTACCATATACCATTGTGTTTACATGGTATTCCAAAGTATGTGAAAAAATAACATGCTTGTTCCATCTTACATATCCTAAACAACATGGTGCCATGCCCAAAAAGCAATGGTAGTGCAATGGTACTTCTTGGCACTTTTTGTTAGAAAAGGGAAGTGGGGTTATTACAATAAAGGGTATTTTTGAATAATGGTCTGATGTAACTAATGTCTGGGAGTTGTGAAAGTGTTTATGAATACTGTACTTCCTACTGAACATGGGAAGGACATGTACCGGCTAATGTTGGTTTTTGACTGCTTTGTGTTTTGTTTTTGTAGATAAGAGTTATGACTGTGTCCCGGAGCCGTCTCCAGTGTCTCTCCCTCTCTCACAGACTTTGAGGGAGGTGAGGAAACATTGGGTCATTGTCATATTAACATTCTGAGATGTGATGTGCAGATTTATTGTCATTTTTTCATTGAATGTCGGAGTCGTGACGCAGTGAGTGTGCAAGTGCTCAGGACACATGAGTCATGTGCCTATCGGGTTCCACCTCAATTTCTCGACCTTCATGTCTGCTCTCTACTCTCTTGTTAATAAATGCACAACATTTTTTTACGTTTTATAAAAAAGTTTTTTATAAGTTTTGTATTAAATATCCTAGTTAACATGGCTCTCAATGTTTGGTTAGCATTTTTGCTTGGAGACACTTCACAAAAAGGTCTATGATCTTTTCTGAAACCTTTAAATTCCTTTCATATTCTGCATAAATGTATTAAAATAAAAAGATTCCTGATTAAAAAACATTGGTAACACTTTACAATAAGGTTTAATTTGTTAACTTTAGTTAACTACAATAGTTAAGATGAACTAACAATGTTGTTAAAAACATTAACAAAGATTCATAAATGCTGCAAAAAAATTATTGTTCATTGTTAGTTCATGATATCTAATGCAGGAACCCTATTGTAAAGTGTTACCAAAACATTTAGATAAAATAGCTTTTCAGTTATTTTTTATCTGATTTTCCTTTTTTGCTGACGTCACTTAGGCCATGCGAGCTGTTGGATAAAGTTAACCAATAGCCAAATAGCTTTTTAGGCATTGTTTTAGCAAACCTGCATTCAGGTGTGACGCCATTCTGGTGTGGGATAGCCATTTTTTCATGATCCAATCCACTCGGAAATGTGTCACATTACAAATAAAAGAGGTTGTGAATGGGAAAAAATAGCATGCTATGAATCCACAGACAGCTTTAGTATTTTTTTTTATTAATCAGCAGTGATAACCCTTAAATTTTCTGTTTTATGGAAATTCAATATTTCTTATATTAAATGTAATCTTGCAGTATAATTCCCTATCAGTCATTATAACAGAGTATAAACATAGACTATTTAGCCCTGAAACGGAGCACTTGTATTAAAATGAGTGGAAGAAATTGGAATGGATGTAGAAAAATTTCTACCTTTCAGATACAGACGTTGCCTCTTAGTTAACTCGAGAACATGCATGCGCATTAGCAGGACCAGACTGAAAAATTGCGTGTTTGAGCTGAAGCAGCACAATTTATGACATTATTTTTGTCAGATTTTACTGCAGATTTGAAGTATGTGATTTGATTGTAATCTTGACCAACCGTTTTTTGAGATTTCAGTCTTTCCTCATTCAAGTATATAGGAGCTGTACATTTTTTGCTGCTTATATCCATAGAAAATGGCTGCCCAGGAGCATTCCAAAGATGGCACCCAGTGGACTGACTTGCCTTGAAAGAAACTTTTGTACAAACGGTCCTGTTTCTGTTGTCCAGTAGGTGGCTTGTGGGCAGGATCACAGTCTATTTGTAACAGAGAGAGGCTCTGTGTATGCCTGTGGGTGGGGGGCAGATGGACACACAGCTTGGTTTCATCATCTCTCTCACACTTTCAGTATTATCTTTCTTTCTTTCTTTCTTTCTTTCGTACTCCATCGTGGAACCTGCCTAAAGGTGTTTTTCCAAAACGTTTATTCAGATTAGACTAGAATTACAATAATAATATATATATGGGTAGTTGGCATGAAATAGTATGTCCTGTGCTGTGACATGCTCTAACATAATAAACTGAAAATAATTAATATATTTAAAAAAATTATATATATCTATATAAATATTTTATATATTTATTTAAAAATATATAATTATCATGCATGCTGCTAGATGAAATATTTGTACTTTTAAACATTCATAAAAATGTGTTTACATTCATATTAATCTTGATTTTGATAAGATTTTTTTTTCATGCATAAAACAACTTTTCATCAACAACTTATAACTTTCTCATTGTTTTAACTTGTAAATAGGAAAACCATTTTACTCTGACTTCACTTGATATTTAAAAGATTGTTCACTTAAAATGAAAATTAAGTCATCATTTACTCACCCTCATGTTGTTCCAAATCTGTATGACTTTCTTCCATGGAATGCAAAAGGAGATGTTAGGCAGAATAACGGCCTCATTCAGCATTCATTTTCATTCAGGGCCAGCCTAACATTTTGGGGCCCTTAGCAGATTTTCAATATGGGGCCCACCTACCTACAGGTACACCTAACCAAACACACCCAACATCAAGCAAGCTTAAATTGTGCAATAAACAAGTAAATTTATTTAAAAGTATAAAGCTTAAAAATGCAAAACTATCAACTGTAGCTTATTAGCACAAGTATAACTGCTTCAGAAGTACAAAAATGAAAGAATATACAGTGGCATGCAAAAGTTTGGGCACCCCTGATCAAAATTTCTGTTGCTGTGAATAGCTAAGCGAGCAAAATATGGCCTGATTTCCAAAAGGCTTAAAGTTAAAGATGACATTTCTTTAATATTTTAAGCAATTTTACTTTTTATATTTATCTTTTACAGTTTCAAAATAACAAAAAAGGAAAAGGGCCCGAAGCAAATGTTTGAGCACCCTGCATTTTCAGTACTTAGTAACACCCTCTGGCAAGTATCACAGCTTGTAAAAGCTTTTTGTAGCCAGCTAAGTGTCTTTCAGTTTTTGTTTGGGGGATTTTCGCCCATTCTTCCTTGCAAAAGTCTTCTAGTTCTGTGAGATTCTTGGCCCGTCTTGCACGCACTGCTCTTTTGAGGTCTATCCACAGATTTTCGATTATGTTTAGGTCGGAGGACTGTGAGGGCCATGGCAAAACCTTCAGCTTGCGCCTCTTGAGGTCGTCCATTGTGGATTATGAGGTGTGTTTAGGATCATTATCCTGTTGTAGAAGCAATCCTCTTTTCATCTTCAGCTTTTTTACAGATGGTGTGATGTTCTTTTCATGAAATTCTGCACCCTTTTTTCTCCAAACATACCTTTGCTCATTGTGGCCAAAATGTTAGATTTTAACTTCATCAGTCCACAGGACTTGTTTCTAAAATGCATCAGGCTTGTTTAGATGTTCATTTGCAAACTTCTGACGCTGAAATGAAGGTCATATTTGTGCAGGTGTTGCTGCCCAGTAGAACAGTGCGCCACTACTCCAGAGTCTGCTAAATCTTCCTTAAGGTCTTTTGCAGTCAAACAGGCGTTTTGATTTGCCTTTCTAGCAATCCAACGAGGAGTTCTCTCTGAAAGTTTTCTTGGTCTTCCAGACCTCAACTTGACCTCCACCATTCCTGTTAACTGCCATTTCTTAATTACATTATGAACTGAGGAAACGGCTACCTGAAAACGCTTTGCTATCTTCTTATAGCATTCTCCTGCTTTGTGGGCATCAATTATTGTAATTTTCAGAGTGCTAGGCAGCTGCTTAGAGGAGCCCATGGCTGCTGATTGTTGGGACAAGATTTGAGGAGTCAGAGTATGTATAAAGCTTTGAAATTTACATCACCTGGCCTTTCCAAATGATGATTGTGAACAAGCCATAGCCCTAACAAGCTAATCAAGGTCTGAGACCTTGGTAAAAGTTATCTGAGAGCTCAAATCTCTTGGGGTGCCCAAACTTTTGCATGGTGCTCCTTTCCTTTTTTTTTTTCACTCTAAAATTTTACAGAATAAAAATAATACACTAAGATTGCTTAAAATGTTGAAAAGAATGTTTCATCTTTAACTTTATGCCTTTTGGAGATCAGTTCATCTTCTACTCACTTAACTATTCACAGCAACAGAAATTATGACCAGGGGTGCCCAAACTTTTGCATTCCACTGTAACTGTATATTTTTAAAACTAACCAAATACACTAATCACATGCACAGATTAATAAATATCTTTAATGAAATTTCAAGACTGTGCAAATAAATAAGAAAGAATTAAATGACAAAATTAAGATAATTTAGATGCTATTTACACTTATTGTAAATAGTGGCACATGCTATTTGCACCTTGGTGTATATTGTGGCAAACACGATTTGCACAGCAGTGTTTTCTAAGGGTACGTTTACACGACAACGATGTACTAAAAACGGAAAAGTTTTTACTTTGCGTTTTTGAAAAGTTTCGCGTACAGATGACAACGTTGTCAAAACGATCCACGTTCACACTGATCCGCGGAAACGACTAAAAACGCGGTATTATGCATGCCAGGCCAGTAGATGGCGATGTCACTTTGTAAAGAAACTCTACACGCCTGCGCAAATAAGCATTCTTCTATAGAGCGGTGAATACAAACAATGAAGATGGCGATCCCTGGTCGTAGTAGTGATGCAGCAATTCTACACTTTGCTGGAGAAGCGTCAATAAACTCAAAATCTTGAGCAGCACAAACACAGTCCTGTAGTCCTAATTAGTCAGCTTGCAGATGATACCTGCTTGTTTTTAAAAGATAAATGGCAGGTCCCAATTATATTAGATAGCTCAAAATTGTTCTCTGATGCATTTGGTCTCTTCATTAATCAGAACAAAAGTGAGATTATAACAGTTAGTAATTTGGATGTTGATAATATATGTGAAATTAAGGTGAAACAAACAGTTAGATATCTTGGCATTTTAATTAGTAAATCTCCAAATGACAGAATTTAATCTAACTTCACTAGGAAATTTCAGAAAGCAAAAAATATCTTAAATTGTTGGTCACAGAGGAATCTGACTCTCCATGGACGTGTACTGCTGTCAAAGGCAGAGGGCATTTCGAGACTAGTGTATCCTGCACTTTCTCTTTACCTCAGTCCTGGGATTGACAGAGTTTTATATAAGTTTATCTGGAAGAACAAACAGAGTATGTAAAAAGAAAAATGTTCTTGATTTTAGTACTATTAACAACATATTTAAAATTAATTGTATAAACCATTGTTTGGCTCAGAGTAATTCCTTATGGTTTTATATCCCCAATTTGGTTTTTGAAAAATGTGGTGGACTAAAATTTCTGATTTCTTGTGATTTTAATTGTAATAAGCTCCCTATTAAGCTAGCCAGTTTTCATAAGCAAGCATTGGATGCTTGGAAAATAGCCTTCAAACACAATTTCTCCCCACACACTTGTATACTATGGAACAATCAGCACATACTGTCCAGGAACAAATCTATTTTTAAGAAAGACTGGCTTGAGAAGGGCATCATCTTTGTCTCAGACTTGCTGTCTGGTAATGGTGAACTTTATTCTTATGAGCAATTTATCAGTTAAAGATTTCAAACCTATTGTGAAAGCCATTTCTACTAAATTGCTTCATCTTGTAAAAACTAATTTAATGTACAATCCCTTAGTTGGACAGATTCCAAATTTGTGTATTGGTGGCGTGAACATGCAGGATAGTAGGTGTAATAATCCTTACATTAGAAAATGTCTCATGAGGGATGTTAGCTGTTCTCCGAAAGCACTTGTAAAATGGAAACAAAATTTTCCCATAATTTCATTTGATAACATTTGGTCTGAAGTTAATACATTTTTATTACCAAATAAAGTTAAGGAAATACATTTTAAAGTTTTGCATAGATACTACCCTTGCAATGTTTTTCTTAATAAATTTAAGGAAGATATTTCACCACTATGTTCTTTTTGTAAAATTGAGCCTGAAACTCTTATACACTTATTTTGTGCATGTAAATATTCTAAGGATCTTTGAACACAGATATCTTTATTAATATTTGATGTACTTCATAAAATAATTGTGATAGAAGATTACATGGTTTTGTTCTTGGACTGTAACACTGGTTCTTCCATAGTTGACCATACCATAAAACTATTAACTCTACTCGGGAAATTTCATTTACATAAAGCAAAAGTAACAGAGATAACACCATGCTTCAAATTATTCTGTATAGACCTTAAAGTGTTATATGAGCCTATGACTACTTTAATAAACAAGAAAGCTATAAAAACATCTCTTCTAATGAAAAATATAATTAATATAATTTAAGCTAATTTGTATAAAAAAGAAGGAAATTGTTTTTGTAAGAATATGTATAGTTGTTTGTATTGTACTATATCCCCTGTGTATGTCTGGTTATAGCTATTGTTTGTCTATTATGTCACTGTTGTTCATTAAACACAGTCCTGTAAAAAAAACAGTCCTGTAGTCCGCCATTGTAGTTCTGAATGTCTCGCGCATGCCTATAGACTGAACACGTAATACGCGTGCCCATGACGTCATCGTTTACACCAATTCGCGTTTCCGTGTGTTTACACGGAGACGATAACGGCATCATTTTTAAAAACTTGCACTTTGAAACCCTTTTCAAAAGTTTGCGTTTTCAGGCCCCAAAACACTGTTGTCGTGTAAACAAACAGCCAAAACGCATAAAAAGTTTTCCGTTTTTAGTTGAAAATTTTGTCGTGTAAATGGCCCCTAAAAAAACAGTATATAATAAAACAACATATTCAGTGTATGCAGTATAATTGTTGTGATGGAACTTAAATTCATCACTGGCAGTGGGACGAAACGCACCTGATTTGTTGCGCAACGGTGCCTCGTCACTCCTGCCTTTAAATGCAGTGCGCGGCTCTAGAGACAGCATGACTTTCCACCATCCGCTGGAGAAAGCCACCACCCACTCGCTTTGGACAAGGAAAAGTAGGGGGCTCCCTGGTGGTTGCGGGGCCCTATGCAGCCGCTTATGTCGCTTATTAGGTAGGGCCGGCACTGCTTTCATTGAATCTTTTTTCTCTGTGCAATAAAAGGGAATGGTGACTGAGGTTGTCATTCTGCCTTTTGTGTTGCACAAAAGAGAGAGAGTCATACGGGTCTGGAACAGCATGAAGGTGATTAAATGATGACAGAATTTTCTTTTTTAGGTGAACTAATTAATCTATATTAATATCTAATTAATGACCCTGGAATGTATTTTAAGGTTTGGGCCACCACAACAAGTCCTCCTATCCAGTGCTTGTTGGAGGAGACTTGGCTGGTGTCAAAGTTCAGCAGGTGGTCATATACGGAGACTGAAGTTTGGCTGTGTGCACTGATGGGCAGCTGTTTGGCTGGGGGAACTCCGAGTATCTGCAGCTGGCGTCTGTCACTGAAGCGACACAGGTGCAGAGGCCAATACAAAAACAACTGGACAAGACATACCAGAAATGATTGAAATACTTCACAGACATGGTTGGTTTACTCCACTAGAATGATCCTGAATTTTCTGTGATGTGTTTGCTGGGATATACAAAAATACCAGGCTGAGTAGCTCATTTGTCAAGTCTTTTTTCAGATTAGCTTGCCACGGCTGCTGCCTCTTAGGGGTGTAGGTCGAGCCCGACAGGCGGCATGTGGAAGAACACAGGTGGCTGTCCTGAACGGTAAGATTAGATTCATCTCAAGAAACCATATGATAGCAAATTATATTAAAAGTTTGAGTGATTTAGTACACTTAAAAAATAAAATAAAATAAAAAAATAAAGAAAAATACAAAGGTATTACCATGTTATTAAATGTGTACAATAGCATTACCATGTTATTGATATAATACCTTGGAGGACCATGTAAATACCATGGTACATAAATATGGTAAACATTCAATACCATGGTATGTATCAAATTACTATGGTATTGCCGTCTGATACCATCATTGTATCATGGTACTGCCGCAGTACTCTTTTGTAAGTGTAAGTAAACGGAGTGTATTTATTTGTCTGAGTATATTTATTTGCATATTTTAAAGACATGAGGCCTCATTCATGAAACACAAGGAATAAGAATTTTTTGTGTAAATTGTTCATTAAACCATTTATATCAGTTGCCGTTACAATGTTTGGTGGCGATTTAAGATTTCATAATCAGATATTTTGCCCATTGGCACTTTTATTTGTTGCAAAAACATTCGAGCCTAGTTAATTATTTTTGAAAAGAAATGTCACTGTTTGAGTAGTAGTTTAAGCAGCTTTTGGGAGCAACAGTGCAGATACCAAAAATAATACTTTTGAAAGCCACAGTCACCTCTGATTTGTATGTAAATTGTCCCTTAGAATTAAGTGCAACAATTTATATACAAATGGATTTATGAACAATTTACATATTAATTTGGGTAATTAATTTACATATTAATTTGTTAACATTAGTTAATGCATTAGGTATCATGAACTAACAATGAACAATATATTTTTGACAGCATTCGTTAAACTTTGTTCAAGTTTGTTAGTTCATATCGTTAACTAATGTTAACATATACAACTTTTAATTAAAAAATATATATTTGTATGTTGAAATGAAAATTAATCAAGATTAAAGGGATAGTTCACTCAAAAATGAAAATTCTCTCATCATTTACTCACCCTCATGCCATCCCAGATGTGTATGACTTTCTTTCATCTGCTGAACACAAATGAAGATTTTTAGAAGAATATTTCAGCTCTGAGGTCCATACAATGCAAGTCAACAGGGTCCATAACATTGAAGCTCAAAAAGCACATAAAGGCAGCATAAAAGTAATCCATATGACTCCAGTGGTTAAATCCATGTCTTCTGAGACAATATGATAGGGGTGGGTGCAAAACATATATATATTTAAATCCTTTTTTTTTTTTTTACCATAAATCTCCACTTTCAAACAGCCTTCCTAAGAGTTCTTCTTTAGTTTTAGGTGATTCGCATTCTTTGTGCATATCGCCACCTACTGGTTAGGGAGGATAATTTAAAGTAAAAAGGGACTGAAATATTGATCTGTTTCTCAGCCACACTTATCATATCGCTTCTGAAGACATGAATTAAACCACTGGAGTCGTATGGATTACTTTTATGCTGCATTTATGTGCTTTTTGGAGCTTCAAAGGTCTGGTCACCATTCACTTGTGTTGTATGAACCTACAGAGCAGAGATATTTTCTTTAAAAATCTTTGTGTTCTGCAGAAGAAAGAAAGTCATACACATCTGGGATGGCATGAGGGTGAGTAAACAACCTCAGCATTTGTCAATCGTTGTTGATTTTAATTTCAATATTTACTAATGAAGTTTTAAAATTAAAAGTTGTATACGTGTACATAATTTAATTCAATAAGAACTCACAACTAACAATGAACAATTGTGTTTTTATCAATTACTGTCATCAAAGGTGATTGTTAGTTCATGATACCTAATACATTTACTAATGTTAGCAAATGGAACCGTATTGTAAAGTGTTACCATAAATTCTACCTACTGTACAACAACTGTACACATGAAATAATTAATAGTTTTAATAGAACTAGTTCTTATTTATGATATTATTAGAACAAATAAATCACTGTAGTGGAAGGAGAGGTGTTTGTTTGGGGCTTTGGAATTCTGGGAAAAGGTCCAAATCTTTCTGAGTCAGCTATCCCAGAAAGAGTGCCAGCAAAATTTTTTGGGATGTCAGAGTTCAACCCTGCAGTAAATGTCTCTTCCATCCGCTGTGGACTCAACCACTTTGCAGCCATCACAGGTAAACTTCCTATAAATATTTTGTACGTAAATCTGCACAAGATATCGTTTTTGCTAATTTATGATAGACTCCTTGTGTATTCAACAATATAATGTGTATTGCAGTGTCTGCATTCAGACAGAAAAAAAAAGTGCTTTAAATGTTATGCGGCAACAGAAGAATAGTTCTGTCCTCTGAAAACACCTGTTAAAAATGCTTGCGCAACAAAGTCGATATTAAATACTGTCTGTTTCCTGGCCAGCGTCCAAGTTAAATAGAGGGCTGAGTTATTTGCTACATGAATATTGTTTTTAGATCATGGTGAGCTGTTTGTTTGGGGTAAGAATGTGAGAGGGTGTCTAGGCATTGGGAAACATGACGACCAGTATTTTCCATGGAGGGTAAGAAGCCAACAACACTTTCTGTTCTTTTCTTTTTAAAGGAACATTTCAAGTTAAGCTTATAAATCAGTCAAATGTATTTTCTTTTGTAATCGATAGAATGTTTAGAGCTTAAAGTGGTAGTTCACCTAAAAAGGAAATTTCTGACAAAATTACCAATGTGTTTGTTCCAAATTGGTTTGACTTTCATGGAACACACACAAGTTCCATAGAATGTGAATTTCAGAGTTGCACACATACTAAATGTCAATGTCTCTGTTTTCTTTATGCTAACACTTGTCATTTGTTTTAGAAGACAGTGCCAGGCCACGTGACAGATGTTGTCTGTGGTGTTGACCACATAGTGGCGCTGGTCAAATCAATCATAGGAGTCTTCATATGTCTCACACTACAGAGAGGGGTGTTTTTAAGGTAACATGGAAATATGACACCACCTCTGCTGTTTACAGTATGGACCTAAAAATAGACTTGAGAGTAAACAGACTCAGGGCATCTTTTTCGAGGAGTACATTCTATCTGACTTTTTGGAATTCCCTCCAAAGTTTTTTTGGCTGTTTCATCTTCACATGTGATGGACACTGTACATTCAAAGCCATGTTATCAGTACTGATTCTGGATCTGCTTTATTGTTAAAATGCACTGAATTCTCAACAGGCAAGGGGACAATCTGATATCTGATCTCAAAATAGTGCAAAATGGGAAATAACGATATTGGCTTTGCTGTGGTCAAGCAGGACATTTTGGCAAAACATCTGGCTCTCGCCTTTTGTGCTCTTTTTAAGAAATGTTCAATCTGTCAAAATAAAACAAGTCAAAAATATATTTGTAGTATGAAATTTAAATGTAAAACAAAAGACTTTTCTTACCAGTGGCGGTTTGTACAGTTATGGTTTTGATGGATTCTTAAATAGAATAGTTCAACCAACAATAAATATTATTTTCTCACCCTCATGTTGTTCAAAACCATTTAACTTTTTTCTTTGGAACACAAGATACTCAGAACCAAAATTTTAGTTGTGAAATCTTATGTCGGCATATTTAAATCTGGTGTGTCGAGATCGGTTTTGAGCAGTGTTGGTACATTTCTCAAAAAATTAATTCTTACAAATTACTAATTACTTTTCAAATTAATCAGGTTACTGACTTTAATAATTGCTTATAGAATTAACTTTTAAGTTACTTTCTAAAAACACATTCTACAGAAAAGTTAGTTTTTCCACTCATTGAGTTCAAAATAACATTTATATTTCCTTCTTGTTCATTGTTCAAGTCATACATTCAGCACCACACATTTCTACCTTACAGAAATGGTCACAGAAATGCAAAAAGACGCATATATGAACCTGTTTTTAAATATTACTGAAACGTGTAACCCAAGTAATGTACTAAAAAGTAATTATTTGAAAGTCAGTAACTAACCTGCATACAGGAATTAAAAATGTAGTGTTACTCTACTTTTTGTACTAAAAAAAGTAAAAAGTTTACAGTAATTACTTTGTAATTAGATTACACCCATTGCTGGTTTTGAGACATGTGAGAACCAAAATTGTCAAATGTGCCATGATGAGTGTTTGCGTGTCTGGTTTGAATATGCATGCACACAAGTGAATGAGATTTAGAAGCTTCAGCAGAAGGGAAGACTTTAAGCGAACAAAGAATTTTACAGAAGACTTGGAATACAGTGCACAAGTCATATGGATGATTTTAAACAATTAAAAAAAATTATATTCCATGGGCTAAACATTTATGTGCAGTAGAGCATAAGCATGGTCTTAAATGAATATTCTGGGTTCAATACAAATTAAGCTCAATCAACAGTACTTGTGGGATAATGGAGTGGTAGTGGCATAGTGGGCTAAAGCACATAACTGGTAATCAGAAGGCTGCCGGTTCAATCCCCACAGCCACCACCATTGTGTCCTTGAGCAAGGCACTTAACTCCAGGTTGCTCCAGGGGGATTGTCCCTGTAATAAGGGCACTGTAAGTCACTTTGGATAAAAGTATCTGCAAAAATGCATAAATGTAATAATGTTGATTACCACAAAAAATTATTCTGACGACTCAACCCTTTTCTTAAAAAAACAAAACAAATCAAGGTTACAGTGAGGCACTTACAAGGGAAGGGAAAGGGACCAATGAAAGTGAACAGACAATTTTTGGAGGGTTTAAAGACAGAAATGTGAAGCTTACAATTTTATAAAAGCACTTGCATCAATTGTTCTGTTACAACTCATGTATTATTTGTGCTGTAAAGCTGATTAAATCATAATTTGTTTACAGTCGTTTTAAGGTTTGTTGACATCATCATGGCACTGAAGTTGTAAAATTGGCTATAACTTTACACAGAAAAGGTTAGGAAGCGATTTTATCACACTAAAATGATATTAACATGTATATTGTTTACATCTTTTGGCTATAAGTTTGAAACAGTATTTTAATGTTTACAGATTGGCCCGATTCACTTCCATTATAACTGTCTCACTGTAACCCAGATTTTTGCTTAAATAAATTTTTGTGGTAATCAACATTATGCTACAAATGCTGTCAACTGCGCTTAACTTGTATTGAACCCGGAATATTCCTTAATGCCACTTCAGAAAAACATATCAAATTATATTTAAAGTTGTTAAAATTGCTGTATCCTTCAGAATTAAGTACATGCTTAATTTGTACCGAACTGTATTTGTAGATGAAAAAAGAATATATTACCATTTATAAAGCAATATACATTCTGAGGGAAAAGGGAAATCACCCTCTTTAATGTGCAAGTATAAAGGGATATAGTTTCTGACCAACACACCGTCAAGAAACAGAAAAGTAATGGAGGTAAAAACAAAAAAGTCTGACCTTTTCTGTTTTCTGAATTGGTTTAATCATTGCAATTCTTCAAAGGAAATAATTTATTTGTATGGGAAGTCAGAAGTAGCCTACGCAAAGATCATAGGATTTAGCTTATATCCCACAGAAATAATTTGTAAATCACAGATATGAGCAAATTAATTTCATCTTCATAAACTTGAGATAACAAATGTCCAATTGGCACATGGTCTCGCAATCGCACGGTGTAAACCCCCACTGTGCACTTAAGAAAACATGGTTCGAAGAGTGTAAAAGAGAGTAACAAATGAGAAAAAATTAAATCAAACCTAAACACAAACAAACTAAGCTGAAAAAATATACTGTTTTCACGTCTTTAATTGTCAGAGATAAAAACAAGTCACCCCTTTTTTTAACACTGATAAATACATGGTTTCTGCAAATTTCTGCTTCAGAGCTGATAGAAGAAAAGCTTGTGGAAAAGAGACACCCAATTCATGTGTGAAGAGCAACAAGTGACCCCTTCTAAAAGAGACTCAAAGAGAAAAATACCCATCCCCGCTATTTCACATCAGAACAGTAAGATCTTCAAGATAGACCTTAAATAAAGTGCAGACAAGGGGAGCTTGAAGGCCTAAACTAATGCCAGTGTCTGTGACACCTGACTTTACTGAACATTCAACAAACGACAGCATTCCCCACCAGTTTCCTCTATGGATGAAGCTTTGCAAAATATTCTAAGGAGCAAGTAGTGGCGAAGACTAAAGAGGCACGGCAGCCTTTGCTGTCATTATGTCCAATCGCGAACATGCGAAACTCCACACATGAAATGGGAAGGAAATGCCGTAAATAAAAGCATCGAAACGAATGTTTAAAAACAGTATACAGTAAACTGCACAATTAATTGTGTACTTCCGTGTATATAACCTGAACAAGTGCAAGTGAACCGAGAGAGTTTCACCTGAATCCACATGCCGGACAAAATCTCCACGCGCTTTCGCTGCCAACTCAGCAGACAAACAGAAAAACCATTGATTGTACTTCGAATGCAAAAAACAACAACAACTAAATCATTACCCAGCCGCTTGGCATTAAAATGCGACAACAGGATTAATGTGAGGGGAAACAAACAAAACCTCTATACAAAAATGAGAAACTTTCTGAACAGCCATGAACTGAACTGTGTTCTTTCACTAAAATCTAGAAAAATCACGCTTTAGACAAGGGGTCTAGTTTAGGCCCTGTGTCTTGGCACCGCAAGGGAAAACAGGAAGGGGGAGCAGGAAAAAATAAATTCTGATAAACAATTGAGTACATTCTGTGTCCTCCTGCCACTAATACATACTGGTTATTTGCAACATCTAAAGAATCAGTATCTGAAATCCAGGCCCAGGCTTAAGCAGGCCTTGTTGCCATGGTAAAATTGTGTGCAGAGGAGGGGTGGATAAGAGAAAGAGCAGAGGAAAAAAACACTGGATTCACACCATTACAGGGTCCCTGTGCATTTGGATGGGAAATTGGGGTTGGACAAGTTTTGTTTTGTTTGCAGGTAGGCATGAATTAGACAGAAAGTGATATAGAAATGGCTGCTAGTGACACAATCGCTCAATACTGACTGCAAAACTAAAGACCCCCCTCCCCCCTTATCCAAACCTTCTCCCATAACCAGTCCTCAGGTAAGCTCTTGGCACTTTTAAGAGTTAAGAAATCAAAAATGTTTGCAGGGACATAGGACTCCTGTCCAGTCACAAGGAGTCTCACTGTCCTGTGCTCTCATTGGTCCTCAAGGCTCCAATCACGCTCTGGATATTCTCCTCTGGAACCTGGATGGAAACAAGAGGGCTGCCGTTAAATACTGGCCTCAGTAGGTAAAGCGTTGGTGACAGAAAAGCAGTCACGGGTGAATGCAGACTTCACAGAAGACTTACCAGAGCATGATCAAACTTGAAGGTACTGATATAATAGGCTGGAATGTCAGCGGTCGCCAGTGGTTCAGATATCTGAGCCACAATGCCACATTCATCTGATGGAAGACAAAAGAACATGAAATTGGGCAGGAAATATCTGTAATTTTATTTTTACCATAAATCCAAATATTACATTTATGTTAAAGGGATAGTTCACCCAAAAATGAAAATTATCTAATTGTTTACTCACTTTCATGACATCCCAAGATGTGTATGACTTACTTTCTTCTGCTGAACACAAATTAAGGGATATTTCAGCTCTGTAGCTCCATACAATGCAAGTGAATGGTGATCAGAACTTTATAGCTAAAAAAAAAAAATAATAAAATCTCAAAGGCATAATAAAAGTAATCCATAAGACTCCAGAGGTTTAATTTATATTTTCAGAAGCGGTATGTCAGAGAAACAGATCAATATTTAATTTTTTTTTTTTTTTTTTTTTTTTTTTTTAACTCAAACTCCACTTTCACATTCTGAAAGTGAAAGTGGAGATTTATAGTAAAAAAGGATTTAAATATTGATCTGTTTCTCACCCAAAGTGATTGCATTGCTTTAGAAGACATAGTAAACCACTGGAGTTGTATGGATTACTTTTATGTTTCCTTTATGTGCTTTTTGGACCTTCTGAGTTCTGGTCACTATTCACTTGCATTGTATGGACCAATAGATCTGAGAAATTCTTTTAAAAATCTCCATTTGTGTTCTGCAGAAGAAAAAGTCATACACATCTGGGATGACATAAAAGTGAGTAAAGGATGAGGGAATTTTCATTTTTGGGTGAACTATCCCTTTAAAAAGGTACATTAGTCGATTTAGGTACGAGTGTAACTTGCACACAAAAGTGTGTGACAATATTGCCAGTGCTTGCAAGGCAGCAAAGAATAAAGTTTCGGGTAAGTTTAGGTTGTGCTCTGCAAGCTAATCTTATTTAAAGTAACTAAACTAGAGTCAAGCTACACTAAAGTAGTTGGCTGCTACACTTCAAGTTACTAACAAAAAGTAACTAACTACACTGAAGCTTTTTAAGGAAGAAAATTTTTTATAATCTAAAATGATATATAATCAGATGATATGATTGAATTCTGCAATCAAAACAGTGTGTATCTAGCACAAAAACAGTATCTGATTAGAAACAATTAGGCGGACAACTTTAAATACATTTATTCTAAATAAATGTAAGAAAACTTGATGACACCCTGTTTTATACAACAGAATCGAAAACAGTGATAAACCAGCTATTAACTAAATATCTTGTTTAGAAAAAAGACGACGCAGTGACTTCTGCGTAAGGGTTCAAGATCATTTACATGAACCATCTGAATGAACTGATTCATTTAAATTCGGACGTCCCAACGCTTCATAGTAGTGAATTGGCAAATTTCTTATTTTAACCAGTTCATTTACATAACCTGTTCAAACTAACCTATTCACTTAAATGTTTTGGACTTCCCAACGCAATATATGACAGAGGACTGTTTAATTAAGTGAGCGCTTGTTTGGCTGTTAAACTGCGTGTACAATACAGGTTGACACTAAAAAACAGTGATGTAGTGTTCTGTGACACTACAATGCTGCTCGATGGAATAAGTAGCTTGTTGTTGGAAAAGCTACACTTACATGAAAACTACTGTGAGCTATTGCCATGCTACTGAAAAATGAAGTCGGTAGTGTCCCTAATGTTAGTTACTCCCAAACATTGGCTGTTGGTTACATTTGGATGAATATTTTATCAATGTAAGTCTATGGGAGATTTTAAAACTGTAATCTTACATTTTCTAAAAAGTATAGGTATTCAAAAGCTTTATAAAAACTAAACGGATAGCACACCTCCTGAAATTATCTACAAAATAAAGTTTGAATCAAGTCTGTAAGTTAAATGGTTTGGGCTAAATTAATTGTTCTCTAACAGGAATGTTTATGAAATGTCAGTACAGTTCTGCCTTGTAAACACTGTAATGAAACTGCTAAGATCAATACTTAAATAAAACCTGCCCATATTCATTAAGTCATTAGGCCTTTGACCCTAGCCTGCACTCACCAAACCCTAAAGGCTGTCCTCCAATGCGAACCATCTTCCAAAGCTCTCCTGAAGCACTGGTAAAGAGCACATTGTTTGGAAACCTGACAAGAAAGGAACAGCTTGTAAATCACATTAAAACATACAAAACAAACATTTAATCAGAAATCTACTTAGCAGAGTAGTTATATTTTAACCGCATACACAATGAAAAGGTGATTTAACAAGCTTAATGCTAAAAGATGACAGCATTTTAACTTCTGATGAAACCACTGCATATTATGGATTTGTACATCTAGCTAGGAGTGGTCTTTATATCACAGGTGGTTGACGGGGATGGGCTGAAAAATAAAAGGGCTAGGTGACGTCAGACAAAAAGGAGCAAACTATTACTATGATGAAAAATGATTTGGACAAACATTTTTCTCTTTGAAATAACACACTAATAAATCAGTGTTGGGGAGTAGTTTACTAAAAGTAGCGATACTACTAAACTAAATTTTTCAGTATTTTCACAAATAGTGTAGCTTTTCCAGTAACGAGCAACATTTTATGACCAGTAGTGCTGAAGCGTCACAAAAGGCTAAATTTCTCACATTGCATTTTGCGTGAGAGATTAATGCAATTAACCAGATTAATACAGCTTTTTGAAGCTCCAAAAAGCACATAAAGGGAGCATAAAAGTAATCTACATGACTCCAGTGGTTTAATCAATGTCTTCAGAAGAGATATGATAGTTGTGGGTGAGAAACAGATCAATATTTAAGTCCTTTTTTTTTCTTTTTTTTTACTATAAATTCTCCTCCCTGCCCACACAACACAAATCGCCAAAAACAAAAGAAGAGAGTGAAAGTGGGGATTTATAGCAAAAAAGGACTTAAATATTGACCTGTTTCTCACCCACACCTATCATATCTCTTCTGAAGACATGGATCACTTTTATGGATTACTTTTACGCTGCCTTTATGTGCTTTCTGGACCTTCAAAGTTCTGGGTACCATTCACTTGCAATGTATGGTACTACAGAGCTGAAATATTCTTCTAAAAACCTTCATTTGTGTTCAGCAGAACAAATAAAGTCATCTGGGATGGCATGAGGGGGGAGTAAATGATGAGAGAATTTTCATTTTTGGGTGAACTATTCCATTAAAGGAACTGTGCCAGAAGTCAGTTTTCTTTTTTGAAATATTCAGTTAACTGATGCCGTTTATAACCATATTTCGATTCAGTTATATAAAATATGGTGTTTTCTAGTTTTATTAGTGTATAATAAGCATACATTCATATTCAATTTAATGTCACCCCATTTGTCTACCCCTTACAAAAGTTAACCACAGTTTTACTACAATAATATTGAAGTAAACATGACTGTTGTAACAATGGTTTTGATAAAATAACCATGATTTTAATTTTTTTACAGTAATACTGTAGTATCTATATAGTAACCATGATTTTACTATAGTAATATTGTAGTAACCATCGCTAGTAACCATTTTTTAGTAACTATGGTTTTACTACAAATACCATGGTTAAACTATGGTTACTGTACTAAAACCATGGTTTAATTTCATAGGGGATTGTCATCTTAACTTATATAACAATCAGGTGATGTAACTGAATTCTGCAATCAGAACGGAGCAAAGAATTGAATAATATCTGATTGTTATAAATCTAAAACTATATTATCTTTTTTAAATAGCTATTAAATGTAGTTAGCTAATTTTTGTTAGTTGCTTGTAGTTTAGCTAACTGCTTTAACTACTTTAAGTTACGAGTAGCTTTAGTTTGGAAAGCTAGTTTCAAAGTAGCTTCCACAACACTGTGAATCATGCACAACATGTATTAAGAAAATAGTCAATTTTCGATTTCATGAAGCAGGGCAGTGTGAACTAACCTCCGTGTTGTCTGCTCATCCATAACCAGAGATATGTAACCCTCGATAAGCGAGAACGAGAAAAACGGGATGTGTCCAGAATCCTCATTCTGCCCTCCAGTCTCTTTTGCTCTGCAATGAAGCACAGCAGAGATTATTGTTATTAAACAACTCTCATTAGAGCTAAACTCTGCTGATGCTTTTGCAAAAGAACAGTACAGCAACTAGTGAACCACTAAAATAAGAGAGGAATGATAGGGCAACCCGGATATCAGTGTCAGAAATTTACTTTTCATTAAAGTATTTGTCCCCCTGGAATTTAACTTAAGGCATTTTTACCTTTTACATAGGCATATGGTTTGTCTAATCATATAAAAACACAGTGTATCATCCATTTATGTCAAATAAATGCATTTCAAGTATCAGTTTGTGCGTTACTCAGCGGCACGCAACGGTTAACAGTACTTTGGCTTTGTTTGGAACTATATTTGTAAGCGAAACAAAATAACTGGACATAACGTGTCTGTAAATTGTTGCTTTTATACAACAGCTCAACAAACAAGATCACACTCACAATCGTGCTGTTGTACTGAATATCAACGTAGCTGTGATTACATGCGGCAGAATCACAGCTTAAGTGATTTTGCTTCAATCAGGGGTTTACAAACTGGGGTTCCAGGACCCCAAAAAGGGATGCTAAGGTTTCCGCTGAAAATTTCAGAGAAAGAGTTAAAAAAAAAAAAACGTATTTTATTTATTATTTTTATTTTTAATAATTAACATTTACCAAATTTGACATTCTTACCGTTTCTATCTGCATTAGGAAAACTGGTCAGAAATAATGGGATTAAGGGATAGTTCACCCAAAAATGAAAATTCTCTCATCATTGACTCACCCTCATGCCATCCCAGATGTGTATGACTTTCTTTCTTCTGCAGAACACAAACAAAATTTTTAGAAGAATTTCTCAGATCAGACCTTTGAAGGTCCAAAAAGCACATAAAGGCATCATAAAAGTAATCCATATGACTCCAGTGGTTTAATCAATGTCTTCTAAAGTGATATGATAGGTGTTTTTTTTTTTTTTTTTTTTTTTTACTATAAATCACATGCATTTTCAAAATGGGAAAGAATGAGAAAGTGAAAGTGGAGATTTATAGTGAAAAAGGACTTAAATATTGATTTGTTTCTCACTCACACCTATCATATAATTTCTGAAGACATGGATTTAACCACTGGAGGATTACTTTTATGCTGCCTTTGTGATTATTTTTGAGCTTCAAAGTTCTGGTCACCATTCACTGGCATTGTATGGACCAACAAAGCTGAGATATTCTTCTAAAAATCGTAGTTTGTGTTCTGCAGAAGAAAGTCATTCATACAGATCTGGGATGGCATTAAAAGTGAGTAAACGATGAGAACATTTTAATTTTTGGTTTTAATCATGGTTATTTTATTGCATTTTACACCACTGTCACCTTTAGCTTGTCAATATCATTTGTAAAGTTTCTCTCCTGCCATACAAATAAATTATACTTTAAAATGTTTCTCTTCAGGTTTATATATCTGACATTAGTCTATTCGATAGAAAAAAGACACACACTAATAAGTAATTTTTCAGAGAATATTTTACACGTTACTTTTACCTTTAATACAATGACAATATAGAGCTTTATAATATCACACAATAAATTTATTTTTATACATTAAAATATGTAGCTGCCTTTAGATTTTAGGGAAGGGGGTTAATTACAAGGGTATCATCATATCTGGAGGTCTTTCGCATCACCAAATTTGATAACCCCCTGGCTCAGATATATTAAATGTTAGATGAGTGATAAAAAAATGAATGCACAGAGGATATTTTTTGCCCTTACATTTTAAATATCTGGGGAATTTTTGCCCCGAGCCCTGGTTCATTTCTGACCCTGTCTGAAATGCATCTTTCCCTCAAATTGTTGGCCTGATGCCACAATCTGAGAAGCAAACAAGCTCAGTGACCACAAGAAAAAGCTAAATGAAAAGAATGCCAGTACAAATACACATTGCTCCTCTTGTTGCCTGTCCTTTTCCCCCTGCTATCACATTAATGCACTCCCTACAGCGACCTGTGTGTATTACCATCATTCTCTAATAGATCTGGCAGATGGCTCTTAGTTACAGCCATATGTGAGGCAAGAGGAGAGGCCCGGCACAAGCTCTTACCCGCCCGAGTAGAACATGACGTCCATAAGCAGCGTGGCCACTGAGGGCAGAGTGTCGGGATCCAGGCTTGTAACGCAGAACATATTACTGGGACTGGACAGAGGGTGAATGATCGGCCGAGGGACTGGGGAAAGGACAAAGACAGTCATTCATTCTACGATAACGTACTGTAGAAGTTTAGGCATTAACAATGCAAATTCACAGCTAGTGTGTCAGTCAAGATATTTTAAGGACAAGGGATGAAGGCATCTCTAAGCCTGATAACAAGCTGTTAATGTATACTAGGATTTTAGGATTCACAGGATTTCATTTTCATTGAATATTCCATAAATAATGTGCTGTCAAGTAAAATGTTACTGATATTTATGTAGCTGTTTTTATTAGAAGAGCACAGCTCTACACAATGTAATTGTTATTCCGACATCAAACGTTGACTTGTAGCACAACTTGTAGAGCATGGAGCTAGCAGCTCTACAAGTTGGATAGAAAGCATCCACTCCATATTTCTCATTATTCAATGCTATAAATCATTGCGGTCTGATGTATGAGAAGGTCTGAGCTGATCTTTCCATCAAATATCTGTAGTCTCAGTGACACCCCTCAGTACTATAAATGCATTTTATACAATTACACATCCTCAGACGAATGACAGTTACCCAGTTTAGGCTTGACAAAACCATTGGTGACCCCGGTAGTGTTGGCAGCGACCGTTTCTCCGTTGACAACCCTCAAGAGTGTGAACTCTGAAGACAGTGTGTGCATGACCATGGGTAGATCTCTCTCTCGAACCTATGGATAGAACCACTCAAGAAGTTATTTTTCAGTTTATTTAATGAAAAAACAAGGCACCAACCAGTGAGATTGGGTCTTCAAAGAGGGAACATATAACTGTAAAGCAATTAAACTGTTTGCTGACTGTGCCTAACCCAGCAGATTATATACATTCATAATGTACTGTGGTATCTGAAGTAGAGGTGACAAACACCAAGCACCAACTCAGCCAGTCTGGATGCCTTATTGTGCTTCATTTCTTCTACACACGGAAGCCAAACAGGCCATTCTTTGTCAAAGAGCACATAATTAAATCTAATTAAAAAAAAATCCCCAAAGAGTTAAACAAGAAGATCAAGGTCTGTAGATATATTGATCGGCTACTTGGAAAGAGTGTGCAAAAATAATTCTCATAAATGTAATGGTAGCTGATTTTTTTTCCAGTTGATTTTGTACTTCAGTTTTATACTACAGTCAATTTTGTAATTTATTTAGTTAATTATGCTACAGTCAGTGTGTACTTTGTTTATAATACTATAGTCAATTTTGATTTAGTTTATTACACTCGTTGATTTTCTAGTTGTAGTTTAGTTTTATTAAAACTACAGTTGATTTTGTACTTTCAGTTTTATACTAGTCAATTTTGTATTTTTTGGTTTGTTTTATTCCACAGTTGATTTTGTCCTTTAGTTTTATACAGACAATTTTGTAGTTTTAGTTTTATATTAGTCAAATGTTTTAGTTTTATTATACTAATTAATTCTGTAGTTTTAGTTTTATAATACTAATCAATTCTGTAGTTTTAGTTTTATATTAGTCAAATGTTTTAGTTTTATAATACTAATCAATTTTGTAGTTTTAGTTTTATATTAGTCAAACGTTTTAGTTTTATATTAGTCAAATGTTTTAGTTTTATAATACTAATCAATTCTGTAGTTTTAGTTTTATATTAGTCGAATGTTTTAGTTTTATAATACTAATCAATTTTGTAGTTTTAGGTTTATATTAGTCGAATGTTTTAGTTTTATATTAGTCAAATGTTTTAGTTTTATTATACTAATCAATTTTGTAGTTTTAGTTTTATAATACTAATCAATTTTGTAGTTTTAGTTTTATAATACTAATCAATTTTGTAGTTTTAGGTTTATATTAGTCGAATGTTTTAGTTTTATATTAGTCAAATGTTTTAGTTTTATTATACTAATCAATTTTGTAGTTTTAGTTTTATAATACTAATCAATTTTGTAGTTTTAGTTTTATAATACTAATCAATTATGTAGTTTTAGTTTTATATTAGTCGAATGCTTTAGTTTTATATTAGTCAAATGTTTTAGTTTTATAATACTAATCAATTTTGTAGTTTTAGTTTTATATTAGTCGAATGTTTTAGTTTTATATTAGTCAAATGTTTTAGTTTTATAATACTAATCAATTTTGTAGTTTTAGTTTTATATTAGTCAAATGTTTTAGTTTTATTATACTAATTAATTCTGTAGTTTTAGTTTTATAATACTAATCAATTTTGTAGTTTTAGTTTTATATTAGTCAAATGTTTTAGTTTTATATTAGTCAAATGTTTTAGTTTTATATTAGTCAAATGTTTTAGTTTTATATTAGTCGAATGTTTTAGTTTTATATTAGTCAACTGTTTTAGTTTTATAATACTAATCAATTTTGTAGTTTTAGTTTTATATTAGTCAAATGTTTTAGTTTTATAATACTAATCAGTTTTGTAGTTTTAGTTTTATATTAGTCAAATGTTTTAGTTTTATAATACTAATCAATTTTGTAGTTTTAGTTTTATAATACTAATCAATTTTGTAGTTTTAGTTTTATAATACTAATCAATTTTGTAGTTTTAGTTTTATATTAGTCAAATGTTTTAGTTTTATATTAGTCAAATGTTTTAGTTTTATAATACTAATCAATTTTGTAGTTTTAGTTTTAAATTAGTCAAATGTTTTAGTTTTATATTAGTCAAATGTTTTAGTTTTATAATACTAATCAATTTTGTAGTTTTAGTTTTATATTAGTCAAATGTTTTAGTTTTATAATACTAATCAATTTTGTAGTTTTAGTTTTATATTAGTCAAATGTTTTAGTTTTATATTAGTCAAATGTTTTAGTTTTATAATACTAATCAATTTTGTAGTTTTAGTTTTATAATACTAATAAATTTTGTAGTTTTAGTTTTATAATACTAATCAATTTTGTAGTTTTAGTTTTATATTAGTCAAATGTTTTAGTTTTATAATACTAATCAATTTTGTAGTTTTAGTTTTATATTAGTCAAATGTTTTAGTTTTATATTAGTCAAATGTTTTAGTTTTATAATACTAATCAATTTTGTAGTTTTAGTTTTATAATACTAATAAATTTTGTAGTTTTAGTTTTATAATACTAATAAATTTTGTAGTTTTAGTTTTATATTAGTCGAATGTTTTAGTTTTATAATACTAATCAATTTTGTAGTTTTAGTTTTATATTAGTCAAATGTTTTAGTTTTATAATACTAATCAATTTTGTAGTTTTAGTTTTATATTAGTCAAATGTTTTAGTTTTATAATACTAATCAATTTTGTAGTTTTAGTTTTATAATACCAATCAATTTTGTAGTTTTAGTTTTATATTAGTCAAATGTTTTAGTTTTATAATACTAATCAATTTTGTAGTTTTAGTTTTATATTAGTCGAATGTTTTAGTTTTATAATACTAATCAATTTTGTAGTTTTAGTTTTATATTAGTCGAATGTTTTAGTTTTATAATACTAATCAATTTTGTAGTTTTAGGTTTATATTAGTCGAATGTTTTAGTTTTATATTAGTCAAATGTTTTAGTTTTATTATACTAATCAATTTTGTAGTTTTAGTTTTATAATACTAATCAATTTTGTAGTTTTAGTTTTATAATACTAATCAATTATGTAGTTTTAGTTTTATATTAGTCGAATGCTTTAGTTTTATATTAGTCAAATGTTTTAGTTTTATAATACTAATCAATTTTGTAGTTTTAGTTTTATATTAGTCGAATGTTTTAGTTTTATATTAGTCAAATGTTTTAGTTTTATAATACTAATCAATTTTGTAGTTTGTTTTATATTAGTCAAATGTTTTAGTTTTATTATACTAATTAATTCTGTAGTTTTAGTTTTATAATACTAATCAATTTTGTAGTTTTAGTTTTATATTAGTCAAATGTTTTAGTTTTATAATACTAATCAATTTTGTAGTTTTAGTTTTATGTTAGTCGAATGTTTTAGTTTTATAATACTAATCAATTTTGTAGTTTTAGTTTTATATTAGTCAAATGTTTTAGTTTTATAATACTAATCAATTTTGTAGTTTTAGTTTTATATTAGTCAAATGTTTTAGTTTTATATTAGTCAAATGTTTTAGTTTTATTATACTAATTAATTCTGTAGTTTTAGTTTTATAATACTAATCAATTTTGTAGTTTTAGTTTTATATTAGTCAAATGTTTTAGTTTTATAATACTAATCAATTTTGTAGTTTTAGTTTTATGTTAGTCGAATGTTTTAGTTTTATAATACTAATCAATTTTGTAGTTTTAGTTTTATATTAGTCAAATGTTTTAGTTTTATAATACTAATCAATTTTGTAGTTTTAGTTTTATAATACTAATAAATTTTGTAGTTTTAGTTTTATAATACTAATAAATTTTGTAGTTTTAGTTTTATATTAGTCGAATGTTTTAGTTTTATAATACTAATCAATTTTGTAGTTTTAGTTTTATATTAGTCAAATGTTTTAGTTTTATAATACTAATCAATTTTGTAGTTTTAGTTTTATATTAGTCAAATGTTTTAGTTTTATAATACTAATCAATTTTGTAGTTTTAGTTTTATAATACCAATCAATTTTGTAGTTTTAGTTTTATATTAGTCAAATGTTTTAGTTTTATAATACTAATCAATTTTGTAGTTTTAGTTTTATATTAGTCGAATGTTTTAGTTTTATAATACTAATCAATTTTGTAGTTTTAGTTTTATATTAGTCGAATGTTTTAGTTTTATAATACTAATCAATTTTGTAGTTTTAGGTTTATATTAGTCGAATGTTTTAGTTTTATATTAGTCAAATGTTTTAGTTTTATTATACTAATCAATTTTGTAGTTTTAGTTTTATAATACTAATCAATTTTGTAGTTTTAGTTTTATAATACTAATCAATTATGTAGTTTTAGTTTTATATTAGTCGAATGCTTTAGTTTTATATTAGTCAAATGTTTTAGTTTTATAATACTAATCAATTTTGTAGTTTTAGTTTTATATTAGTCGAATGTTTTAGTTTTATATTAGTCAAATGTTTTAGTTTTATAATACTAATCAATTTTGTAGTTTGTTTTATATTAGTCAAATGTTTTAGTTTTATTATACTAATTAATTCTGTAGTTTTAGTTTTATAATACTAATCAATTTTGTAGTTTTAGTTTTATATTAGTCAAATGTTTTAGTTTTATAATACTAATCAATTTTGTAGTTTTAGTTTTATGTTAGTCGAATGTTTTAGTTTTATAATACTAATCAATTTTGTAGTTTTACTTTTATATTAGTCAAATGTTTTAGTTTTATAATACTAATCAGTTTTGTAGTTTTAGTTTTATATTAGTCAAATGTTTTAGTTTTATAATACTAATCAATTTTGTAGTTTTAGTTTTATAATACTAATCAATTTTGTAGTTTTAGTTTTATATTAGTCAAATGTTTGAGTTTTATATTAGTCAAATGTTTTAGTTTTATAATACTAATCAATTTTGTAGTTTTAGTTTTATAATACTAATCAATTTTGTAGTTTTAGTTTTAAATTAGTCAAATGTTTTAGTTTTATATTAGTCAAATGTTTTAGTTTTATAATACTAATCAATTTTGTAGTTTTAGTTTTATATTAGTCGAATGTTTTAGTTTTATATTAGTCAAATGTTTTAGTTTTATAATACTAATCAATTTTGTAGTTTTAGTTTTATATTAGTCAAATGTTTTAGTTTTATAATACTAATCAATTTTGTAGTTTTAGTTTTATATTAGTCAAATGTTTTAGTTTTATATTAGTCAAATGTTTTAGTTTTATAATACTAATCAATTTTGTAGTTTTAGTTTTATAATACTAATCAATTTTGTAGTTTTAGTTTTATAATACTAATAAATTTTGTAGTTTTAGTTTTATATTAGTCGAATGTTTTAGTTTTATAATACTAATCAATTCTGTAGTTTTAGTTTTATATTAGTCGAATGTTTTAGTTTTATAATACTAATCAATTTTGTAGTTTTAGGTTTATATTAGTCGAATGTTTTAGTTTTATATTAGTCAAATGTTTTAGTTTTATTATACTAATCAATTTTGTAGTTTTAGTTTTATAATACTAATCAATTTTGTAGTTTTAGTTTTATAATACTAATCAATTATGTAGTTTTAGTTTTATATTAGTCGAATGCTTTAGTTTTATATTAGTCAAATGTTTTAGTTTTATAATACTAATCAATTTTGTAGTTTTAGTTTTATATTAGTCGAATGTTTTAGTTTTATATTAGTCAAATGTTTTAGTTTTATAATACTAATCAATTTTGTAGTTTTAGTTTTATATTAGTCAAATGTTTTAGTTTTATTATACTAATTAATTCTGTAGTTTTAGTTTTATAATACTAATCAATTTTGTAGTTTTAGTTTTATATTAGTCAAATGTTTTAGTTTTATAATACTAATCAATTTTGTAGTTTTAGTTTTATGTTAGTCGAATGTTTTAGTTTTATAATACTAATCAATTTTGTAGTTTTACTTTTATATTAGTCAAATGTTTTAGTTTTATAATACTAATCAGTTTTGTAGTTTTAGTTTTATATTAGTCAAATGTTTTAGTTTTATAATACTAATCAATTTTGTAGTTTTAGTTTTATAATACTAATCAATTTTGTAGTTTTAGTTTTATATTAGTCAAATGTTTGAGTTTTATATTAGTCAAATGTTTTAGTTTTATAATACTAATCAATTTTGTAGTTTTAGTTTTATAATACTAATCAATTTTGTAGTTTTAGTTTTAAATTAGTCAAATGTTTTAGTTTTATATTAGTCAAATGTTTTAGTTTTATAATACTAATCAATTTTGTAGTTTTAGTTTTATATTAGTCGAATGTTTTAGTTTTATATTAGTCAAATGTTTTAGTTTTATAATACTAATCAATTTTGTAGTTTTAGTTTTATATTAGTCAAATGTTTTAGTTTTATAATACTAATCAATTTTGTAGTTTTAGTTTTATATTAGTCAAATGTTTTAGTTTTATATTAGTCAAATGTTTTAGTTTTATAATACTAATCAATTTTGTAGTTTTAGTTTTATAATACTAATCAATTTTGTAGTTTTAGTTTTATAATACTAATAAATTTTGTAGTTTTAGTTTTATATTAGTCGAATGTTTTAGTTTTATAATACTAATCAATTTTGTAGTTTTAGTTTTATATTAGTCAAATGTTTTAGTTTTATAATACTAATCAATTTTGTAGTTTTAGTTTTATATTAGTCAAATGTTTTAGTTTTATAATACTAATCAATTTTGTAGTTTTAGTTTTATATTAGTCAAATGTTTTAGTTTTATAATACTAATCAGTTTTGTAGTTTTAGTTTTATATTAGTCAAATGTTTTAGTTTTATAATACTAATCAATTTTGTAGTTTTAGTTTTATAATACTAATCAATTTTGTAGTTTTAGTTTTATAATACTAATCAATTTTGTAGTTTTAGTTTTATATTAGTCAAATGTTTTAGTTTTATATTAGTCAAATGTTTTAGTTTTATAATACTAATCAATTTTGTAGTTTTAGTTTTATAATACTAATCAATTTTGTAGTTTTAGTTTTAAATTAGTCAAATGTTTTAGTTTTATATTAGTCAAATGTTTTAGTTTTATAATACTAATCTTGTAGTTTTAGTTTTATATTAGTCGAATGTTTTAGTTTTATATTAGTCAAATGTTTTAGTTTTATAATACTAATCAATTTTGTAGTTTTAGTTTTATATTAGTCAAATGTTTTAGTTTTATAATACTAATCAATTTTGTAGTTTTAGTTTTATATTAGTCAAATGTTTTAGTTTTATATTAGTCAAATGTTTTAGTTTTATAATACTAATCAATTTTGTAGTTTTAGTTTTATAATACTAATAAATTTTGTAGTTTTAGTTTTATATTAGTCGAATGTTTTAGTTTTATAATACTAATCAATTCTGTAGTTTTAGTTTTATATTAGTCGAATGTTTTAGTTTTATAATACTAATCAATTTTGTAGTTTTAGGTTTATATTAGTCGAATGTTTTAGTTTTATATTAGTCAAATGTTTTAGTTTTATTATACTAATCAATTTTGTAGTTTTAGTTTTATAATACTAATCAATTTTGTAGTTTTAGTTTTATAATACTAATCAATTATGTAGTTTTAGTTTTATATTAGTCGAATGCTTTAGTTTTATATTAGTCAAATGTTTTAGTTTTATAATACTAATCAATTTTGTAGTTTTAGTTTTATATTAGTCGAATGTTTTAGTTTTATATTAGTCAAATGTTTTAGTTTTATAATACTAATCAATTTTGTAGTTTTAGTTTTATATTAGTCAAATGTTTTAGTTTTATTATACTAATTAATTCTGTAGTTTTAGTTTTATAATACTAATCAATTTTGTAGTTTTAGTTTTATATTAGTCAAATGTTTTAGTTTTATAATACTAATCAATTTTGTAGTTTTAGTTTTATGTTAGTCGAATGTTTTAGTTTTATATTAGTCAAATGTTTTAGTTTTATAATACTAATCAGTTTTGTAGTTTTAGTTTTATATTAGTCGAATGTTTTAGTTTTATATTAGTCAAATGTTTTAGTTTTATAATACTAATCAATTTTGTAGTTTTAGTTTTATATTAGTGAAATGTTTTAGTTTTATTATACTAATTAATTCTGTAGTTTTAGTTTTATAATACTAATCAATTTTGTAGTTTTAGTTTTATATTAGTCAAATGTTTTAGTTTTATATTAGTCAAATGTTTTAGTTTTATATTAGTCAAATGTTTTAGTTTTATATTAGTCGAATGTTTTAGTTTTATATTAGTCAACTGTTTTAGTTTTATAATACTAATCAATTTTGTAGTTTTAGTTTTATAATACTAATCAGTTTTGTAGTTTTAGTTTTATATTAGTCAAATGTTTTAGTTTTATAATACTAATCAATTTTGTAGTTTTAGTTTTATAATACTAATCAATTTTGTAGTTTTAGTTTTATAATACTAATCAATTTTGTAGTTTTAGTTTTATATTAGTCAAATGTTTTAGTTTTATATTAGTCAAATGTTTTAGTTTTATAATACTAATCAATTTTGTAGTTTTAGTTTTAAATTAGTCAAATGTTTTAGTTTTATATTAGTCAAATGTTTTAGTTTTATAATACTAATCAATTTTGTAGTTTTAGTTTTATATTAGTCGAATGTTTTAGTTTTATATTAGTCAAATGTTTTAGTTTTATAATACTAATCAATTTTGTAGTTTTAGTTTTATAATACTAATCAATTTTGTAGTTTTAGTTTTATATTAGTCAAATGTTTTAGTTTTATAATACTAATCAATTTTGTAGTTTTAGTTTTATATTAGTCAAATGTTTTAGTTTTATATTAGTCAAATGTTTTAGTTTTATAATACTAATCAATTTTGTAGTTTTAGTTTTATAATACTAATAAATTTTGTAGTTTTAGTTTTATAATACTAATAAATTTTGTAGTTTTAGTTTTATATTAGTCGAATGTTTTAGTTTTATAATACTAATCAATTTTGTAGTTTTAGTTTTATATTAGTCAAATGTTTTAGTTTTATAATACTAATCAATTTTGTAGTTTTAGTTTTATATTAGTCAAATGTTTTAGTTTTATAATACTAATCAATTTTGTAGTTTTAGTTTTATAATACCAATCAATTTTGTAGTTTTAGTTTTATATTAGTCAAATGTTTTAGTTTTATAATACTAATCAATTTTGTAGTTTTAGTTTTATATTAGTCGAATGTTTTAGTTTTATAATACTAATCAATTTTGTAGTTTTAGTTTTATATTAGTCAAATGTTTTAGTTTTATAATACTAATCAATTCTGTAGTTTTAGTTTTATATTAGTCGAATGTTTTAGTTTTATAATACTAATCAATTTTGTAGTTTTAGGTTTATATTAGTCGAATGTTTTAGTTTTATATTAGTCAAATGTTTTAGTTTTATTATACTAATCAATTTTGTAGTTTTAGTTTTATAATACTAATCAATTTTGTAGTTTTAGTTTTATAATACTAATCAATTATGTAGTTTTAGTTTTATATTAGTCGAATGCTTTAGTTTTATATTAGTCAAATGTTTTAGTTTTATAATACTAATCAATTTTGTAGTTTTAGTTTTATATTAGTCGAATGTTTTAGTTTTATATTAGTCAAATGTTTTAGTTTTATAATACTAATCAATTTTGTAGTTTGTTTTATATTAGTCAAATGTTTTAGTTTTATTATACTAATTAATTCTGTAGTTTTAGTTTTATAATACTAATCAATTTTGTAGTTTTAGTTTTATATTAGTCAAATGTTTTAGTTTTATAATACTAATCAATTTTGTAGTTTTAGTTTTATGTTAGTCGAATGTTTTAGTTTTATAATACTAATCAATTTTGTAGTTTTACTTTTATATTAGTCAAATGTTTTAGTTTTATAATACTAATCAGTTTTGTAGTTTTAGTTTTATATTAGTCAAATGTTTTAGTTTTATAATACTAATCAATTTTGTAGTTTTAGTTTTATAATACTAATCAATTTTGTAGTTTTAGTTTTATATTAGTCAAATGTTTGAGTTTTATATTAGTCAAATGTTTTAGTTTTATAATACTAATCAATTTTGTAGTTTTAGTTTTATAATACTAATCAATTTTGTAGTTTTAGTTTTAAATTAGTCAAATGTTTTAGTTTTATATTAGTCAAATGTTTTAGTTTTATAATACTAATCAATTTTGTAGTTTTAGTTTTATATTAGTCGAATGTTTTAGTTTTATATTAGTCAAATGTTTTAGTTTTATAATACTAATCAATTTTGTAGTTTTAGTTTTATATTAGTCAAATGTTTTAGTTTTATAATACTAATCAATTTTGTAGTTTTAGTTTTATATTAGTCAAATGTTTTAGTTTTATATTAGTCAAATGTTTTAGTTTTATAATACTAATCAATTTTGTAGTTTTAGTTTTATAATACTAATCAATTTTGTAGTTTTAGTTTTATAATACTAATAAATTTTGTAGTTTTAGTTTTATATTAGTCGAATGTTTTAGTTTTATAATACTAATCAATTCTGTAGTTTTAGTTTTATATTAGTCGAATGTTTTAGTTTTATAATACTAATCAATTTTGTAGTTTTAGGTTTATATTAGTCGAATGTTTTAGTTTTATATTAGTCAAATGTTTTAGTTTTATTATACTAATCAATTTTGTAGTTTTAGTTTTATAATACTAATCAATTTTGTAGTTTTAGTTTTATAATACTAATCAATTATGTAGTTTTAGTTTTATATTAGTCGAATGCTTTAGTTTTATATTAGTCAAATGTTTTAGTTTTATAATACTAATCAATTTTGTAGTTTTAGTTTTATATTAGTCGAATGTTTTAGTTTTATATTAGTCAAATGTTTTAGTTTTATAATACTAATCAATTTTGTAGTTTTAGTTTTATATTAGTCAAATGTTTTAGTTTTATTATACTAATTAATTCTGTAGTTTTAGTTTTATAATACTAATCAATTTTGTAGTTTTAGTTTTATATTAGTCAAATGTTTTAGTTTTATAATACTAATCAATTTTGTAGTTTTAGTTTTATGTTAGTCGAATGTTTTAGTTTTATAATACTAATCAATTTTGTAGTTTTACTTTTATATTAGTCAAATGTTTTAGTTTTATAATACTAATCAGTTTTGTAGTTTTAGTTTTATATTAGTCAAATGTTTTAGTTTTATAATACTAATCAATTTTGTAGTTTTAGTTTTATAATACTAATCAATTTTGTAGTTTTAGTTTTATATTAGTCAAATGTTTGAGTTTTATATTAGTCAAATGTTTTAGTTTTATAATACTAATCAATTTTGTAGTTTTAGTTTTATAATACTAATCAATTTTGTAGTTTTAGTTTTAAATTAGTCAAATGTTTTAGTTTTATATTAGTCAAATGTTTTAGTTTTATAATACTAATCAATTTTGTAGTTTTAGTTTTATATTAGTCGAATGTTTTAGTTTTATATTAGTCAAATGTTTTAGTTTTATAATACTAATCAATTTTGTAGTTTTAGTTTTATATTAGTCAAATGTTTTAGTTTTATAATACTAATCAATTTTGTAGTTTTAGTTTTATATTAGTCAAATGTTTTAGTTTTATATTAGTCAAATGTTTTAGTTTTATAATACTAATCAATTTTGTAGTTTTAGTTTTATAATACTAATCAATTTTGTAGTTTTAGTTTTATAATACTAATAAATTTTGTAGTTTTAGTTTTATATTAGTCGAATGTTTTAGTTTTATAATACTAATCAATTTTGTAGTTTTAGTTTTATATTAGTCAAATGTTTTAGTTTTATAATACTAATCAATTTTGTAGTTTTAGTTTTATATTAGTCAAATGTTTTAGTTTTATAATACTAATCAATTTTGTAGTTTTAGTTTTATATTAGTCAAATGTTTTAGTTTTATAATACTAATCAGTTTTGTAGTTTTAGTTTTATATTAGTCAAATGTTTTAGTTTTATAATACTAATCAATTTTGTAGTTTTAGTTTTATAATACTAATCAATTTTGTAGTTTTAGTTTTATAATACTAATCAATTTTGTAGTTTTAGTTTTATATTAGTCAAATGTTTTAGTTTTATATTAGTCAAATGTTTTAGTTTTATAATACTAATCAATTTTGTAGTTTTAGTTTTATAATACTAATCAATTTTGTAGTTTTAGTTTTAAATTAGTCAAATGTTTTAGTTTTATATTAGTCAAATGTTTTAGTTTTATAATACTAATCTTGTAGTTTTAGTTTTATATTAGTCGAATGTTTTAGTTTTATATTAGTCAAATGTTTTAGTTTTATAATACTAATCAATTTTGTAGTTTTAGTTTTATATTAGTCAAATGTTTTAGTTTTATAATACTAATCAATTTTGTAGTTTTAGTTTTATATTAGTCAAATGTTTTAGTTTTATATTAGTCAAATGTTTTAGTTTTATAATACTAATCAATTTTGTAGTTTTAGTTTTATAATACTAATAAATTTTGTAGTTTTAGTTTTATATTAGTCGAATGTTTTAGTTTTATAATACTAATCAATTCTCTAGTTTTAGTTTTATATTAGTCGAATGTTTTAGTTTTATAATACTAATCAATTTTGTAGTTTTAGGTTTATATTAGTCGAATGTTTTAGTTTTATATTAGTCAAATGTTTTAGTTTTATTATACTAATCAATTTTGTAGTTTTAGTTTTATAATACTAATCAATTTTGTAGTTTTAGTTTTATAATACTAATCAATTATGTAGTTTTAGTTTTATATTAGTCGAATGCTTTAGTTTTATATTAGTCAAATGTTTTAGTTTTATAATACTAATCAATTTTGTAGTTTTAGTTTTATATTAGTCGAATGTTTTAGTTTTATATTAGTCAAATGTTTTAGTTTTATAATACTAATCAATTTTGTAGTTTTAGTTTTATATTAGTCAAATGTTTTAGTTTTATTATACTAATTAATTCTGTAGTTTTAGTTTTATAATACTAATCAATTTTGTAGTTTTAGTTTTATATTAGTCAAATGTTTTAGTTTTATAATACTAATCAATTTTGTAGTTTTAGTTTTATGTTAGTCGAATGTTTTAGTTTTATATTAGTCAAATGTTTTAGTTTTATAATACTAATCAGTTTTGTAGTTTTAGTTTTATATTAGTCAAATGTTTTAGTTTTATAATACTAATCAATTTTGTAGTTTTAGTTTTATAATACTAATCAATTTTGTAGTTTTAGTTTTATATTAGTCAAATGTTTGAGTTTTATATTAGTCAAATGTTTTAGTTTTATAATACTAATCAATTTTGTAGTTTTAGTTTTATAATACTAATCAATTTTGTAGTTTTAGTTTTAAATTAGTCAAATGTTTTATTTTTATAATACTAATCAATTCTGTAGTTTGTTTTATATTAGTCGAATGTTTTAGTTTTATTATACTAATCAATTTTGTAGTTTTAGTTTTATAATACTAATCAATTTTGTAGTTTTAGTTTTATAATACTAATCAATTATGTAGTTTTAGTTTTATATTAGTCGAATGCTTTAGTTTTATATTAGTCAAATGTTTTAGTTTTATAATACTAATCAATTTTGTAGTTTTAGTTTTATATTAGTCGAATGTTTTAGTTTTATATTAGTCAAATGTTTTAGTTTTATAATACTAATCAATTTTGTAGTTTTAGTTTTAAATTAGTCAAATGTTTTATTTTTATAATACTAATCAATTCTGTAGTTTGTTTTATATTAGTCGAATGTTTTAGTTTTATTATACTAATCAATTTTGTAGTTTTAGTTTTATAATACTAATCAATTTTGTAGTTTTAGTTTTATAATACTAATCAATTATGTAGTTTTAGTTTTATATTAGTCGAATGCTTTAGTTTTATATTAGTCAAATGTTTTAGTTTTATAATACTAATCAATTTTGTAGTTTTAGTTTTATATTAGTCGAATGTTTTAGTTTTATATTAGTCAAATGTTTTAGTTTTATAATACTAATCAATTTTGTAGTTTTAGTTTTATATTAGTCAAATGTTTTAGTTTTATTATACTAATTAATTCTGTAGTTTTAGTTTTATAATACTAATCAATTTTGTAGTTTTAGTTTTATATTAGTCAAATGTTTTAGTTTTATAATACTAATCAATTTTGTAGTTTTAGTTTTATGTTAGTCGAATGTTTTAGTTTTATAATACTAATCAATTTTGTAGTTTTACTTTTATATTAGTCAAATGTTTTAGTTTTATAATACTAATCAGTTTTGTAGTTTTAGTTTTATATTAGTCAAATGTTTTAGTTTTATAATACTAATCAATTTTGTAGTTTTAGTTTTATAATACTAATCAATTTTGTAGTTTTAGTTTTATATTAGTCAAATGTTTGAGTTTTATATTAGTCAAATGTTTTAGTTTTATAATACTAATCAATTTTGTAGTTTTAGTTTTATAATACTAATCAATTTTGTAGTTTTAGTTTTAAATTAGTCAAATGTTTTAGTTTTATATTAGTCAAATGTTTTAGTTTTATAATACTAATCAATTTTGTAGTTTTAGTTTTATATTAGTCGAATGTTTTAGTTTTATATTAGTCAAATGTTTTAGTTTTATAATACTAATCAATTTTGTAGTTTTAGTTTTATATTAGTCAAATGTTTTAGTTTTATATTAGTCAAATGTTTTAGTTTTATAATACTAATCAATTTTGTAGTTTTAGTTTTATAATACTAATCAATTTTGTAATTTTAGTTTTATAATACTAATAAATTTTGTAGTTTTAGTTTTATATTAGTCGAATGTTTTAGTTTTATAATACTAATCAATTTTGTAGTTTTAGTTTTATATTAGTCAAATGTTTTAGTTTTATAATACTAATCAATTTTGTAGTTTTAGTTTTATATTAGTCAAATGTTTTAGTTTTATAATACTAATCAATTTTGTAGTTTTAGTTTTATATTAGTCAAATGTTTTAGTTTTATAATACTAATCAGTTTTGTAGTTTTAGTTTTATATTAGTCAAATGTTTTAGTTTTATAATACTAATCAATTTTGTAGTTTTAGTTTTATAATACTAATCAATTTTGTAGTTTTAGTTTTATAATACTAATCAATTTTGTAGTTTTAGTTTTATATTAGTCAAATGTTTTAGTTTTATATTAGTCAAATGTTTTAGTTTTATAATACTAATCAATTTTGTAGTTTTAGTTTTATAATACTAATCAATTTTGTAGTTTTAGTTTTATATTAGTCAAATGTTTTAGTTTTATAATACTAATCAATTTTGTAGTTTTAGTTTTATATTAGTCAAATGTTTTAGTTTTATATTAGTCAAATGTTTTAGTTTTATAATACTAATCAATTTTGTAGTTTTAGTTTTATAATACTAATCAATTTTGTAATTTTAGTTTTATAATACTAATAAATTTTGTAGTTTTAGTTTTATATTAGTCGAATGTTTTAGTTTTATAATACTAATCAATTTTGTAGTTTTAGTTTTATATTAGTCAAATGTTTTAGTTTTATAATACTAATCAATTTTGTAGTTTTAGTTTTATATTAGTCAAATGTTTTAGTTTTATAATACTAATCAATTTTGTAGTTTTAGTTTTATATTAGTCAAATGTTTTAGTTTTATAATACTAATCAGTTTTGTAGTTTTAGTTTTATATTAGTCAAATATTTTAGTTTTATAATACTAATCAATTTTGTAGTTTTAGTTTTATAATACTAATCAATTTTGTAGTTTTAGTTTTATAATACTAATCAATTTTGTAGTTTTAGTTTTATATTAGTCAAATGTTTTAGTTTTATATTAGTCAAATGTTTTAGTTTTATAATACTAATCAATTTTGTAGTTTTAGTTTTATAATACTAATCAATTTTGTAGTTTTAGTTTTAAATTAGTCAAATGTTTTAGTTTTATATTAGTCAAATGTTTTAGTTTTATAATACTAATCAATTTTGTAGTTTTAGTTTTATATTAGTCGAATGTTTTAGTTTTATATTAGTCAAATGTTTTAGTTTTATAATACTAATCAATTTTGTAGTTTTAGTTTTATAATACTAATCAATTTTGTAGTTTTAGTTTTATATTAGTCAAATGTTTTAGTTTTATAATACTAATCAATTTTGTAGTTTTAGTTTTATATTAGTCAAATGTTTTAGTTTTATATTAGTCAAATGTTTTAGTTTTATAATACTAATCAATTTTGTAGTTTTAGTTTTATAATACTAATCAATTTTGTAGTTTTAGTTTTATATTAGTCGAATGTTTTAGTTTTATAATACTAATCAATTTTGTAGTTTTAGTTTTATATTAGTCAAATGTTTTAGTTTTATAATACTAATCAATTTTGTAGTTTTAGTTTTATATTAGTCAAATGTTTTAGTTTTATAATACTAATCAATTTTGTAGTTTTAGTTTTATATTAGTCAAATGTTTTAGTTTTATAATACTAATCAATTTTGTAGTTTTAGTTTTATAATACCAATCAATTTTGTAGTTTTAGTTTTATAATACTAATCAATTTTGTAGTTTTAGTTTTATATTAGTCAAATGTTTTAGTTTTATAATACTAATCAATTTTGTAGTTTTAGTTTTATATTAGTCGAATGTTTTAGTTTTATAATACTAATCAATTTTGTAGTTTTAGTTTTATATTAGTCAAATGTTTTAGTTTTATATTAGTCAAATGTTTTAGTTTTATAATACTAATCAATTCTGTAGTTTTAGTTTTATATTAGTCGAATGTTTTAGTTTTATAATACTAATCAATTTTGTAGTTTTAGGTTTATATTAGTCGAATGTTTTAGTTTTATATTAGTCAAATGTTTTAGTTTTATTATACTAATCAATTTTGTAGTTTTAGTTTTATAATACTAATCAATTTTGTAGTTTTAGTTTTATAATACTAATCAATTATGTAGTTTTAGTTTTATATTAGTCGAATGCTTTAGTTTTATATTAGTCAAATGTTTTAGTCTTATAATACTAATCAATTTTGTAGTTTTAGTTTTATATTAGTCGAATGTTTTAGTTTTATATTAGTCAAATGTTTTAGTTTTATAATACTAATCAATTTTGTAGTTTTAGTTTTATATTAGTCAAATGTTTTAGTTTTATTATACTAATTAATTCTGTAGTTTTAGTTTTATAATACTAATCAATTTTGTAGTTTTAGTTTTATATTAGTCAAATGTTTTAGTTTTATAATACTAATCAATTTTGTAGTTTTAGTTTTATATTAGTCGAATGTTTTAGTTTTATAATACTAATCAATTTTGTAGTTTTAGTTTTATATTAGTCAAATGTTTTAGTTTTATAATACTAATCAATTTTGTAGTTTTAGTTTTATAATACTAATCAATTTTGTAGTTTTAGTTTTATATTAGTCAAATGTTTTAGTTTTATAATACTAATCAATTTTGTAGTTTGTTTTATATTAGTCGAATGTTTTAGTTTTATATTAGTCAAATGTTTTAGTTTTATAATACTAATCAATTTTGTAGTTTTAGTTTTATAATACTAATCAATTTTGTAGTTTTAGTTTTATATTAGTCAAATGTTTTAGTTTTATAATACTAATCAATTTTGTAGTTTTAGTTTTATATTAGTCAAATGTTTTAGTTTTATATTAGTCAAATGTTTTAGTTTTATAATACTAATCAATTTTGTAGTTTTAGTTTTATAATACTAATCAATTTTGTAGATTTAGTTTTATAATACTAATAAATTTTGTAGTTTTAGTTTTATATTAGTCAAATGTTTTAGTTTTATAATACTAATCAATTTTGTAGTTTTAGTTTTATATTAGTCAAATGTTTTAGTTTCATAATACTAATCAATTTTGTAGTTTTAGTTTTATAATACCAATCAATTTTGTAGTTTTAGTTTTATAATACTAATCAATTTTGTAGTTTTAGTTTTATATTAGTCAAATGTTTTAGTTTTATAATACTAATCAATTTTGTAGTTTTAGTTTTATATTAGTCAAATGTTTTAGTTTTATATTAGTCAAATGTTTTAGTTTTATAATACTAATCAATTTTGTAGTTTTAGTTTTATAATACTAATCAATTTTGTAGTTTTAGTTTTATATTAGTCAAATGTTTTAGTTTTATATTAGTCAAATGTTTTAGTTTTATAATACTAATCAATTTTGTAGTTTTAGTTTTATATTAGTCAAATGTTTTAGTTTTATATTAGTCAAATGTTTTAGTTTTATAATACTAATCAATTTTGTAGTTTTAATTTTATATTAGTCAAATGTTTTAGTTTTATATTAGTCAAATGTTTTAGTTTTATAATACTAATCAATTTTGTAGTTTTAGTTTTATAATACTAATCAATTTTGTAGTTTTAGTTTTATAATACTAATCAATTTTGTAGTTTTAGTTTTATATTAGTCAAATGTTTTAGTTTTATATTAGTCAAATGTTTTAGTTTTATAATACTAATCAATTTTGTAGTTTTAGTTTTATAATACTAATCAATTTTGTAGTTTTAGTTTTATATTAGTCAAATGTTTTAGTTTTATAATACTAATCAATTTTGTAGTTTTAGTTTTATATTAGTCGAATGTTTTAGTTTTATATTAGTCAAATGTTTTAGTTTTATAATACTAATCAATTTTGTAGTTTTAGTTTTATATTAGTCAAATGTTTTAGTTTTATAATACTAATCAATTTTGTAGTTTTAGTTTTATATTAGTCAAATGTTTTAGTTTTATAATACTAATCAATTTTGTAGTTTTAGTTTTATATTAGTCAAATGTTTTAGTTTTATATTAGTCAAATGTTTTAGTTTTATAATACTAATCAATTTTGTAGTTTTAGTTTTATAATACTAATCAATTTTGTAGTTTTAGTTTTATATTAGTCAAATGTTTTAGTTTTATAATACTAATCAATTTTGTAGTTTTAGTTTTATATTAGTCGAATGTTTTAGTTTTATATTAGTCAAATGTTTTAGTTTTATAATACTAATCAATTTTGTAGTTTTAGTTTTATAATACTAATCAATTTTGTAGTTTTAGTTTTATAATACTAATCAATTTTGTAGTTTTAGTTTTATATTAGTCAAATGTTTTAGTTTTATATTAGTCAATTGTTTTAGTTTTATAATACTAATCAATTTTGTAGTTTTAGTTTTATAATACTAATCAATTTTGTAGTTTTAGTTTTGTATTAGTCAAATGTTTTAGTTTTATAATACTAATCAATTTTGTAGTTTTAGTTTTATATTAGTCAAATGTTTTAGTTTTATATTAGTCAAATGTTTTAGTTTTATAATACTAATCAATTTTGTAGTTTTAGTTTTATAATACTAATCAATTTTGTAGTTTTAGTTTTATATTAGCCAAATGTTTTAGTTTTATAATACTAATCAATTTTGTAGTTTTAGTTTTATATTAGTCAAATGTTTTAGTTTTATAATACTAATCAATTTTGTAGTTTTAGTTGTATAATACTAATCATTTTTGTAGTTTTAGTTTTATAATACTAATCAATTTTGTAGTTTTAGTTTTATATTAGTCGAATGTTTTAGTTTTATATTAGTCAAATGTTTTAGTTTTATAATACTAATCAATTTTGTAGTTTTAGTTTTATATTAGTCAAATGTTTTAGTTTTATAATACTAATCAATTTTGTAGTTTTAGTTTTATAATACTAATCAATTTTGTAGTTTTAGTTTTATATTAGTCAAATGTTTTAGTTTTATATTAGTCAAATGTTTTAGTTTTATATTAGTCAAATGTTTTAGTTTTATAATACTAATCAATTTTGTAGTTTTAGTTTTATAATACTAATCAATTTTGTAGTTTTAGTTTTATATTAGTCAAATGTTTTAGTTTTATAATACTAATCAATTTTGTAGTTTTAGTTTTATATTAGTCAAATGTTTTAGTTTTATAATACTAATCAATTTTGTAGTTTTAGTTTTATATTAGTCAAATGTTTTAGTTTTATAATACTAATCAATTTTGTAGTTTTAGTTTTATAATACTAATCAATTTTGTAGTTTTAGTTTTATAATACTAATCAATTTTGTAGTTTTAGTTTTATATTAGTCGAATGTTTTAGTTTTATATTAGTCAAATGTTTTAGTTTTATAATACTAATCAATTTTGTAGTTTTAGTTGTATTAGTCGAATGTTTTAGTTTTATATTAGTCAAATGTTTTAGTTTTATAATACTAATCAATTTTGTAGTTTTAGTTTTATAATACTAATAAATTTTGTAGTTTTAGTTTTATATTAGTCAAATGTTTTAGTTTTATAATACTAATCAATTTTGTAGTTTTAGTTTTATATTAGTCAAATGTTTTAGTTTTATAATACTAATCAATTTTGTAGTTTTAGTTTTATAATACTAATCAATTTTGTAGTTTTAGTTTTATATTAGTCAAATGTTTTATTTTTATAATACTAATCAGTTTTGTAGTTTTAGTTTTATATTAGTCAAATGTTTTAGTTTTATAATACTAATCAGTTTTGTAGTTTTAGTTTATTATACTATAGATGATTTTCTTGTTGCAGTTTAGTTTATTATACTACAGTCTAATTTGTACTTTTAGTTTTATACAATAGTTGATTTTATACTTTGTTTTATACTAAGTATATTAGATATATATTCATTCTAATCCTTGTGAAAATCTGGCAGATGCCTTTTTTTTTCAAATTTCTGAGATAAAAATTTGGATGGCTCAAAATTGTCTTTGTCTTAACAGTAATAAGACAGAGGTTATGCTTATTGGATCTCCTCACCAGCTGAAAAATCTGGGTATTATATTTGACGCAAATTTGTCATTTGATCCACATGCAAAAAATACTGTTAAAACATAATTTTATCATCTCAGAAACATTGCAAAGCTGCGCCCTATGTTATCATTCTCTGTGGCTGAAAAGCTGATCAATACTTTTGTTTTCTCTCACACTGATTATTGCAATGCTCTCCTTGCCGGAGTCTCAAAATCTACATTAAATAAATTGCAATGTGTGCAAAACACGGCTGCCAGAATCCTGACTAGGGCCAGGGCAAGTGATTACATCACTCCTACCTTGGAATCCTTGCACTGGCTCCCTGTCAGGTTTCATGTTGATTTTAAAATTCTTATGCTTACCTACAAGGCTTTGCATGGTTTGGTTCCCCAATATTTGTCTGAGCTTTTAACCACGTACACACCAAAGCGCGATCTCCGCTCCTCTAAATCTGTTTTTTTTTAACTGCTCCTCAGACTCGTTTATGCTTTATGGGTGACAGGACATTCTCTTCTCATGCTCCGAAACTATGGAACTCTCTACCCTCAGAACTTAGAGAAGTTCAGTCTTTTAGTGAGTTTAAATCATGTCTTAAAATTTATTTATTCCAGGAGGCTTTTAATTGATACTATTATATTCAATTAATTTAATACTATCATTTTATTTACTGTGTTTTATCATTAGTTGTTTTGAGATGCAGGTTTTATCCATTTGTATTAAGCTCTATATTTTTATATTTTATTTTTTCCTTTCTATGTAAAGCGCTTTGAGAGGTTTCTTTAAAGGCGCTATATAAAATAGTTTATTATTATTATTATTACTACTATAGATTTAGCAGTTTATTTAGTTTTATACTAGTTAATTTTGTGCTTTTAGTTTTATATTAGTCAATTTTCTAGTTATTTTGTTTATTATATTAAGGTCAATTTTGTAGTTTTAGTTCATTATATTGTAGTTGTAGTTTATAATACTATAGTTGATTTTTTAGTTTATTTAGCATTTATGTTTGCTAGTTTATTTATTTTTAATGCATATCTCTGAAGGCATTTATGAATGCATATTATGCACATACAAAGAATATGCATAGATTATAAAAAAACTCAACACATGAAAACAGCATGAGTGTTCAATAAAACTCAATTACAGAAACACAAACAAGTAGAAACCCGGGAATTATTTCTTCTGTAACCAAAACCAGCTGACTCAAACACAATCACCAATGAAGTACATTTGTATTTCAAACACCACTACCAAATTCAGAATACATTACAGTGAAAACAATACATAAGGATATCTTAAGTAACCAATTAAGCTGAATTCAGAGTGCTCCAGTGAGGACCGACTGGATGCAGTAAAAAAAACAGAGTGCAACATTTTAAGGGTAACTATCCATGGATATACTGTTTCTGTAGTATATTTTACAAGCTTATAAAAGCTCCAAAGAATTTAAGCATTCTCAATGATAAGGATCTAACTGTGAGCTCAACTCAAGAGAAAGCTACATACAGTTAAAGTTGATGTGTGTAAATGTTATAATACTTTCTCCTATCCCAACTTAATTTCCAGTGACAACTAGAAGTCATTCGGTGGATGATTCTTCTGAAAAGTGTAAACACTGTGGCTCTATGGTGCAATCAAAACATTGCTTATTTGAGCATTCTAACCAGCATGACAGCAATATATTGATACAAATAATGGTGTGGCAGAACTACCTGTGTGTCCAACCAATGAGAGACATGTAATGTTCGGGAATTATTATTTTTTACAATTATGTGCTAGTGGCACAGAAAAAACTTTTCTGTGAAAAAGTTACTCTGAAATGTAATTCAGAGCACAGAAATAACAAAAATGCAAGCCATTGCAAGGACCAGACACCTTAAAGCAATCAACAGATCCTCTAGAATACAATATCCTCTTTCACTTTTTTTATTTTTTTTTTTATTAATCCAAATGTAGAAGTCATCTGTGTTCTCCAGGGCTGATGGGCCAATACAGAAAAGCATTTAAGAGCTGCTCTTAAAAGTAACCAGGTCAGGAAGATGAAAAACAAATCTCTCTTGTGGCCCAGCACAGGAGGCAGGTCATCTCCTCTCTTCCTATAAAGCTCTTGTGATTATTTCTCAGGCTGGGAGCAGCTGGTGTGGAACGTGAACTTTCCGGTAAATTCCAGCAAGCGGCTGCTGATCCAAAGGCTTTATCCTCTTTACATAACAACACCCAGATTAACATCACTCCCACATTTCTTGTTATTTTCATAAACAGGCTCTTGTGACTGTGCAGCCACACACAGACAATGTAAATGTGCTGAGATGACAGCAACTCGCAGTGGTTCAAGTGAATCAGTTGGTTTAGGAAAGGAGAAATTATAATTGATGAGTTTGATCTTGTAATAGCAATAACCCATATTCCATGTCTTATATGAAATTACATTCATCACAAGCATTTGTTTCAGCTTGAAATGTGGGCTAGAGAAATTTATTTTATTAACCACTGATAAGATATTCACAAGTCTTGATTTTTTTTAAATTTATTTAATCTGCAATGTATCTGCAATACACTGGTAGATGTTTGTCTTAATGTCTTAATGTTCAAGGTATAGAGAGTCTTGACTACCATCTTTTTCTAGATCCTTGTGTCAGCATTTCTTGTTTATTTGTATGTGCATTCATATCACTTCCTATAGTTTACTAAATGCAGAAGCAGGTAATTTAAATAAGCTCAAACTTTAAAACTGCCATTTCTCAGTGTGGTCAGAGCCACATCTGAGGCACCGTACTGGACATAAGAGACTGAAACTGATCCTGCACGATTATAATATCCTAACTTATATAATAGTACAATTACACTATCTGCTGTGCATTGATACATTTTTTAAAAGTTATGCACCCTCCACACTACACATGTTCACAACATACGATGACAGCTCGAAATCTCTACTGCAGATCTGCTACAACGATGTGAAACTTTACATTCGGGTGTCTTTTTCTGACTGTTTGTCATGTTGCAATGTGTACTGTGTGAAGACGCTTACAAAAGGATAGAAACACCAGTCACAGCTCAAACTTACTGGACTGACAAAGTCTTTTAACACTTTCATATAACACACTGGAAAGGAACTTGATACTGAAAACAGTGCTTAAGTCTTAAATGCAAAAACAAGCATGAAAACAATATTGATGACAACAACAACATTTTCATTAGGTCTATTACACAAGTTTTTTTGCAGGTTGTTCCGTTTACTTAATTAAAATGAATTAAAGCAACACAATTCTAGAACATTGTCAACTTGAATTCATTGCATTCTATCCAATAAAATGTTTTAAATTTAAGTTTACTTAATACATTTGTATTAGGACTACATGAATACTTTTTGTAGCATTGATGAAACTGAGCAGGGGATTTCCTTTTCCAGCATGCTTTGCATGTGACTGGATGGGGTGAACAAATGTTGAAATTAAGTTTTATTTTATGCATTTTTGAGCAAGATGAGAATATGAGGAGATTTGTTCATATTTATTGTTCTGTTATATTGGTATTTAAAAAGAGTGCCTGTTAGGCTGGAGTTTTGGGGGTTACCATTGTGGTAATATTGGCGCTTGTGCTTAGGTTGAGGATGGACTTTCACGTTCAAGTGATGATTGATTTGAGTGCTGCTTAGCTCCAGAAGCAGTTGCTATCAAATTGACAGTGCAACAGTTTTACACTTGCTCACCTGGCATATAATAATGATTAATAAAATAAAGTTGGACAAACATAAGAAAATTAGGGTTAGGGTTAAACATTATTAAATTGAGTTTGACTAACCTAATAAAGTTGAGTTAAAACTATTATAGTACGTTAATTTGATTAAATGATGTTTGCTCAATGAAAATGACAATATGAATGAACAAACTTAAATTGCTTGCAAAATCTTTCTCAAATTCAATTAAGTAAGGGTAATGACCTCATTTAAGACTCTTTAATAGGGATGTCATAATTGATCGGCGTTATTTTATCTATATATTTTTGAGGCACCGATATATTAAAATTAGCCGACATTTAAATTAAAAGGCTAATTTGAGTGCTTTCCAATTCATGCAATTGACCTTTTGTTTAATAATATGGCGTAATGGCATTGGGAGACCACAAGAGGCTGATATAATATTTACTGAAGCCGGTTGCGGTCACAATCACACACACAGGATGGGCTGATGTGGTGCAGCAGATGGTAATCCAAAGGTTTTTGTACTTCTTCAAGAATGAACAGTGATGTTGATGAGTTTGCAGGTTAGTGTATGAAACTGGTGTAACTGCGCAAACTGAACAATTAGAAATGGTGACATTTATTATGCAATTTCTCTGTATGTAGCCTTGAACAGATCTTTCATTCAAGCTGTCAAACCACAAAACAACATACTTGTAACTGAAAATACATTGTGTAGGCTATATGAAAGATGCATATACACAATATATCAACCAGTGATGGCTAGAGTAAATAATCTTTGTCCCTTGACAATGATTTGGGTCAAATTTAATGAAACTATGCGAGTTGCGCTCCATGGCGCTGCAGAATTTTGACACAGAACGTTGCAGGTGTGTGCATACCTCCGTAGAAAATAATTTTTTAATTTTAGAACACTTCATGTCGTCCACCAGACATGCCCAGTGTCCCTTTAATTTGCCCTGCTGCTCACACTTTACCAAAGTTGTGTTGAGAATTTTTTTTGAAAAGACAAAGACTATTGTGCAACAAGCAGCCCTATTTATATCTGAAATGTATTTTTGACGGAGGAGTTAGATCAGACAGTAAAGGAAAAGCAGCCAACAAGTGGTAAGCATATGTGGGAGCTCCTTCAGTACTGCATCTCAATTGGATACCTCATGAAGTTGGTTGAGAGAATAAAAAAAAAAAAAAAAAAAATTTAAATAATATATTTTTGGTCACTACATAATACCTACAATTGTATTTATGTTATTTCATAGTATTGATTACTTTCCTATTACTCTAAAATGTGGAAATAGTAAAAAATACAAATAGGTAGGTGTAGGTGTGTCCAAACTTTTGACTGATAGTGTAAATGTCCTCTGCTCTAAGTATCTGTGACACTCACCAGTATAAAATCAGTCTGGTAGGTGGACAGCATGAAAACAGAGATGTTGTGGTCGGCCAGTGGGGCGATGACCGATTTCGCTATTTTTGTGACTCCAATTGGCTGAGAACTGGTGGAGCTCCCGCCCCCTGACACCACATTGAGAGCTAACCACGTCGCATCTGCCACACTGAGATACTCTGACTCTGGCAGCTCTGAAAAGAAAAACAAAAGAGAGAAGAGTATCAAATGAGAGCGGCACAGGAGAAATGAATGTGACACTCTTACTCTTCAGGAACAATTAAGTCATTTATCATGTTGCATGTTCATCAATGGCCTGATGAACTGATGAGGGTCTGATTTGTTGAAAGGATGATATGGCACGCTGAGTATGCTGTAATTTATCTTTCAACCTGTCTAAATGTCTGACCTTGCACAGGTACTTTATGGGGAAACGGCTTTAAAACGGCATGTGAAATAGTAAGTGTTGGAGACTGTCTGCATCTATTGCAGGTGTCACTTCGATCCGGGTATATCTTTGCTAATCTGGTGTTGGTGTAATGTACTCTATGCAGGATCTTGCATTGTACCAAACCATATTGAGCACATATAGATGAAGAGTGCACTAAATCAAGTATGAAATCCCACTCTACTTCCGATATGGCCACTCCCAGCTCCTGCTCCCAGGTGTTCTTAAGAGATACAGTGGGGTCTGGATTTAATTAATCTATGGATTCATAAATGACAGATTAACCCTTTTCTGTCTGGATTGTAAGAGAGAAGGGAGTTCATTTTAGAATCAGGAGGGAAATTAGGAAATTGAGGGAATAGGTTTTGTACAAAATGCCAGATCTGAAAGAAATGAAAAAGGTGAGTGTTAGGAAGATCATATTTATCTGATAATTCTGAAAAAGATAAAAAAATATTCCTTTATCATAAAGGTCCTTGATGGTACTAAGACCCCTAGAATTCCAGTCATGAAAAACTGGGTCCGAACATGATGGCTGAAAAGAATAACGGTTCAAGATAGGAGCCAAAACTGATAGTCTAATCAACCCGAAATGCTTCCTAAATTGGACCCATACTTTAAGAGTACTGGTAACCACTAAACTGTCTGAAACATCTTTGGTAGTTATAGGAAGCTGGGAGCAAATCACTGAATGAAGGGAATATTTTCTGGATGACATTTCCATTTGGACCCAAATAGGACATTCAGTGGCACCTGAGGAACCAATCCAATAAAGAAGTTTATTAATATTGCAGGCCCAATAGTATTGTTGGAAATTAGGTAGGGCAAGGCCCCCCTTAGACTTTGGAAGTTGGAGAACCACTCTCTTAATGCGTGCACACTTATTGCCACACGCAAAAAAATAATAAAAAAAGAACTTATCCGATTTAAAGTGGCAAAAAAGACTTGTTAATAAGTGTTGGTTTATGTTGAAAAAGGTATAAAAATGTAGGCAAAATATACATTTTAACCAAATTAACATGGTCTATTAACGATATTGGGAGAGAAGACTCTCTCTCTATATCTGATTTACAGACATCAAGCAAGGAGTGAATGTTTTTGCGAAGATTGCTGTGAATGACTTATTAATAAATACACCTAAATATCTGAACCCCTCCTGAGCCCAACTGAGGGGAAAAAGATGCTGAGAAAGCTTCTCAGCTGGTAGATTGATGGGGAGCAATTCACTTTTTTGAAGGTTCAATTTATAACTAGAAAATTAGCCAAATAAATCACAAATATTAAGGACTGATGGTAACAAAGAAATAGGGTTGGCTATGTATAAAATAAGATCGTCTGCGTAAAGGGAGAGTTTATGGGTGATTCCAAACCGAGTAATGCCCTCAAACTTCCCCTCGCTACATAGCCAGATGGCCAGTGGCTCAATAGCAAGAGCAAATAGTAAAGGCGAAAGAGGGCAGCCTTGGCACATGCCTCGATGGAGTGGAAAGGGTTTAGAATGTGTTGCATTAGCATGCACAGATGCGACAGGGATAGAATATAATAACCAAATCCATGATATAAAATTGGAACCGAAACCAAACTTTTTAAATGAAAAACAGATACTTCCACTCGACCCTGTCAAAAGCTTTCTCAGCATCAAAGGACAGAACAACAACAGCAGTGTCAGAGCTGGGGGAGAGGATGATATTAAGAAGCCTTCTAGTGTTATAGAAAGTGTCTCCCAATCATGAAAACTGTCTAGTCAGAGGAGATTATGGCAGGCAACACTTGCTGAAGACGATGAGCGAGGTCCTTAGACAGAATTTTAAAAACCACATTTAACGGAGATATTGGCCTGTAACTACTACAAAGTAGAGGATCCTTATCTTTCTTAAGTAACAATGAAATGGATGCCTCTGACATGGTTGATGGGAGCTGACCTGACAGAAAAGGCCTCAATATATACTCTAGCACAGAGGAAAAGGCCTTGTAAAATTCAACGGTAAAACCATCACGGCCAGGGGATTTGCCGCTCTGAAGGGAATGACTTGCCTCTTGCACCTCTGCAATAGATACAGGCTTACCCAGATCATGTGTAGGGCCATCATTAACACTAGGGTATATTAGCTGATCAAGAGGGTTTGGACCATTCCAAATCTTTGAACTGTATTCTGAGGAGTATTTTGAAAAAAATCCAATTAATTTCCTCAGGGTCAGAAACTATGCCACCCATATGCGAGTTAATTTTAGGGATCAGTCTGGATGCATGAACTGCTCGGGTTTGAATACAAGTACTCTGCCAGATTTTTCACCAAATTCAAAAAAACACTGCCTAGTGTTCAACAGTTGCTTTTCAACGTTATGGGTTACAAGTTGTAAGTTATATTCCAAATTAAGTTGAAGATGTTTTTTTATAAATTGTGGGTGAAGGGGCCAAAGAATATTGAGAGTCCAGTTTAGAAAGTTGGTAAGATATTTCTGCCATCTTGGAGGTCTCAGTTCTCTTCATATGACAGATGAATGCAATTACTTATCCACGTGTATATATAGGCCTCCCAAAGAGTAGAAGTGTCATTAGTTTCAACATACATTTTTATATGGGATGTAAGAAAATCTTTGAACTTGTTATCAGACAGCAAATGTGAACTAAATCTCCATTGTTTAAAAAAGGTTCTAGCTTGTGGAAACCTTAAATCTAAAGATGTGGGGGCATGATCGGAGATAACTATGCAATGATATTCACAGGAATTGACAGAGTGCATCAGTCTATTATCTAATAAAACAAAAAACATCCAAGAGTATATATGGTGAACGTGTGAGAAGAGAAACCTAGACCTCCGGGGATCTGACAGGCCCATCCGTTTAGTATAAGACTCTAAATGTCTAGCAGAGTTTGATAAAGTGGTATGTTTTGAAGAAGATCTACCAAGTACTGTGTACATATAATTATATTGTGACTATCAAGATTAGGAAGTGCAGAGAAAACAATTGGAAAATAATGTGTCGTCATCCCAGTTAGGACCATATATGCATGCCAACACAACCGAAACAGTCTGCAAAATGCCCTATACAATCACATAATGACCATTTTGGTCTGAGACCACTGTTCCAGGCCCAAAAGCAATGTCTCCATGTATAAGAATCGCTGCCCCTCTTGCCCTCCCAGAGAACATAGAATGGAAACAGTGACCAACCCATGTTCCCTTAATATGAGAAACATCTGAAGTGCGACGATGAGTTTCCTGCAAGAAAATAATGCCTCCTTTAAGGAGCTGTAAATGTGCAAGAACTTTCTTGGTCTTAGTGATGGTATTCATGCCTTTTACATTCCAAGAGATAAAACGGATATTTGTACTGGCTCTATTGTACTACCAGCCATCTAGATAGTGTCTTATATAAATATTGCAGTTCCCTGATCCAAGAAATATCATCCTGAGAGAGAGAGAGAAGGAATAAAAGCAGAAAATAAAAAACAAAAAAACAAAAAACAAACACTTAACAACAACAGTAACAGTGAAACAAATTATCTACCCCCCCACACACCCTCCCTTTAAATGAACATGGAACTCACATATCTCTCCAGTTACCTTGTTTCCTTTCTTTGAGTCTAGCCTCAAACCCCATATCCATTTTCCCAGCAATACAGTGAAACCCCAGCAATGAAGACAAGTAATGAGATATTTTGGAGTTAAAACAATTAGTGATAGACATGTGAATAAATACTACAAAAATTAACATTAAAATAAATAGACGCATTAACAGCACCCCGGATGAAACTCGTATCAATAAAAATAAGCATAGTTAAAGGCTAGTCAGCTTATTCTTACAATCAAAGAGAATTAGGGCGAGTTTAAACAAATCAGTGGTCTGAACCATATTCACTGTAACAAAGCTGAACGGAAGTGCATTTCTAAACAAAAATAACCTTGATCTGCATGAAATCAATACAACCCTCCTGGTTTTCAAATTTAGTAACTCAAAGTAACTTTAGTAAGTCAAAGACAGACCTAAATAAGATGACGAGAAGTCCGTCAGATCGCTCCAATCATATTCATGGCTCCAATAACAACAGTGTCAGTCAACGGTTCAGGTTACTAGGAGACATCGCGTTGAGATGCCAAATAATGTTTGCTTTCTTCCGCTGAAGTGAACCACTTCTTATTTCCATCTCTAGTCGTTATGTGAAGCCTGGCCGGGTACAAAAGAGCCGGTTTGAGTCCATGTTTATACATCTTGGTCATGACATCGTGGTATTGGGCCCGCTGCTCCAAAACCTTGGGGCTGTCGTCCTTGTAAATGGCTATAGGTTTCCCTTGAAACTGCAGATCCCCTAATTTTTTGCCATCCTCCTGGATGAATTTATCCTTAATTTGATACCGATGAAAGTGGACTAAGACCGCTATTGGCCTTTTGCCTGGTTTGGGTTTAGCGGTAAGGAATCTGTGTGCACAGTCAAGCTCCGGGGGAGAAGACAGCACTTGTAATAACTCCGGATTGGACTCAAGCGTGGTAAGTCTGATTCCATGGTCAGAAATGGTGGTCTGCACACAGTCAAGCTTCACCTCCAAAGATAAAATTGCGGCCCTGAACTCGGCCACCAGAGCTGCTCTATGCTCCTCCAACAGGCCTGTTAGTGCCATCATGGTCACTTCGTTTGGCGTGGCGGGTGACTCGGCTCTCATATTGGCTACTTTCTTGGATGCTTTCGCTGATTTATTAGCCATCTTTGATGGATGCTGCTGTTATAAGTCGTCTTGTTCCTTTAGTGATGCATCACAAAAAATGAGCGGGGTAAATAGCGAAATAAACTAAACCAAAGTGGGGAAAAGAGGCAGAAATGTCTAGTCCATTGCACTTCCTTCCACCAAAAATCTTAACTACATTTTTTTGTAGTCTGGAAGCATCGCAGTTGTTTTCAAAACAGAATAGCTTTTTCAGTAACCAGCTACTTTTAACAAGTAGCAGTATAGTGTGAAAAAGCACTACATTGCATTTTTTGTAACATTTTATTGCATAAATAGATTTACAATCAAGTGAACGAAGGCAACAATGTAATGTGATCTTACAATTAACAATATTATTGTACAGCATTTATTAATCTTGGTTAAAGGAATATTCTGGGTTCAATACAAGTTAAGCTCAATCGACAGCATTTGTGTCAGCAAACATTAATTTAGACTTGCCCCTCATTTTCTTAAAAAAACAAACAAAAAAAACAACAACAAAAAATCTGGGTTCCAGTGAAGCACTTACAATGGAAGTGAATGGGGACAATCTGTAAACATTAAAATACTTACTATTTCAGAAGTATAGGAACAAGACAAACAATATTAGTGTTAACATGATTTTAGTGAGATAACATCCAATTTTATTAATGCGTTATTAATGTCAACAAACCCTTAAACCCTAAAACTGTAAAAATTACGATTTAAACAACTTTACAGCTCAAATAATACATTAGTTTTAACAGAAGACTTAATATACAGTGGTGTGAAAAAGTGTTTGCCCCCTTCCTGATTTCTTATTTTTTTGCATGTTTGTCACACTTAAATGTTTCAGATCATCAAACAAGTTTAAATATTAGTCAAAGATAACACAAGTAAACACAAAATGCAGTTTTTAAATGAAGGTTGTTATTATTAAGGGAAAACAAAATCCAAACCTACATGGCCCTGTGTGAAAAAGTGGTTGCCCCCTAAACCTAATAACTGGTTAGGCCACCCTTAGCAGCAACAACTGCAATCAAGCATTTGCAATAACTTGCAATGAGTCTTTTACAGCGCTGTGGAGGAATTTTGGCCCACTCATCTTTGCAGAATTGTTGTAATTCAGCCACATTGGAGGGTTTGAGCATGAACTGCCTTTTTAAGGTCATGCCACAGCATCTCAATAGGATTCAGGTCAGGACTTTGACTAGGCCACTCCAAAGTCTTCATTTTGTTTTTCTTCAGCCATTCAGAGGTGGACTTGCTGGTGTGTTTTGGATCATTGTCCTGCTGCAGAACCCAAGTTCGCTTCAGCTTGAGGTCACGAACAGATGGCTGGACATTCTTCTTCAGGATTTTTTGGCAGACAGCAGAATTCATGGTTCCATTTATCACAGCAAGTCTTCCAGGTCCTGAAGCAGCAAAACAGCCCCAGACCACCACACTACCACCACCATATTTTACTGTTGGTATGATGTTCTTTTTCTGAAATGCGGTGTTACTTTTACGCCAGATGTAATGGGCCACACACCTTCCAAAAAGTTCAACTTTTGTCTTGTCAGTCCACAGAGTATTTTCCCAAAAGTCTTGGGGATCATCAAGATGTTTTCTGGCAAAAATGAGACGAGCCTTAATGTTCTTTTTGCTCAAGAGTGGTTTTCATCTTGGAACTCTGCCATGCAGGCCATTTTTGCCCAGTCTCTTTCTTATGGTGGAGTCATGAACACTGACCTTAACTGAGGCAAGTGAGGCCTGCAGTTCTTTGGATGTTGTTGTGGGGTCTTTTGTGACCTCTTGGATGAGTCGTCGCTGCGCTCTTGGGGTAATTTTGGTCGGCCGGCCACTCCTGGGAAGGTTCACCACTGTTCCATGTTTTCGCCATTTGTGGATAATGGCTCTCACTGTGGTTCTCTGGAGTCCCAAAGCTTTAGAAATGGCTTTATAACCTTTTCCAGACTGATAGATCTCAAATACTTTCTTTCTCATTTGTTCCTGAATTTCTTTGGATCTCGGCATGATGTTTAGCTTTTGAAGATCTTTTGGTCTACTTCAATTTGTCAGGCAGGTCCTATTTAAGTGGTTTCTTGATTGAGAACAGATGTGGCAGTAATCAGGCCTGGGTGTGGCTAGAGAAATTGAACTCAGGTGTGATAAACCACAGTTATGTTTTAACAGGTGGGGCAAACACTTTTTCACACAGGGCCATGTAGGTTTGGATTTTGTTTTCCCTTAATAATAACAACCTTCATTTAAAAACTGCATTTTGTGTTTACTTGTGTTATCTTTGACAAATATTTAAACTTGTTTGATGATCTGAAACATTTAAGTGTGACAAACATGCAAAAAATAAGAAATCAGGAAGGGGGCAAACACTTTTTCATACCACTGTAAGTGCTTTTATAAAATTATAAGCTTCACATTTCTGTCTTTAAAGCCTCCAAATATTGACCCCATTCACTTCTATTGTAAGTGCCTCACTGTAATCTTGATTTTTGCTGTTTCTAATGAAATGGATGGACGTGTCTAAATTACAGTATATTAACTTGTATTTAACCAGGAGTATTCCTTTAATGTTAGTTAATAAAAATACAATGGTTTAGTGTTTATTCATGTTAAATTTACACCAATCAGCTACAACATTAAAACCACCTGCTTAATAATGTGTAGGTCCCCCTCATGCCACCAAAACAGAGCCAACCCGCATCTCAGAACAGCATACCCAGAAATACCCAAACCAGCCCGTTTGGCACCAACAATCATCCATGCGGTTATCTAATCAGCCAATCGTGTGGCAGCAGCGCAGTGCATAAAATCATGCATATACGGGTCAGGAGTTTCAGTTATTGTTCACATCAACCATCAGAATAGGGAAAAAAATTGATCTCAGTGATTCGGAGTGTGGCACGATTGTTGGTGACAGATGGGCTGGTTTGAGTATTTCTGTAACTGTTGATCTCCTGGGATTTTCACACACAACAGTCTCTAGAGTTTACTCAGAATGGTGCCAAAAACAAAAAACATTCAGTGAGCAGCAGTTCTGTGGATGAAAACACCTTGATGAGAGAGATCAACAGAGAATGGCCAGACTGGTTCGAACTGACAAAGTCTACGGTAACTCAGATAACCGCTCTGTACAATTGTGGTGAGAAGAATAGCATCTCAATGCTATTCTGAGATGCGGGTTGGCTCTGTTTTGGTGGCACAAGGGGGACCTACACAATATTAGGCAGGTGGTTTTTATGTTGTGGCTGATCGGGTTAAATCAGTTGATAGTTATATACTGAATTAAAAAAAGATATTAGCTTTAATAAAGTTAAAATACTTTACAATTATTTTATTTTTGTTAGCTGAACTACTTTAAATTGTAAGTAGCTTGTAGATAGAAAAGCTACAGTCTTGAAGTAGCTTTTGCAATAATGGAAACAGAGACCGTATTCTGAACTGGTGTCATATATAATGAAAAAGAAATGTGTGCATCATTTCTGTGTCAGATTTACCTTTTGCCAGATAAAATACTGTATATGGAAACCCTGCGAACAAAAGCTCAAACTTTCAGCAAATTTTAAATACCTGTACCTGTTTCGCAACACAAGAGCAACTGGTATCCATGGGGACAACTGAGTGAATCCATGTCATGTTTCACATTGGAAACCAGTGTGTAACGACATGGATTCACTCAATCAACCCCAAAACCAAACCTACTGACAGCTTTGCCTCTACTAACCCATAATGGAAATGTGTGTGGGGTGGGGGACTGCTGATGGAGCAATATGTGGTCAAACATTGGCAAGGAGTCAAGCTACAAGGAATTATAGTGAATCAGTGATACTTTACATGACTTAATCTTGCCTCGCTGCACTAAACCCAGTGCACTCTTAGTAAAAGAGTAACCACAACACCTACCTTTAAAGCCATCTTCATCCACAATGATGGTATAATCCTCTGGAGTTTCCGTTAAACTAAAGAACTTGCATCTGGAGAAAATGAAAAGAGAGAAAGACAGTTGGAAATTACAAGCCAAGGAGGATAACAGTAATAAACAGATATTATAAACTATGACATATTCTCATACCAAAAAGATCACAGAACACATTGAAAATGATCTTTGCAATAACAGTCCACAAAATTACTGATGTTTACTTGGCTTTAGGGGTTTGAACAAGCCCCTAAGTTTGTGCTACGGACATGAATGATAAACCAGGCCTATTTAACTGGCGGCCTGTGGGCCAAATACGGCCCGTTTTATATTTTCAGTGGCCTGCTTGAGGTTGTCTGTTGTCTTAGGGGCTGTTCACACCGAACGCATTTTGTGTCTGATCACGCTGTTTTTTTGTATTTTTTTTCCTATGTAAACTTGCGCCGGATGGAAGTCGCGCCAGCTCTTGATGTTTTGCAGGGTCTAGCGCTTTTAGATTCTTTCATAATTTTGATGAAATTAGAAGATTAAATAACTAAAATCATGGACGACTGACTTGATTTATTTGGTCAAGAAAACATTCGATTTGAAAAGTGAAAAGTTTATTTTATTGCCTCTATAACAAACTTCACTGTTATTGTTCAATACAATTTTTAGTATCAATCTGATTAACTTTCTCAGTTACGAACTAATTTTTCAACTTTTCTTGATGTTTTATTAATAGAAAACATAAATTATAGACCTACTATAACAATATCTGATAGAATCTTTTCGTTAACAAAATGTCCTGGCTTGGCCTAAGTGACCAGACCAACAATTTTCGCCAGACGGATGATAAAACAAATGAAAATATCCCACAGACTTTCATTGAAGGAGGGACCAGAGCCATATCTAGGGACCTGAATGTCTTGAACCTCATTCACACTGGGCTCTAATCACTGGGATATCCTGTGTGAACGCAAGCCAGTGCCGGAATGCCCAAAAATTTGATCCCGGGATCAGACCCTAGTAACATTGCCGGGGTCAATCCCAGGACGTGTCTGTGTGAACAAAAGCAGAGCTGATACAGTGAAGGGTGTGTTGTAGTGATGATGCATTTATCATGCGAAGGAGAAAGTTTGTGTGCAGAATAGAGAGCCAACAATTTCATGGTGTACCGCGGTTTAAAAACATATGGCTGTCATAAACCGTTGCCATTTGTTTTTCATTCGCGGCATTGTGTGAATCAGGATTTTTTTTTTTTTTTTAAATAAACAAGAAATTAACGTTTTCATTGTAAATATTATTTAATTATAAAAAACAACAATCGGCTATATTTACAGCTTCACCAACCTGATGTGATAAAATAAACTAATTTATAATTTAGAGCGCAGCACACACCGAATGTCAGAAATGTATTTCCTTCTCATATATGGTGCATTTGAAGTCCACAATGTAGAAATACTTTGGGTATTTCAAAAGAATAATTATGGTTACCCAGTTTGTAAATTGTGACGAAAAAAAAAAGTGCCGTCTCATGCAGGGAACACTCCAAACCTGAAGTAGGGGAGAGCTGTGGCTTCGTTGTGTATTCAGTGTCAAAATGACTGCTATACTATACATGACAAAGTTAATAAATTACTTTTGACATATTTTAGTTTATCTTCTATTTATTTTAATTAGATCAGATACAGTTGTTAGAGGGGGATTTTTAGCTGTAATATGGTCATGTTACAATGTGCCCCACAACTGTTACAACATGCCCTGTAGGCATTTCATTCTTCATTTCACTTTCCTTTTTTCAAGGTAGATGGTTAAAAAAAGTACACGCTGTATTCATAAAACAAGACCACATATTTGTACCAGATGTGCAAAATTTATGTGAAAAAAGGACAATACTTTGAATCCCAAGTGTATTTACACAAACTTAAGAAAACCAAAAAGTGTTAGTTTGTGCCCCGCTCTCCCCTACAACCTACATGCACGTCATTCGACAGAATTTGCAAAGACGAATGGAGGCTAAATGAAAACACAGTAGGTAGGCTAAAGACCCCCTTACATAAGAAACACAAGATACATTTTTACCAGTTTTGTAATGACTCAGTATAGCTTTTTAGGTGACTAACTCGCCACAGCGAGTTTCTGTTTTTCTCCAAAAATAGCTTTTATATTTTAAATTTTAAAGCTTGTAGAAATCATGATAGATATGACATCTGCCTCGATGCTTAATCGCAGCGCAACAGTTAGCATACAATATGTATATTACTAATACATTTTATTTGTCAAGTTTAAAAAGTGCTTAAGGCAGACAGAAAAAAAATGGCAGAGCTAGTCCAAAAAAAGGAAACAAAAGAAAAACACCAACAAATAAAGGGCAAATGAATACTCATTTTTGATTGTAATAAACGCTAATGTCTGAAGAAAAAAAGTACAGTTTTACCTTGTCTGTGTAGTTGTTTTCTTTATTTTTAAGAAGGCAGACCTGTTTACAATCAAACTACATTACAAACGCAATTACTGAATCGAATGCACAACTAACTGTTGCAGGGCAGTATGTATCATTAAAATTCATTATTTACATTTTTTTTTTTAAATATAATGTTTCTATTATTTTATATTAATAATGGTACAATGCACCTTGATACCGTACTTTTTTTTTTTTTTTTTTTTGGACAGTTACTTTCACTTTCAGTCTTTATTGTTCTTGGAAGGCATTTCAGTTGGTAGACAGCAGCCAATAACACAGAAACATTACTAGCAATATGCTTTCAGTAATATGTTTCAGTAATCTTTTCTTTCTTTTTTGTGCTGTATCAAAGAAAAGATTAATATAATTTGAATTTCTTTTCATCAGTGATGTATCTGTAAAATTACATGATATTAGCTGGCTAGCAAAAAGAAAATACACAATTATTTACTGTCCAATTTGTGCCTCATTGTTTTTTCCCCCCAGTAGAATCTTAACACAATCTTTTCTTCAAGAATCCTAATGCTGCTCTTTTCCATCCTAAAACAGTTCACACTGACCACTGCTGTCAAGGTCCAAAGCTGAAAAAAATAAATAAAAAAAAAATCATCATTAAAATACCATAAAAGTAGTCCATACAACACAAAGCTGTTGTGTGGCCCCAGAAAGCTTGGAATATTATGCATGAGTCATGTGGACTACTGTTATGATGTCTTTATACTGAACCTTTAATAGTGCTTTATAGTATTTGTCCTTTTTGAAGCTCAACAGCTCCTGCTCACTATAAACTGTTATTCTATGGAATAGAGCTGCTTAAAATATATATTCGTATGTTACAAGGAAAAGTAGCAGCATGTGGGTTTTGAACAAAAGGGTGAGTAAATGAGTGAGTAAAAGTACATTTTCCATTTTTAGATGAACTACTCCTTTAACTGGTGGCTCATTTTTTGAGCACAGACCTGACAAAGACATACTCAAAATAAAATGGTCTCTTATAAAAAGACTCTTAGGAGATGCTGTACAAAATTCAGAATTAAAGACAAAGACATTATTTAGAAAATCTTAAAATTGATTGTTAATGATTACCTAATAATATTTGTACTAAAAATATATGACACTGTCTTCGTCACAACGTAAAAATTCAATGGAAGCCACACGGTTCTAATCGGAGGGTGATAACGTTCTACTTTGTTTTATTGATCATTTTCTAAGACAATATCAAGTAAATTTTCTAAAAAGCTCCTTCAAAAACCTGCCAGATTACCACATTCATTCAAATCCGTTATAATATACACACATTCACATTTTATCTTAAGCCTGACATGCTGAAAACTGCTGTTAATGTTTTCACATTCACAATTATGAATGACATTTGAATCACATACTGTACATGACATTTTCAATTCAGAACGGCAAATTTCGCCAAATGGTGAGTAGTTTACACCCTTGGAAATTACTTTCGGTTAGTACAACATTTTAATCATAAAACAATGGTCAAATTTTTCATGTTTAGTTAGATACTTTCATCTTACAAGACACTAACATGCTTAACATGAACTGCTTGCTGATGCACGGCGCTGGAATAATCCATGAGGTTCCCGCTTAGCGTCTGAAACTTGAGTCCCACGACACCCGCCTTCATCGATTTGATTGGCTATCTCAAATGACATTGACGAGTGGCGTTAGACTACCGAGCACGCTAAAAATTTAACTTTTTTAAACCTTTATGTTATTCCTGCAACAACTTAATGACAACTAGACGGCGATGCATCATGGACTGCAGCAGAACAGCAACAAGGATATAAATTATTGGGGGAACAATCTGGCCATGTCTGATTATTATTGTGGTTACAGCCCTGTAAAGACATGAGGACATGCACATTTGACTTAAGTTAGCAACCGCCAAGAACACCCTACCAACATGCCAGAAACCACTTAGCAACTAAGGGTGTGTTCACACTTGTAGTTCGGTTCTCTTGGTCCAGACCAAAAAAGAAAATGATACATTTAGTCCTGGTTCGCTTAGCGTTCACACTGCCATTTTTAACACCGAACTTAACGATACAAAACCAAAGGCATCAGGAAAAAGTCACAACCTGATTGGACAGCTTTTATGACGTATATATTTTTTGACGGAACTTGCCAAACATCCAAAACAATGCTGGCTGCTGGGCTAAATGCGCTCTTTGGATTTATGTATATATATATATATGGTGGTATTTTTACCAGCTGAGAACAAACGAAGAGCTAATAAAATGTGTGAAGGAGTCAAAACAGCACCAGGAATTCCTCTGTTGCACACACAAATGAAGATATGCTGCAAGGACGGCTGACGGCGGTTCAACGCCTGTACCGAACTGTAATGGGCAACATAGCTCCTATGATGAGAAGAACCATGTATGCTTGAGGTCAGTATTAGGCAAATTACTTCCTGTTTTTGGTACGTTTAGACATCTTTGGTCCATGTTGCGCTCATATATCAATCGAACCGCACCAGAGTTTGTTTGGAAGCGGACCGAGACCCACTATTCAGGCGGTCTCGGTCCACTTGTTTGGTGCGCACCAAGGTTCGGGTGACAGCGTTCACACTTGTTCAAATGAACCGCACTAACAGAGCAATCGCACCAGAGTTTGTTTTAATCGAACCAAACCTGCCAAGTGTGAACACACCCTAAGACCTTCTCTTAGTTTTCATACTTTTACCGTTGCTCTGCTCAAAAGGTTGATTTTCAAACGTCCAGACAGTATAATTTATGTCCCGTCAAAGATTACAAAACAGGAAAAGTGTGATTGAATACCTTCGCCCTGCGTCTGCCTAAAAAACATGACCCGACAAACATAGCTGCACAAATGCTGGGCAGTTGATGCTCGTACACCCCAAAAGGCTCCAAGATTCCAGGTAAGAGGAGTCCTTAAGGGCCTGTCCACCCACATACCGTTTTGTTTTGCCTCTGGGGGGATAGCAGGTGACTTGTTGACTCTAGAAAGCAGCATCTTATCTGATACTATCAAAGTTGTGGTGCAGTGGGGATTTTTTCAAGGTTTTTGTAAGCTGTCAGACATTTCTGTTGCTTTGCCACGGCAGCATTTTAAAACTCTTTAAGCCTACAAGCAAAATGACAGCAAAATCTAAAACTGACAATCATGCGTTCTGACATATACGTACTGTCTTCTGCAGAACACAAAAAAATATATTTTGATCTAGATTTTTTGTCGAGGTGTTTTTGTCCATACAATGCAAGTCAATGGGGTCCAACACTCCAAAAAAGACAAAGGCACCATAAAAGGTAATCCATACGACTCAAGTGGTTTAATCTATCTCTTCTGAAGCGATACCAGTGTAATCGTGCTTCAATTCATGATTGCGCCAAATAGACTGCAGATGTCAAGCTTTATAGAAAAAAATGAAACCTAGTATCCTAATAAACCTAGAATTTTTTTTTACTATATCTACATTTTTGCAAACCAAATTCCAAGTTTCGACGCTAGAGGCAACGACAAATCACGACTGCAATGGCTGATTATGACTTTATAAACACTTATTTTACTCACACACTGCTATGTAGGCATGGGATCAAAATCAGAAGATTTTCCAGATGATTATCGATATATATCAGGATTTTTTTCAGATATAAATAGAGCTGCTTGTTGCACAACAGTCTTTGTCTCTTCAAACATATTTTTTAACACAACTTTGGTAGTGTGAGAGGCAGGGTAAATTAAAGTGGCTCACGCACTTTTCATTAAATCCATTAAATTAAATTCATCAAGACCCAAATCATTATCAAAGGACAAAGATTATTTTCTCTAGCCAATTCTGGATACTATATTGTGTACAAGTATCTTTCATAGAGCCTACACAATGTATTTTCAGTTACAAGTAGATGTACAAGTAAAAAGTCTTTTTGTGGTTTGACAGCTTGAATTAAAGATCTATTCAGTGATACATACAAGGAAATTGCATAATACACATTGCCATTTCTAATCGTTCAGTTTGCGCAGTTACACCAGTTTCATACACAAACCTGCAAACTCATCAACGTCACTTTGTTAAATCTTGATGTCCAAAAACCTTCGTAACTTTGGACTGCCATCAGCTCGTAATGTTTGTGTGATATCTGTCCCTTGTTCATGCAGTGACCGGCTTCAGTAAATGTTATGCCACCTTCTTGTGGTCTCCCAATGCTATTATGTCAGAGTAGATTGAATGGAATACAACAAGCAGTGAATTGAAAGCACACAAATTAGGCTTCTAATTTAAATGCCGGCTGATGTTAATATATCGATGCCTCAAAAATGTATCGATAAAATAACGATCAATAATTGATATTTAGATTTCTTTTCTGACATCCCTACTGCTATGTTATGATAATGAAACACTTTTACTATACACATAATTTGAAAAACTGTACATTTTAACGCTTGTATTACAGACTCGCCTACATTTACACACTTAATCCAGTGTGATTCGCTTGCACGCTAGCTAACTTGATAGAGTGGTGGACTCTGGACTCGGAGGACTGAGATTTGAGACCAGTCAAGCACGCAAACTGACAGGTGAGACAAGAGTGTCATAGAAGTGATACGAGATGACGTGGTTGCTTTAGAAAATGTGCTTTTCATTTCTCATTTCATTTCATTTTTTGACACTATCAGTTAGGTTTAGGCATTGGTTAAGGGTAAGAATGCTTGTTTTGTATCTACCTCTCATTTGATTTTAGATCACTATAGACCTTTTTCACACTCCGGGTTTTGGAATGCGGAAGTAAATGTTTGCAGGTTAAACTTCGACAGCGGTGAATGGGAGCTCACAGCAAATATTATTTTCACTTACCCATTTGCTCCAAGAGCAAAAGCAAAAATCCACTATTGCGTTTGAATGACTTTCAAGAAGAGGAAAAAAATAGAGAGTGGTGGATTAAGACAGTCAGATGGGAGAAGATGCCAAATTTACTGTCACTCTCTCAGCAGCTGTCACAGAAACCCCCTCGCAGCTGTGGTAATTCGTTTTTTAAAACTAATATAACAATAAGGTAATATAACAATAAACGTAATGTTTTAAATTTACACTCAATATTTAAAAAATGTATAATATAAACATTTTTGCGAGATTTACGCTGGTAAATAAGGCAGAAACATGTCATCAAATGCGTCTGTGAAAAAGGTCTATTGGTTGGGTTTAGGTTAAAGTTTTATTGTAGAGAGGTATGTTTTACTCATTAAAATGCCATCTAACCTTCACATTAAAAACCTTGTCTGATTATGACATCATTTCACTCACTTTTGGTGCCCCCCACTGGACATTTCACCTGGAAACTACAGCCAAACATGTAATAACGCACGTTAATTTGTTTTACAAAAAATTTTCACGTAATGTTCATGAGATCAGTCCGAAAGTATTATATTTTTTAGCAGTTTCTTACTCAAAACCAATCATATTAAACAGATTTAACCACTCAAATTCTATGGATTGCCTTTGTCTTTTTGAAGCTTGAAAGTTTTAGACCCCATTTGACTTGTATGGGCAAAAGGCCCTCATATCTGCATCTAAATATCTTCGTTTGTGTTCCGCAGAAGTAGTAAAGGCCTGTTCACACCAAATCCGTGATGATTTTGACGAACGTCTGACGGAAGGTCTATTCACACAGAGTCCTTAAAAATATTGAATGAAAACCTATTTCACCCCTGTACAGTAGGCAGCGCTGTTGTCATACCAGTCTCCTGTCCGAAACCTTCAGCTGTTATAGATTAATATATTGAACACTGTTAAAGCATTTATTTACCCAGTTCATCATAACCGTTTCATTATGTTCTTTCCATGGTGTTGATGCATTATGAGTATATAATCTGTGTTTTTTATACGAGTGAGATGAGTAAAGAGCGCTGTTGCATAAATATATGTCCTATTTATATTTGCACACGTATATATCTACGTGTATCTTCCAAAAGGACAAACCAATCTTTTTATGGAATTTTACTATGAGGTCAGTGCAAACGAATTGCCAAACCTCGCTGCTATTTTTAATGCCATGAGAATACAGCAGGTACAGTGATGTACATATTAAATAATGTATATTAAGACAAAACACCATAAGCAGACTTTCAAAAACAGACCGGGTTTATGTTTGCAGTACAAAGGGTTCATGAACTGCAACTATTTATATGTATATAATTTTACGGTGTGTATCAGCTACACGTCCAATGTGCCAACACGCTGGATTGAGCAACTGCATCGACTGACAAAAATCTCTTATCTCATTGGTCAGTCAGTTTTCATAGCAGTCCGAAAGCAAAAAAAACAAAAAAACAAAAATCAGAATACTCTCCGTAAAAAAAAAAAAAAAACCTTTGGATTCTCGGAGGACAATTTGTCGGACTCGGTATGAATAGCAGCATCAGAATCCCTTGTTATCATCCAAAAGCTTGTTTGGAACGAACATTCGTACCGATACAAAAAAACAAAAACAAAAAAAAAAGGCCTTAAGTCATATGAGTTGGAGATGGCTTAAAGGCGAGTAAATGATGAGAGAATTCTAATTTTGGAGTTAATTAATCAGCAGAATTACAGCATAATAATTATTTAAATATTTTGACCAATTGAAAGCCCTATGCAACAAAGCAATAATAACTGAGGAAAGACAGCTTTTAGGTCCTTTAAATCAGAGCAACTAAACATCTCCATTGCACAATTTCTACAAGCTATGACTCACTGCTTATCGTCTCTGCTGAAATCTACTCAAAACTGTTCTTCTAAAAAACACTCCTGAGGTTTCAGAGTTAACGTATATTTTTTAAACCCATCTCAAATTTGTTTAATTATTAGCGATTCTAGTGGTTTATCTAAAATTGATTTAGCCGTTCTTTTGGGAGTATCTCCTCAGTCCATTTATAGAGTTACACAGAAAAAAAAAAAGAAAAAAAAAAATTCATTAGATGGCTATGCCTGGTTTGTTTCCAGTTTATCTGTGCATCTGTTAATAATGCAGAGAATATATAAAGCTTAGCTAAAGTCTAAACAAATTGGACTATAATATCACGCAGTAAAATCCAGAGGGGTAGCACAACAAACATTTTAATATTAGAGACTTTATTATAGACAATATGAAACCTGAGGTAAAATCTGTCACATTTCCAAGTGAAACAGGATATTCAATGAGAAAAAAAATTGAGCGGAACTTGACTTTATCCATCAAAAATTGATTGTATTTGTAGAATGTTACATAACAGAAGACAAACTTCTTTTGGATAAACTTCTTTTGCCGTTAAAAATGATTCAAGATTTTGGATGAACACACGTGCCACTTTGAACTAGCTTCTCTCAAGCACTCATGAATCCCCAACGGACATTTTCACTTAATTACTTTAATATCATGTTGTATCCTACCACAACCTATTCTATGCCACCACAATGCTTTAGAATATGATGGGCGCATCACACAGACTACTTTAGTCATACTTTTGGGTCCTTTTTAAAGCTTTACATTGAGCCACGATCCACTTCCAAAGGCCAATAATAGTCTAAACAACTACTGCACAAAATAAATCAATTTCTTTAAATAAAAAAAGAAAACAGCATCTTTTTCTTTTAAAGTTTTGTCCTCCAATTTGAGGTACACTGTATCTAGTTGGATGTGTTTTACATTGTATCTCCCTCTGACTGACACAGCTGTATTTCCCCTCCTATTTTGCTAGCCAAACAGTGAGCCAGCACAACTCGAGGGTTGTCGACATTATTCCAACTTGTAAGCAACTTTTTCCAGAGCTCTCCTTGTGTTGTTCGCATTCTGCATCGCTCTGAGACTCTTCACAATGAGCTACTAAATAAGTTGATTCAAGCTGTGCCTCTGCGACAAAACAAAAAGTGTGTCCCCCGCCCCCAACCATATAAAAAGTGTTTGAAATTCAGAATCAATTTAAGGATAAGATCGGAAAAGAAGGCATATCAAAAATGGGGTTGGAAATTTACATCAAATTGCATTTGGATCCACAAACAGCTCCTAAAACAGATTTTATGGCCTGTTGGGCAAGACATAAAGCACTGAATACAATGAATACCCTCAAGACACACTGTTCATAGCGAGATGCAAACCACAAGAAATACTTCACTCTAAAAAGAACATGAATATGAAAACTCTCATGAAATCGTTTACATTATACACTTGTTTAAAAAGCTTTTTTTGTGTGATAAGAGTAATGTCGATTCACAGATAAATCACCTTCCACCTTAAACGAGGCCTTGAACATTTTGCTGAAATGTTACTTTGCGATTTTCTGTATTTTTCCTTTCAGTCTGAGGTTATGTCATCATTGCTGCTCCAGGCCCTTAGTCATGACAAAACATCTTTGATCTCAGCCGAGTTGAGGTCTCCAAAGAAAGGTTTGCGATGCACAAAAAAATAGATTATAATTTGCAGTAAGTGCTCCATCTTTTGATTGCAGCTGTGATGCACCTTTTCAAAACAAGTGGGCAGAACATGACAACCATTAAGAATCATATCGTTTTGCTGATGATATTTGGCCTCATTCACCCAATAAAGCTCTGATCCTCTATGATCCTAAAAAAAAAAAAAGAGATTTCCAAATGCAAATAAACAGGAAAATAAAAATTAAAAATAAAAATTAAAAGGAGAAACTAAGGGAACTGAAGCACTAATCTAAACTGTTGTATCTTTTAAGTAATGTAGACCTCAAAATTCCCCACGCTACATTTTTAAATAGATAATTTACCTAAAAATGAAAATTCTGTCATTATTTACTCACCATCCTGTTGTTTCAAACCTGAATGACTTTCTTTAGTAGAATACAAAAAGGAGATGTTAGGCAGAATGTTATGAACAGACATCCTCAGTAAACATTCACTTTCACTGTAACTTTATTTCCATACAATGAATGTGAATCGTGAATCTAACAATATGCTTAACCTTAAAAAGTAATTTGAGTATGGCAAAACATGATTAAACATGAGTGTGAGTAAATGATGACAGAATTTTCATTCTTGTGTGATCTATCACTTTAACCACTTTATCTTAAGGCCTTTCTGTATGTTTACTGTCTAACAAACCTAAATGACTGAGCAGGATGTTTCTCACTCTGAGGTTCAGACTCAATGGAGCAGGACTGGTGATGTCCTCAAACACTCTGCTTATGCAAACACAGCAAGGGGGCATTTGAGACTATGAATAGATGGTCTTTCACAAAAGACCCTCAATCTAAGGACACATCAGCATGAGATACAAAAGAACTGCATTACGATATGAAGACTGATGAATGTGTTTGGTTTAAAGGGATAGTTCACCCAAAAATGAATATTCTCTCATCATTTATTCACCCTCATGCCATCCCAGATGTGTAAGACTTTCTTTCTTCTGCTGAACACAAACGAAGATTTTTAGAAGAATATCTCAGCTCTGTAGGTCCATACAATGCATGTGAATGGGGGCCATAGCTTTGAAGGTCTAACAAGCATATAAAGGCAGCATAAAAGTAATCCATAAGACTCTAGTGTTTTAACCCATGTCTTCTGAATCAATCCAAACAGCTTTGGGTGAGAACAGACCAAAATTTGACTCCCTTTTCTCTAAAAATCTTGCCATTACAGTCTCCTTGGCGATCATGATTTCAAGCTCGATTACACTTCCTAGAGCTTAATGGATGCCCAGAGGACTAGATGGTGCTATAGGAAGTGTAATAGAGCTAGAAATCATGATCGCCAAGGAGGCTGCTGATGTCAAGATTCATAGTGACAAAGGGGTTATATTTTGGTCTGTTCTCACCCAAAGGAGATTGGATCACTTCAGAAGACATGGATTTAACCACTGGAGTCATATGGATTACCTTTATGCTGCCTTTATGTGCTTTTTGAAACTTCGAAGTTTTGGTCACTATTAACTTGCATTATAAGGACCAACAGAGCTGAAATATTCTTCTAAAAATTTTAATTTGTGTTCTGCAGATGTAAGAAAGTTTTACACACCTGGGATGGCATGAGGGTGAGTAAATGATGAGAGAATTTTCATTTTTGGGAGAACTGGCCCTTTAATACAAGAGGTGGCATAAACACAGTGCTGCTCAGACAGCGAACCAATGCACCAAGTGAATGCAAATCCTTTTCAGGCCACAAGTTTTTCCTCCATTGCAGTTGTTTACAGGTTCTCCAGTGCAGAGTGTAATTTCACTGAGTGCAGTTCACCTGGACCTCTGTCAAATTTATCAGGATAGGTCAGCTTTTGATTAAAGGAGTGTTCTGGGTTCAATACAAGTTAAGCTCAATTAGTAGCATTTTTCTGGCATAATGTTGATTAACACAAAAAAGTAATTTAGACTCGCCCTCGGTTATTTAAAAAAAGCAGAAGCAAAAATCGTGGTTCCAGTGATGCACTTACAATGGACGTGACTGGGGCCAGTCCATAAATGCTGAAATACACAATTTCAAAAGCATAGCCAGAATACGTAAACATTACATCTGTTAACATTATTTAAATGTGGTAAAATCCCTAATGAACCATATTAAGTTACATCCAATATTACAACTTTGTTGTCATGACAACGAAACCCTGTAATCACTGGACATAACTTCACACAGACAATGTTAGTAAGGGGTTTTATCACACTAAAATAGTGTTAACACATACACCGATCAGCCACAACATTAAAACCACCTGCCTAATATAGTGTAGGTTCCCCTGGTGACGCCAAAACAGCTTCTTCTCACCACAATTGTACAGAGTGGTTATCTGAGTTACCATAGACTTTGTCAATTCAGACCAGTCTGTTCATTCTCTCAACAAGTGTTTCCATCCACAGAACTGCCCTTCACTGGATATTTTTTTGTTTTTGGCACCATTCGAAGTAAATTCTAGAGACTGTTATGTGTTAAAATCCCAGGAGATCAGCAGTTACAGAAATACTCAAACCAGCCCGTCTGGCACCAACAATCATCCATGCGATTATCTAATCAGCCAATCATGTGGCAGCAGTGCAGTGCATAAAATCATGCAGATACGGGTCAGGAGCTTCAGTTAATGTTCATATCAGTGATCTCAGTGATTTGGAGCGTGGCTGTTGATTGAGCTAAACTTGTATTGAACTCAAAACATTCCTGTAAAGCACTGACATGATAAGCAATGTTACCAAAGCTTTGCATCAAGTCATCATGCTGCTATCAGGATGGCCTTTATCAAAGCCGTGATGATGAATACATCATCGTGTTATTCAGCATCACGCACAGCGATTCACGAGCCGGTTCAAGTTGAATTTAAAGCAACATCCCCCTCCATGTATTTATTTATACCGCTGCACAAGAAGAAAAACAACCCCGAGCACGTACACACACCCCTCTATCGTCGAATGAACTTCAACAACAACACCACCACCACCACAGACAATAATTATTGCTCAGCAAAACAAACACCTCCATGATCACTCTCTGGATGATGTCATGCACCTCTCCTTTACATGGAGCAAACAGAGATTTGGATTTAAATGTAAAGTAGTTTTGGAACTGCATCTGCTTCTCACAAGAGCTGCTAGTGTGAAGCTAATGTTAGATTATACAAACAGAAAACGAATGCAGTTTTATTTTTACGTAATACAAACTTCAATCGTTTGATTTCAAGAAGCTACTTACCTTGTTTTAGAGGGCAGAAAAGCTAGTTTGATTAATCCGTGAGTGCAGACCTGGATGCCCTCTTTCGCTATACTTGCTACTTTCAAACTGTGCTCTAAAATGTGCAGCTCCATCTTTTGCGTCTTCTCATTTGTGATACATCTAAAAAAACATAACTGTCTGTTCCTCTGGATAAAAAGAGAAATAATAAATAAATAAATAAATAACTAGAGCTTATATGGACAGGGTTTTAAAACCTTCAAACGTAGCGGTAAGGAGGGGAGAGAAAAGGAAAAGTTGTCTGCCGAGGAAAAGAGAGAAAGAGAGTGAAGCGGGTGAAATAAAAGAAAGCACAACGAGGTAAACGGGAAGGGAGAAAAAAGAAGACTGTCGGCCCCCGTGTTTCCACTCCGACAAGGATTGGAATGGGCCAGCAGCTGGTAACAGTGAAACAAACAACTTGCCACTCAAAAAAGGGGGCGGGACAAATGATGCTGCTGTTGCACGCTGGGAAATGTAGTTCTGCGCTTTGGCTGGCCACTAACTTGTGCAGGAGACTCATCAATACAAATGTCCAATTTGAAACCTAATAATATTTCATAACATACCAGGGTTTTTTTTGTTTTTTTATAGAAAACAGTCCTAAATCAGGATGTCTCCTTTCAACTGAAATTAAAAGTTATCTAATAACAGTGACACATCTTGTCCCATATTAAGGTATACGCTGTGCCAGGTCCAAAGGTAAATCATTACCATTGGGGAACAAGTGAGCAATCTCTTTTCTTTTTTCAAATGTTTTTGAGTATTTGATGAAATGAGTTAAACAAAACAATTTGATAGCGCACTTCTCCATTCCAAACTCTTACTTTGCCAGATAGCACACAAACATTTCTGAGATGTCTGTTTTAGATCTTTTCATCTGGAAAGCATCACATTCTAATTCATATCTGCTAAACATCTTAAAAAGATCAGATTTACATGCACTCTAAATCATAAACATCTCAAAGACATCTGATGAATGTCTTACTGACATCCGAGAGGAAATGTCTTATAGACGAATTGCAAATGAGCAAACTACGTGAAAAACGTCTTCTAGATGTAAACACACACGCATCACATAGATGTGTGAGTGATGTACTTGTGCTACCAGGATTGTTGCACATTATTTACATTTTCTTAAATATATACAGGTGCATCTCAATAAATTAGAATGTCGTGGAAAAGTTCATTTATTTCAGTAATTCAACTCAAATTGTGAAACTCGTGTATTAAATAAATTCAATGCACACAGACTGAAGTAGTTTAAGTCTTTGGTTCTTTTAATTGTGATGATTTTGGCTCACATTTAACAAAAACCCACCAATTCACTATCTCAAAAAATTAGAATATGGTGACATGCCAATCAGCTAATCAACTCAAAACACCTGCAAAGGTTTCCTGAGCCTTCAAAATGGTCTCTCAGTTTGGTTCACTAGGCTACACAATCATGGGGAAGACTGCTGATCTGACAGTTGTCCAGAAGACAATCATTGACACCCTTCACAAGGAGGGTAAGCCACAAACATTCATTGCCAAAGAAACTGGCTGTTCACAGAGTGCTGTATCCAAGCATGTTAACAGAAAGTTGAGTGGAAGGAAAAAGTGTGGAAGAAAAAGATGCACAACCGACCAAGAGAACTGCAGCCTTATGATTGTCAAGCAAAATCGATTCAAGAATTTGGGTGAACTTCACAAGGAATGGACTGAGGCTGGGGTCAAGGCATCAAGAGCCACCACACACAGACATGTCAAGGAATTTGGCTACAGTTGTCGTATTCCTCTTGTTAAGCCACTCCTGAACCACAGACAACGTCAGAGGCGTCTTACCTGGGCTAAGGAGAAGAAGAACTGGACTGTTGCCCAGTGGTCCAAAGTCCTGTTTTCAGATGAGAGCAAGTTTTGTATTTCATTTAGAAATCAAGGTCCTAGAGTCTGGAGGAAGGGTGGAGAAGCTCATAGCCCAAGTTGCTTGAAGTCCAGTGTTAAGTTTCCACAGTCTGTGATGATTTGGGGTGCAATGTCATCTGCTGGTGTTGGTCCATTGTGTTTTTTGAAAACCAAAGTCACTGCACCCGTTTACCAAGAAATTTTGGAGCACTTCATGCTTCCTTCTGCTGACCAGCTTTTTAAAGATGCTGATTTCATTTTCCAGCAGGATTTGGCACCTGCCCACACTGCCAAAAGCACCAAAAGTTGGTTAAATGACCATGGTGTTGGTGTGCTTGACTAGCCAGCAAACTCACCAGAACTGAACCCCATAATCTATGGGGTATTGTCAAGAGGAAAATGAGAAACAAGAGACCAAAAAATGCAGATGAGCTGAAGGCCACTGTCAAAGAAACCTGGGCTTCCATACCACCTCAGCAGTGCCACAAACTGATCACCTCCATGCCACGCCGAATTGAGGCAGTAATTAAAGCAAAAGGAGCCCCTACCAAGTATTGAGTACATATACAGTAAATGAACATACTTTCCAGAAGGCCAACAATTCACTAAAAATGTTTTTTTTATTGGTCTTATGATGTATTCTAATTTTTTGAGATAGTGAATTGGTGGGTTTTTGTTAAATGTGAGGCAAAATCATCACAATTAAAAGAACCAAAGACTTAAACTACTTCAGTCTGTGTGCATTGAATTTATTTAATACACGAGTTTCACAATTTGAGTTGAATTACTGAAATAAATGAACTTTTCCACTACATTCTAATTTATTGAGATGCACCTGTACGTACATACATACATACATACTAGTTTAATGTGGTAAAACAATTTATAAAAATGCATCATTTTATTCATGGATAATCTCAACATAAATAAAACAATTTACATAGTTTCATTCATTCGCAGTTCAGCATGTCTGACCTACACTCACTGAGCACTTTATTAGGTACACCTACTTATTCATGCAATTATTTAATCAGCCAATCATGTGGCAGCAGTGCAGTGACTAAAATAATGCAGAAACAGATCAGGAGCTTTAGTTAATGTTCACATCAACCATCAGAATGGGGAAAAATGTGATCTCAGTGATTTGGACCGTGGCATGATTGTTGGTGCCAGATGGGCTGGTTTGAGTATTTCTGTAACTGCTGATCTCCTGGGATTTTTACACACAACAGTATCTAGAGTTTACTCAGAATGGTCCCAAAAACAAATAAACATCCAGTGAGCGGCAGTTCTGTGGACGGAAACACCTTGTTAATGAGAGTGGTCAACAGAGAATGGTCAGACTGGTTCGAGCTGACAGAAAGGCTACAGTAACTCAGATAAACACTGTACAATTGTAGTGAGCAGAATAGCATCTCAGAATGCACATGTCGAACCTTGAGGCAGATGGGCTACAACAGCAGAAGACCACGTCAGGTTCCACTTCTGTCAGCCAAGAACAGAAAGCTGAGGCTGCAGTGGGAAATGGCTCACCAAAACTGGACAGTGGAAGACTGGAAAAACGTAGCTTGGTCTGAAGAATCTTGATTTCTGCTGAGGCACACGGACGGTAGGGTCGGAATTTGGCACCAACAGCATGAATTCATGAACCCAACCTGCCTTGTATCAACAGTACAGGCTGGTGGCAGTGGTGTAAGGAATATTTTCTTGGCACACTTTGGGCCCGTTAATACCAATCAATCATCCACAGCCTAATTGAGTATTGTTGCCGACCATGTGCATCCCTTCATAGCCACAATTTACCCTTCTTCTAATGGCTACTTCCAGCATGATAATGCACCATATCACAAAGCAAAGTTTGTCTCAAACTGGTTTAATGGACATGACAATGAGTTCATTTTTCTTCAGTGGCATTCCCAGTCACCGGATCTGAATCCAGTAGAACACCTTTGGGATGTGGTGGAACGGGAGATTCGCAGCATGAATGTGCAGGTGACAAATCTGTAGAAACTGCGTGATGCAATCATGTCAATATGGACCAGAATCTCAAAGGAATATTTTCAAGATCTTGTGGAATCCATGCCATTAAGAATTGAGGCTTTTCTGAGAGCAAAGGGAGGCCCTACCAAGTATACAATAGTGTTTCTAATGTGCTCAGTGTAAATATTTAGATTTTGGCAATTTTGCTTTGATATAAAACTAATTTTACTGGTCAAACAGAAAATGTACTTTGACATGCAGAACACTGATTTCTCAATCACAGTCCTTCATAAATATATGCTGACATGACAAAAATTATCCTAGATTATGAAGGTGACACATTTGACCCCACCCGCACTTCCTTGAGTATTATCTAAGTATATGACCATTTCTTGAGCCTAAACCAAATCTGGCTAATCATTGATTGTAAAATGGTGATAGGAGCTATTCACAATCATGATCAAACTATTTGTTTCTAATCAACAACAGGACTGAAAAGAGCATGCATTTTTATTTTAAAGATTATCACAGAGGTGTTCAATGAAAACTGAATGCAGACATTAAGCATATTTTCAATAGAACATTGTTTTACCAGTTGTGGTTGTAAAAAGTGCCTCAAAACACGAACGCATTAAAATACTGTACAATGTAGTCATACAGAGTATCAATACACTTAAAACAATTGTTATATGTACTTAACATAAATAGTGAGATTACAACACATTCATTTGCCAAGTCATTGCCTGGAGTGCAACAGTGAGCTTTAAAAAAAAAAAGCCAAAGTTGAATAATTCACAAGTGCTGTCTACTGGTAACCAGGGCCGGTGCTGCAGAGCATCATAAAACAAGCATTCTTTGTGTACAGCTGTGAGAAGATCCCTGGGACACTCTGATCTCTCAGGGACAGCCATTGTTCAGTTCAAAAGACAACACTCTTCTTTAAGTGTTATTCCTCTCAGCATTACCACTCAAGACATATTGACTTAGTACGCAAACGGATCTTTATTTTAAAATCATTAGTGCTGTGTATTAATGAAAGTATCAGGTAAGTTTGAACTTAATTTAACTGCATGAAACATTGTCTTTCTAGAAGCAATTTGGTCCCAATACTTAAAACACCTTGCATCCAAGTTGGTATGAATTGAAGAAAGTCTTTGGTTAAACAATCAAGCAATTGTTTTACAAGCCTGTCAGCAATGTTGTGGTGTCACTTCCACGTTAATGTGGCTAAAATACAGTTTATCAGCACTGTTCAGCTCTTTCGTAATGTGCCTTGTAAAATCACAACAGTATATTTCAACTTATTTAATAGCTTTTATGTACCTTCATTTTCAGATTACATTTACTCAATCATGTGATAGAGCTATGCCTTTATCAGTGAAGACAGTCTCAAAAGTACACAGCTTTGATTCCTTGCCTATTGACATTGAATAGAAAATATACAAAGTTCATTCCAGAAATACAATACGTGTACAAGGCAACAATATAACAAGACTTTAATCACCCAAACACTTAAGACATCCCCTAAAGCATTGCAATAGAACAATCAAGCACTCACAAATAAAGGCTTTAGTTACACTCGAAAGCAGCTTGTCAAAGCACAAGTGTAGCACTAAAACTGGTGTTCTGTGAAAAGAATCCTTTAATCTGAACCCCATGACCCACATCTAGCCCTGAGAACCAACCTCCAGCCAGCATGACACAGGCATCAAGATTTCAAGTCTTACATTTTATCTAAGGGGTGCTACAGTTCACATTACTAGATCTTAACGCAAAATTACAATTCCATTTATATAAAAAAATAATAAAAAAAAAACAAAAAAAAGAGAAATCAATGCATTGCATTTGGGACTTTTGAATTGTGGGTCCACCACATTTCATAAAAGACAAGAACACACATTTTTAAATGTCAGGTTTATTGGAAACTTCCAAAGAGGTTTGTTACAAGCAACACTCCAAAGCTCAGCAAAGTTTACATTTCCTGTACAGTACAGATTTTAGCATCACCAGACTTCAACTGTTGAATGAAGACAAAAGGACAATTACATTAACATTCTATGATGTAATAAAACATGCCATAGATATGGCTTGCACAAATGTTTTAAATATCTGCGTGTTACCCCACAGACTGCAGGTATTTCATGTTGCAAAAACCTGAAAGTTATCTAGTAGGGCATTGATATGGGATCATTGCATTAAGGATCGCCAGTGAAATGAAGTGGCTGACCCCCTTTGAAAATGATCCAAAGCAAGTGAAGCTGCTCTTACCTTCCAAGTAAACTTCTGCTGGGAAATGCTTCACTCCACTCCTCATCAACTCTTACCCTATTACATAAGATCACAAGACAATTGAGTAAAAAACACTCAGAAAAAGCAAAAGGAATGTTGTACAATTGTACAAGAAATGTTCCTAACAAATCCCAACAGCAATAAAACTAAAGTGACTCGTTAGAATGGGCTTTAATGTTCGGTCATGTCCACAACAAGTCAGGAACCACACGTCCTAAAAGCCTTGGTATATGACCAAATGTACCACTTATCAAATATTTGACAACATGCAGTAAAAGGACAGCTGCCTCACCCTTCACTGTAATGGCATGCCAATATTCATTCTTCAAACTAGCCAAGTGTGACCTGTGGACACAATATTAACAAGTCAGGATTATCAAGACGTGCTGAGCTATTGAAACAAATGTCACAAGGCTTCTAAAAGTGCCAGGTCACAGTGTGCAGTTATCCTCCCCAGAGAGTGCGATAGGGTTGGGGCATGTTAGGTATGTGGGATAATTGACAGCATGCCACTGACAAACTCATACCAGCACAACAACAAACTAGAGGCTGTGCATGGAAGTGGTCATCCAAAACAGAACAGTAGTATAACATCCAGTTTAAATTTCAAATGTAAAGGCTGGATGAAATATTGCAGGTTATAAATTAGCTCAATGTGCCCAAGAGGTGTTCTGAATGCATGTTTATTGGGCATGTAGCTGACCATTGGCCATGTTTGAAATGGAACAGTAACTTACCACTTGAATTCTGCACAGTATAAAATTATATACAGCCAACTAAATCGGTTATATTAAAATCAGAAATTCCACCGGATTTCACACACAGTCAGTTCACACCAGTCTGGCCATTCTCTGCTGACTGCTCTCATTAAGGCATTTCCATCCACAGAACTGCTGCTCACTGGATGTTTTTTTGTTTCTGGCACCATTCTGAGTAAATTCTAGAGACTGTGTGTGAAAATCCTAAGAGATCAGCAGTTACAGAAATACTCAAACCAGCCCATCAGGCACCAACAATCATGCCACGGTCCAAATCACTGAGATGCATTTTTTCTCCTTTCCATTTTGATGGTTGATGTGAACATTAACTGAAGCTCCTGACCCGTATATGCCTGATTTTATGCACTGCTGTCACATGATTGGCCGATTAGATAATCTCATGGATGATTGTTGGTGCCAGACGGGCTTGTCTGAGTATTTCTGTAACTGCTGATCTCCTGGAGTTTTCATGCACAACAGTCTCTAGAATTTACTCAGAATGGTGCCCAAAACAAAAAAAAAAAAACATCCAGTGAGCGGCTGTCCTGTGGATGGAGACACTTGACGAGAGGGTCAGAGAATGGCCAGACTGGCCATTCAAGACAAAGTCTACGGTAACTCTGATAAAAACTTTGTACAATTGTAATAAGTACATAATCCTAGAATGCTATTCTGAGATGCGGGTTGGTGCTGTATTGGCGGAACGTGGGGGACCTACACAATATTAGGCAGGCGGTTTTAATATTGTTGCTGATCTGTGATTATATATAAAAAGCTTAAACTATGCCTTCGAATTTTGGATGTGCAAAGCACTGACGATGACTTCATACCAATCACATTCTTGTGCTAAGAAAGTGTAGTTTCAGTACAACATACAGTTGAACAGAATGCAGGTGACTCGACAGGTTTTTAAAGGTTTAATTTTTTTTTTTATTTAATTTTTTTACTTGACACGACATAAGCAGCTCCTGCATGTGATGCTAAAACAATGTGGCGTAACGATCAACGACGTTTGTCTAGCGCATGTTTACATAATGGTAAACATTTATGCATTTGGCAGACGCTTTTATCCAAAGCGACTTACAGTGCACTTATTACAGGGACAATCCTCCCAGAGCAACCTGGAGTTAAGTGTCTTGCTCAAGGACACAATGGTGGTGGCTGTGGGGATCGAACCAGCAACCTTCTGATTACCAGTTATGTGCTTTAGCCCACTACGCCACCACAACTGGACATTTGTAGAAGTGTTCAGTGTGAACAGCCCCTTAGGTGGAGATCTTTGGTCACAAAAATTCAAGTTTGTGGAACTTTAACAGGTGAATTCACCACATTGACCAATAGGAAGTTGCTTGGTTTGGCAGTGATCTGTACACCATAACACTTAATATTCACAGTGAACAAGGATATTTTAGCAGTTTCTTTATACCTTAACTCAGAGAATAAAATGCATCATTAAAGAGGCTGCTTGGCAATTAGTTTTTCCATACGCTCACCCACCCACGCCTTTACCGCGGAATTGCCATGTGCAAAGGATAACCACACCTTAAAAGGTCCACTCAGTGGGCCTCATTCACGAAACACGAGCAGAACAAAGTGAAATTAACCTAAAATAAGCTTTTATTTAGAAAAGTTTCTTGCATTTATTTTTTCAAAATACAGTTCCACCTTGTTCTTTATATGCCGTTTCATGGGCGTGGATTAAGATAATTGTGAAACATCGCACATGCACGTTCAAAGTTGTACTAACAAATCTGGGGAATATGAAGTGTTCATGAATCCAGGGGAAAGTTTTCAGGAAGCTCCATTTTACATGTAAATTACTCCCAATTCTTTCGTATAATTACGAAATTAATGAATGAGGCCCAGTAAATGTCAAAAAACAAAAAAACAAAAAAAAAAACACCTCTTAAGACATGAATTGTAATTTTACAATACATGTAGGAAATCAGTACCACTCATTAAAATGTCATCAGTAACCTTACAAAAGCAGTTTAATTCTACATGGAGGGTCCGCACATGGGGGCTGCCATGTTAGAATCACATGACCCTCTGAATACTAAATCTCTGTAACCATCCTGTTATTTGACAACATTTACTCAATCATGGCCTACTGTGATTACTACATTTCTACAATGACATCTGAAACGTAAAGTTATTGATTTTAATGCTGCATCCGAGCCACTAGGGGTCAAAGTTCAAGATGACACAAAGACAAGTTACTGAGGGCACCTGTTTAAATTGAGAAAAAAATTGTGTAAATAAACTGGAGGCACATCTAAAATAGAGAATCTCTAATTACATAAATACTACTTTAAAAATACTAATGTAAAACTGAGGATGAGATCTTGTCCCACCACCACTAGGACCCAACAACAGATGTAAGGTCTAATAATAGCAGGTGTAAGTACTCTAGCACTGTCATTTGAACATTCCAGTCAGACATACAACTGGATGCAGATACCCACAGTGCTGGCCAAACCAGTGTTATTTCTAGTAAATTAACTAGTTTTAAAAAGAACGTGGTTTCAAAAACCAATACTGAAATTCCAACTCACCAGAAAAAGTGAAGGCACGTCACCTAGTGGACATCTTCCAGATCACACCTACAAAAGGTAATTTGATTAAGCAAGATGCTTCTCTTCACTGTGCCTAACAATTACACTATAACCTTGTAGCTAACTGAATGTCCTGCAGCATCTTCCCACAAAGCTAATGACAGTAGCAACATGGGTAAAGTGATATTACAGACTTGGTCTTTGAGGCGTTTCCAACGACTAAGCTCTACTGAGAGGGGCCAGTCGGGATAGACCTCATTTTAATAAATGTCTGTGTCTATAAATTAAAAGGATAAAAATAGCACACAGATATTACAACCAACATAACTGCAGAAAAATATAAACATGGAGGCATTTACCATTAGGATAAACTTCCCGAGCAGCAAGGAAGGACCAATTTGTTCCTCCAGTTCAAATTCACAAAACAGTGATTACACATCCTTCTCTTGAATCTGCAAATGGACAGAAACATAAGAAAAGCAATGTGCAGTTTCCATCAAGCAACCTCAAGAATATAGTTAGTGTAATGACTGTTCAGAGAGGCAAATTCTCTTTCACGGTCTTAAGAGCAGTTGAACATTAATGCCAATCATCATTACAAACAAAACCCACATTCTCCTCACTGTGCAAATCAGTCTTTACCCATTGTATCGTTCATCCACAGGATGTCCATCAAATTCATCCAAACCCTGCAAGTACACAGTCATTTGAAATTACTTATGGAAACAAGAAAAATGCCTGTGGCAATGACATGTCCCATCTCATAAGTAGCACTGCCATTGTGTGGGCACAGCAGTGAGTTGCAAGAGAAGAGAATTGTAATTTCTGCACTGTACTAGTTCCTAAGCCCAATATGACTGGACTGTGACTAGCACTGTGCAAGAAGTTCCAATAAAAACAAAATGCCACTTACCATGCTTAGAAGGTTTGACACAATAGGCTTCCAACAACATGGTGAGACCTAGTGGGACAATTAGGGATTAGTCTGAATGGCATTTCAAACGTAAGATTCCATACAATAAATGTATGGAACAGTTGACACATGTTGAATATTCCAGGCCTCATTGTCAACACTGCAACGGTGTCTACAGTGATGAAAGCAAACCTGGCGTTTTTATAGCCACGCAGCTAAAGGAAATTTACCATATTTGGAAAATTCCGTTTGTGATGACCTGCATGGCAAACTACCCATTTCCTACCTACAACAGTGGGATCTGATAAATATACCATCACCGACAGGGTTAATCATAAACACCGCAACGTATAACTAACGTGAATAAAGAAACTGAGTAGATGATTTCTGGAAATGACTTTACAACCAGGTGCCTCTATGCACATGGTTTGCAGCAGGATTCAACCACGTGGTGCAGCTTACTATTCGCTGTTACATTATAAATCTACGCGTTAAATCTGCAATATTAATGATACGCAAAAACACAACTTGGACTGAAAAAAAAAGCAGAAACAATGTTGAGAATCACGATAATTTACCTCGTTGTTGCGCCAGACTTCCACACGTGCTTCCACTCCTTAATGCGTCGGAGTTGAGAAAGACCGGAAGAAGAGCCGAGCGTCCTGTTTTATACGGCAGTTTCTGACTTTACGACATTTTACGACTATGAACCAAGGAGCGCTAAACTAGTCTACTCTGAACCCTCCCAAATGGACTTTTTTTTTAAACCAATTAGAATCCATTAAGTTTTCCATTCATTCATTCATTCATTTAAAAAAAATGAAGCATATTTTGTCTTTCAAATATCTTTCTTTGCTTTTATTAATGGCTAGTCAGTCCAGTGGCGCCCATCTGTGGAACACTCCCGCGAAGCTATTTCATTTCCAATCATGAAAGTGCAGCTCCTGTCTACTTACATGGGGAAACACCGAAATCTCCTAGAATGTTGGTCAAGATTGCGTTAAAACAACATATTTCAAATCAGAATTAAAATCTGACAACACTTGTTTCATAAATTGCGCTTCTTTGCCTCAGATAACTCTAAAAAAAAAAAAAAAAAAAAAAAAAAACTTTTTTCCCCCGGCGTGTATAGATAACGCGCACGCGCGTTCTCGAGTTGATTGACAGTCGATGTCTGTATCTAAAAGGTGATTGATTGGCTCTTTTACTGAAAGGCGGGACTTCCTTTCTACATCCGTTACAATTTCTCCCATTCATTTAATAGTAGGGATGGGCGATACCACTTATTTTCTTTTCGATCCGATACCAAATACTTTTAGGCCTATATCGCCGATATCGATACCAATACCTATACCTCTATTAAATTGATTTTTTACGAATTATTTGGATACAATTAGTAACTTTATTATTGCTTACTTTTTGTTTTTATGTACATTTATGGGCCTAAACAGGAAATGATTAGGTTGTTTTGTTTACCCTTTAAAAATTAGTTGGTATAAGCCACATATAAACCCACAAAATTAACCATAGATATTATTATATGTCTACTATTACTAAACTCAAGTTACCATATGGATACTACAGTAATGTTGTAGTAAAAACATGGTTATTTGTATCAAAACCTTGGTTACTGACAAAAAGAAAGAAAGAAAGAAAAAGAAAACGTGGTTACTAGTCACGATTAATACAATATTACTACAGTAAATCCATGGTAAGTTTTCATAAGGGTATCATTTATTAACGAGGATTAAAGATCATTATCAGTGTTTTAACAACTCTGACTTTAAATAAACCTGTAAAAATTGTCAAACAAGGCCATTATAATACATGTCACATCTAGGTTTGTCATTACTTGGTGTGAATAAGATGCTGTTTTTCTGTCATTACCTCAGGAAAGCACTGCTCCTTTGAATGAGCACTGTGACTAAAAGGGTGAGTGCTGTCTGTGACTGATGGTGTATTTTAGCATTTCTGCACGTCAAGATGAGCGGTAGAAAAAATTGTTCCGGTGCCATGCAACAATTCGCTAATATAATTCGAAGCTTATGAGATGCATTAATATTCATGTTATCTAAATAATATCATGTGGCAGGGAGGAGGGCGATGCAGCACACCCGGCCCCTAATCAGGCTAATCAAGCGAGAGGAATAAAGGCGACCGGAGGCGGCAGTTCCAGAGAGAGAGAGAGTTACGGGCAGCTGCCCAACATGTGTTTGTGTTTGTCTTTTTGTTTAAGTTAATCATAAAATCATTATTTATGCTGTTAAGCCGGTTCTCGCCTCCTCCTTTCCCTTTTACCTTGTTACATATCACTTTTTAAAAATCCATATTTTTATGTGATGATCGATATTCTTGATACCACATCAGTATCGGAAGTATCGATCCCCCCCATCCCTATTTAATAGTAGTGGCCCGTCTCAGCTAAACAGTCTCTAGCTATATCGTTCGTCTCGCCACCATATCAGCAGCCAATTTTTCTCTGTACTAAAATAACTTTTTTATGTCTATGAATAAACTAATCTTATTATTATCATTAGTTTAATTTTATTTACAACTCAGTATATTTAATATTTTTACATATATCTCACACATCTTACCTAGCGCGCATAGATGTCACATGACCGAATGCAATGGCATAAAATTACATTTTCGCACCTCTTTACTACAGTTTTCACATGAGTGTCAAAGTACTGACCGTTAAACGGCCCTGGTTGATTGGTATATTATTCATTTTTTACATATTAAAGTTTTGGTGTTTATTATGGGAATCTCTTTGTTGAGAAGAAGGATCCCTGAAGAAGTTTACAGATTTTGGTCTGCTGTAGCATCCTCTCTTCGCCTTGGTTGGCTTGGGACTGATGATGTCAGAATGGTTAGGGTTACTAACTGTCTAGCTCTTTTATTTATATATATTTCGCTCCTGCATTCCAATCTACATCTTGATGTAATCCTTCCTCATGATCACGCAGCATGTTTTCATGAGCTGAATGGGAGGCTAAACAAAAAGTTAAAATATGACGAGACTACAGTAGACCCAACAGACTCGTGCAGCGCATGCAAGCCATTCGCGCATCACGAGTCGGCAGCGCTTCACTTTCGGTTAATCGCATGAGTAAACATGCCCGCTTTGCTTCGGTCAAGCTGCGTGGATGACAGCCTAGATTCAGTGTTTCATTTGTTTATTGCTATGAGAACAACACGTCATGTAATAAGGAAAATATCACTATTAATCCGTGAGGTTTCCAACCCAGCATACAGGTACATCCTCCTTAAACCATGATCACACTCAAAATTACATTAAATGATTAAAAGAGAAAACATAAAATCAGAGTCTATTCAAAATATATATTAAACCTGGGAATAAAGTTTTAGGATTTTGCTCGTGCGATCTAATGAAAATGAATAAATAGCTGATCGGTTTGTGATGCACAAATGGCCTGCACACGCAGCGTGAGTCTCATCACACTTTAATAGTGTTTAGCCTCCCATTCATCTGATGAAAACACACTGCATGATCATGAGGAAGAATTACATCAAGATGTAGACTGGAATGCAGGTGCAAAAAACGTCATATAAGTAAAACAGCCTGCTCCTCTCTCGCTGTTGCTTGCGTGCTAATGATTACATGATTACAATGACATAATATAAGAAATATTTAAGATTTCACACAATTTCGTGATCAATAATCAATTAAGCAAATTTGACATTAGCTGTGTTAACTTATTTTGTACAAAAGGACAGGTTTTCTTTCATTAAAGCACTTTAGATGCTCTGTGAAAATTCACATGCACAAATTTTACACTCAAACTGTTATGCTGATAATATCATTTATAATGAAAAATAAACTATTAAAATAGAAAAATTCAAAATAGAAACATTTTCACAAGTGGACTCAAACTTCAGAAAATCATATACATGCTTATTTTTTCAGCATAGTCATTGACCAGGAAAATAAAAAATGGCACTCCATGTCAAAAAGGTTGCCGACCACTGTGCTAGCTAGTTAAAGCTAACAGGAACTGGCTAATTTGATGTTATTGAACAGAAGAGCTAGAAAGTAATCTAAATGTAATTATATAGGCCTAATAGTCAAATATAACAATCATGTAATTGCGTAGGCCTTTTGAAAGATCTTGTCTTTTTGTTAGCTTTCAACTTGAATCACACCAAAGTACTACTCTGTATGCACGAGGATTTTGTACAAGCAGTTTGTTAAAACAAAATCTTTCAAATGGCTTTCAATTAAAATTCTATTTATATTTGTCTTTAAAATAATTAGGAGATGAAAGCTTGTCAACTTGCTCTTTTCTCTAACCTGTTGAACACCTCAGCTGTACAAGAAGATATAATTGGCCTGGAGGAACATCTTAAAGAGGTACTGAAACCACATTTGTGAGAATGCCATCAGTGATCTGAGCGATTATAACTCAAGACTGTAATCTGATGTGAAATAAATGTATTTGGGACCTTTTCAGTCTTGCATTCCTTGGAGACACCGAACATATGGAGGCATGGAAGAAGGCTGGGGTCAGTTTTAATTTTTCTGATGCTCATTTCAAACTCCCTTGCATGTGGTGAGACTTTTTCACAAGTGTTAGTTAAATCTTACCCCTTTCGAAGTCTATCTAAACCAGTGTAATCTCCTATAATTTGCTTTGTTCACAGGCAGTGTGCACCAATCAGCCAGAAATGGTGCAGTTCTATGTCCGTAATGGATCGGATCTTGAGGTATGGAGACATTTAGAAACAGTGGTTTATACACAATACTAGTTAAAAGTTTAGACACACATACTCATTCTTTATTATATATTGATAACAGCTTTGCCCATTTTTGGCATTTTCTCAACAAACTTTCCTCAATAGTCTTGAGGAAGTTCCCAGATATGCTGTTCACCTGTTGGGTGCTTTTTCTAGTCCAACTCAAGCTTTTGTAAAAAAAAAAATATATATAATTAAAGTATAGGCACAATCTATTTTTCTACAAAACAAATGTTAAGCATTTAAACCTTTAAGCTCTGAGGGTGTTTTTAAAGATTAAAAATTAGGGGAGGTCACGTGACGCCATGCAAGGGGCAGATGTGTGAGCGATGAGCTCTGCGCACTTTGCTAAATTTTTTATTATTTTCATGTTATAATCTGGTGAAATTTTATACACCCAGTAACACATTTGCTCTTTGATGCAAAACATGGCAAAGAAGTCAAAATCCTCGGGCTCTGTAGATATTAAAAGTCACTTACGTGTTCAGGATGAAAGCCCCGACAGGCCTACAGACTGGAGACTCGATTTGGATGGCGCGGCGGGAGAAGGAATCCAGCGTCAGTTGTTCAACATGTCGGTGATGTTGACGAAGGTTCTTGCTGACTTGGAGGATCTCGCTGTAATACATCGATCAATTACGGCGATGGAAACAAAATTCTCTGAGTTAGCTACAAGAGTGACTGATGTTGAAAAACAAATCGATTTTTTGGAATCTTCAGAGAGGGAATTAACCGCTAATCCACCTGCGACCAAAGTCGATTTGGAAAATCTCCTTGAAAAGTTTGAAGATCTTGAAAATAGAAGCCGCAGGAATAACGTTCGAACTGTTGGAATTCCTGAGCACGAGGAGGGCAGAGATATGGTGAAATTGCTAGACGAGTTTTTCCCGAGTCTGCTCGACATAGCAGGCCACAAGCTGGAAATCGAGCGAGCTCACAGAGTCCCAGCTCACAGATTTGCTGAGGGAGATCATCCGATAAAGATCTTGTTTTGCGCCAGGCGAGGAGCAAAGGGAAGCTTTCTTGGAAGAACCATAATATTTTCTTGTTCCCAGACTTTGTGAGTTCGACAAGAGAGAAACGCGAAATCGGTTCAAGGAATGTAAGAAACTCTTACATTGGCGAAAGATCTCGTTTGCTCTGATGTTTCCGGCCAAACTGAGAATAGAAACGAAGGTCGGTCGCAAAGTATTTACATGTCCCAATCAGGCAATGTCTTTTATAGAATCAATGGGTGAGTAAATCATTGGGTGTTTCTCATGTGAGTGGGTCGACTCACTGTACTTTTGAGGAAGCTGGGTGACATTTTGGTTTCTTTTTTCTTTTTGTGTTGGTTCCGCCGTGCGGCTGGAGCTTGTTTTGTGAATAACACTTTTCCTTAAAGAAACTTTTGCATTGAAGTTCCCGGCCAGTTTGAGTGTGGACACTACGGATGACCACAAAATATCTACATGCTCACACAAAGGATGTCTTTTATAAAGTTGACGGTTTGCGTAAGTCATGGTATATACTTTTATGAGGCCTCTGAGTGAATTGACTCGATCATCCGGGGGAACCGGGATGCCGGTGTTGTTTCTTTTTGTATTGGTTCCGCCTAGCGGCTGGAGCTTGTTCTATTGAATAACATTCCTTTGGAACAGCTGTGGATTAATCTGTTTGTTCTTTGTGCTTATTCCTCCTGCTGGCTGTAGTTTGTTTTGTTGAGTTTTTTTACGGGACATTGGAATGATTACGTCATCCGTTGAACTCATAACAGCCAGCTCACTGAACATATCTGAATGTTTTATATCAGCTGGAATTTGATTTGTGGAAGATCACACCTTTGAGACAGTTCTGTGAATTAATCTACACATTCTTTGTGTTCATTCTTCCTATTAGCTGGGGTTTATTTTACAAAGTGTTTTCTGTTATGTAATTTTGCCTCACAAATTTGAGAGGCAAAATTGTGCAATCCGATGGCAAAGTTGTCGCGGGGGCTCGTGGGCGTACATGGACCTTTTGAGTTTAGAGGGATTGTCGCCGGTTGGCGCTCTCGTGCGCCGGGTTAATGCGCACGTTTTTTTTTTTTTCTGTTTGTTTGTTCGGGGGGAAGTTCGGGGTTTGATTGTTTCACTAATGGGGAATGTGGTCTGTATAATTTTGTTTTTGACACACAATTTATTTTTTCTACTATATCAAAATGTCAAATGTTAATATGAGTATACTATCTCTCTCCACATGGAATGTGAATGGGTTGGGGCACCCCATAAAAAGAAGGAAGGTTATTACTTTTCTTAAACGTAAGAAATATGATATAGTGTTTCTTCAAGAAACACATCTCTCCCCTCAGGAAGCTGAAAATTTGGGAAGATATGGGGTGGACATGTTTTTTTTAGTGCTGGCTCAAGTAAGAGCAGGGGTGTTATTATATTGATAAATAAACATCTACAATTCAAATGTCTCAAACAGACTAAAGATAAATTAGGGAGAGTCATTATTGTTTTAGCTGAAATTCAAGGGCAAAGGTTGATTTTGGCTAATATTTACGCACCTAACGCTGATGATCAGGGCTTTTTTATAGATCTTGAAGGGATGTTGCAAACCGCTGGCACACCTCATGATAGAATATTGGGAGGAGACTTTAATCTTTTGATGGACTCAGTCCTTGATCACAGTGAAGCAAAAGTGTGTAAACCCCCTAGAGCAACATTGAAGCTTCACAGGATGTGTAAAAATATTGGTCTTACAGATATTTGGAGACTTTTGAACCCATCTGGTAGGGACTATACATTTTTTTCATCAGTCCATAAGATTTTTTTTTTTTTTATATCCAAATCTCTCATTTCATCTGTTGTTGATTGCTCAATTGGAAACATTTTAGTCTCAGATCACGCCCTGGTGAGTTTAGAGGTGTTGCCACATATAGAGAAAAAAAATCTTATAGTTGCTGCCTTAATGTATCCCTTTTGCAAAATCCTGATTTCCAACAAATGTTAAAGACTGAAATCAGTGTTTATATGGAGACCAACTGGTCCTCAGTATCTTCTGTGGGTGTGGCATGGGAGGCACTGAAGGCGGTTCTTAGGGGTCGGATCATACAGTATGCCTCATTCATCAAAAAATCAAAAGCATGAGAACTCGTGGAGTTGGAAGGAAATATTAAAAGTGCAGAGGAAGAGCTGAAGCGCTGTATGTCAGCTGACGGCCTCAGAGAATTGACCCGATTGAAATATAGATATAATACTATTTTGTTGCGGAAAGTGGAGTTTTGGTTATTCAGGGCAAGACAGTCATACTTTGAGTCGGGTGACAAAGCAGGGAAGCTTTTGGCTAAATATATAAAGCAGAGAGAGTCTCTTTCTTTCATTCCCTCAGTGAAATCTGCTGGTGGTGAAATTTTTACCTCAGCCATTGATATTAATAATGCCTTTAAAGAATTCTATATTGATCTTTATAGTTCCACGTCTTCGTCTACTGATGAAGATATTAGAAACTTTGTGGAACCATTAGAACTTCCTAAACTGACGATTGAGCAAAAAAACTCTCTTGATTCTGAGATAAAGTTGGAGGAGCTTGATGAGGTAATTAAGTCCCTACCTAGTGGCAAGGCTCCGGGGACAGATGGTTTTGCAGCAGAATTTTTTAGATCTTATGCTACAGAACTGGCTCCACTTTTGTTAGGAGTTTATACTGAATCATTAAAGAATGGGAAGCTTCCTCCAACCATGACACAAGCCCGGATCAGTCTGATTCTTAAAAAGGACAAAGATCCAAGCGAATGTAAAAGTTACCGTCCAATATCCCTGATCCAACTAGATGTAAAAATATTGTCAAAAATGTTGGCTAACCGATTAAGTAAAGTTATGACATCTCTTATACATATAGATCAGGTGGGATTTATTCAGGGCCGTAACTCTTCTGATAACATTAGGCATTGCATCAATATCATGTGGTCAGTGATTGTGGAATGATCAATCTCCGATCGCTGCCATCTCACTTGATGCCGAAAAGGTGTTTGATATGGTAGAATGGGATTATCTTTTTAAGATTTTGGAAACTTATGGGTTCGGGAGTACATTTATTGGTTGGATAAAGTTACTTTATAGACACCCGGTAGCAGCGGTACAAACAAATGGGTTAATTTCAGATTATTTTACTCTGGATAGGGGCACTCGGCAGGGCTGCCTTCCTTCCCCATTATTGTTCTGTCTTGCCCTGGAACCATTAGCAGCCACGATAAGAAAGGAGGATGATTTTCCAGGGGTGGTGGTGGGCGGTGTGGCGCATAAGCTTCTGCTTTACGCAGATGATATTTTATTATTTGTCTCTGAACCTACTAGATCTCTGCCTTGCCTCCACAGAATTATTAATTCCTTTTCCGAGTTCTCAGGATACAAAGTCAGTTGGTCTAAATCCGAAGCTTTGGCTCTGACAGCGTACTGTCCAGTAACGGCTTTCCAGCCGGGCGCCTTCCAGTGGCCCAAACAGCGCATTAAGTATTTGGGGATTTTATTCCCTGCAAATTTGTCTGATTTAGTTAGTGTTAATTTTGGCCCTTTAATAAAAAGGTTTTCGAGCAATGTGGGCAGGTGGGCTTCATTACATTTATCGATGATTGGGATGGTTAATGTTATTAAAATGAATTGTATTCCAAAATTCAACTACCTGCTACAGTCTCTCCCTGTAGATGTCCCCCTCTCTTATTTCAAGCAATTTGATAGCATAATGAAGTCCTTCATTTGGAATGGTAAACTTCCCAGATTGCATTTTAATAAGTTACATAGGCTGATAGACAAAGGTGGGCTAGGCCTACCCAAGATTTTGTTTTATTACTATGTGTTCAGTCTCAGACATTTAGCTCATTGGTCACTTCCACCTGAGAGAGCCCCTCCCAGGTTTGTTATTGAACAGGCAATTCTTGCCCCTATTTCGCCATTACAAAGCATCTCTATCAAACTAATCGGAAAAGTTAAGTTACACCCTGTTATTACGCATTTACACTCGGTATGGACTAAAGTGTCCAGATTGTTTAAATTGGACACTTATTTAAATGTTGCCTCGAGCATATGGCAGAATCCAAGACTATGTATTGGCAAGTCCCCTTTCTGCTGGCCAGAGTGGATTGTGAGGGGGGTTGCTACACTCGGTGACCTATATGAAAGTGGAGTGTTGAGATCGTTTGAAAACTTGGTCCAACATTTTGGGATCCCCAGACCTCAGTTTTATAGGTATTTACAACTGCACCACCTGCTTTGTACTATTTTTGGGAGTAGCACACACCCCCTAAGGAGGCAGATGCTTTGGGAGAGGTGATTGCGGCTTTTGGAAAAGGTCATGAGGCATCAGTGTATTACTCCCTGTTAATTCAGAGTATGAGGGACGGAGCCTTAACTTCTCTCAAGAGAGTATGGGAGAAAGATTTCAACTTGCCATTGGAGGAAGGGGTGTGGGCTAAGATTCTTAAAAATATTAAGTCTGCATCTAGAGATGCAAGGGTGCGTCTTATACAATTCAAAATTTTGCATAGATTTTATTGGACCCCCTCTAGACTGTATAGGCTTGGTCTTAAAGACACACCCACCTGCTGGAGATGCCAATTGGAGGATGGAGACATGGCCCATGTTTTTTGGTGGTGTGTCAAGATCCAGAAATTCTGGTCGAAGGTTTAGAATTTTGTGTGCGACGTGGTGGGCACTCGGGTTTCGTTTTGCCCCAGACTTTGTGTTCTGGGCAATGGGGCGGTCATCGATTTGGGGGATGGCCATATAGAGAACTGGATTCTGACCTGTGTGAGGGAGGGGGAGTTGTGGGGTTTAAATGTTGATTATATATATATATATATGTTTACATTTCATTGTTATTGTGTGATTTAATAAAAAATGTTAATTACAAAAAAAAAAAAAAAAAAAAGATTAAAAATGAAAGGCATATAACTCTATATGAAGAAAAGGAGGGTCAAGTGTTTGGTATCATTGTAAAGAAAACTTTTCAAAAATTTTAATTATATAGATTATGATAAATTCTGAGACTCTCAGCCTAAGAAACTGCTAAAAAAAAAAAAAAAAAATGTGACATTATATATCTAGGTGTAAATAACAGGGATGCAAACTACTCACCTTTCAGCTAAATCCACCTTTTCTGAAGCTAATTTGCCCAAATTGTTTGGTGAAGTTTTAAAAATTTCCTTATGAAAATCACTTGAAAGGATTACTTTAAGTACAACAAAAACCTTTAAATACAACATGCATATCAACAGAAATTATACATCTGGAACAGCTGCTATGACGTTCTTACCTTTTTCACCACTCATGAGTTTGCATCCCTGAAATAAGGTGGCTCCGAAAAACTGCATTTGTTTTGTTCCCAATCATGTCAACTGTATCTGTGAAAATTTATGTTGATACGACAAAGCAATCAAAAGTTATAGCATTACAAAAATAATTTATCATAATGTCCAAAATCTTCTCCAAGTTTTCAAAAGCCTCTCCAAACAAATAAAACATAATAATTTTACATAAAACACATTACACATGCAAACACAACAATGACTAAAGGTTTGCATAGCATGCAGACATGATTTTAGTAATGAGAAAAAGTTTCTTTCTGTGCCATTTGAGTCACCATTGAGTCTTTGTCATGTACTTGACGCCATCACCTGGTGGCCATATGTAACAGTCACCAATCTCTGTTCAAATATGGATGATTTTTGTACTGATCTGAACCCAATCCGATTGGTTTAGCATTCCATGATGCTACAGCATGTTTGATGATGTCATCTGATCCAGGAAATCTAATGTGTTTTCATCCAGATAGCCAGATGCTGTGTGCTCATTGTGCACATTGTGCATCATGTGGATTATCTAATGATCTATGCATCCGATTACCTTGTGTGTGGGCTTGTTTGAAAGCTAATTGCCTCCTCTAAGTAATAGTATGTGATTTTATGTTCTGTTTATTTTTCATGAAGCGAAAACGTGGCATACAAGCAACACCTGTTCACATGAAACATGCATGTCAAAGACATATACTTAGCTATTATTCGCTATATTTTTGTCTGTGACAAACAAATTGGCTAATTGTATTCTAGCTTTCCAACAACGTATGACACATGGCTATTTGATCAGTTTGATGTTTTAACTGATTACAATAATATGTACAGTGCAATTTATTTATATAAATGATAAAAACGGGACACTTCTGATTTGTCTGCAAATCTCAAAGCACTTGTTCAGTTTTGGTCATAATGCCTACGTGCAAAGTAGAGTTTCTAAGCTTTCAAACGATACCTGTTTTGTGTTGGTCAAGACTGTAGTTATTAATATTTTGACAACTTTCTTTTTTCTCGTGGGCCCATCCGAGCTTTAAGGGTTAAGCACAAGCCTATAGATCAAAAGGCCTTCATTCATTCAGGTGTGTCCAAACATTTAACTGGTACTGCCAGTGTATAAAACTGTAACCATCTCAGCATTTTCATGATTAGAAACTACAATGTTTCAGGGTGCTTTCACACTAGCACTTTTGGTGTGCACCTGAGTTCGAATGACGCCAAAGTTCGGTTCATTTGGTGGTCTGAACTCTGTTTTCCAAACTCTGCTGCACACCTGCAAACTGCACCCAAGTCCACTTGAAAAGGTGGTCTGGGGTACGGTTCATGTGAACTCCAATGCGGTTCGCTGCTGATATGAATGCAAACGTACCAAATCGCAGAAGTGAACCCTTACTGATGACGTATAATTTGTGTCTTTGCAGGCTCCCGATCACAAATATTATGGTTTAATGAATTTCTCATACCAGCTTGTGTCCAAATAAATCACTTTCAGAGAGCAGCACATATTGTTCACTCTTGCAATACATCTGCTGGCTCGCAGCAGACAAACGCTAATATTCTTCACATCATTGCATTGCACACATTCAATGCATTCGTGGCAGAAAAACATAATTGACGTTTCGTGCATGTAAAGTTTTGGTGGTAAATCCAAAGAGATGAATACTTCAATAACACAGCGAAGCTGATGTCTTCTTGAGTTGCCTAGTTCTGTCAGGAAGACTCGCAGACTTGAGTGAAATTTAAGATGACGTTTATTTGATGAATATAAAACAGAAATGTAATGTCTCTCTTTGGCGTACCCAAGAATTTCACACACCATTGCACTTGTGTATATGGCTTTATGACAATAAAAGTGATTTGATTTGATTTGATTTAAACCCTGACTGGCAGTCTGAAGAAGTTGTACTCGGAACCGTCATATCCTTCCGGGGATAGGAGGCAGGGGCGAGGAGCCTACCCCCGTGCAGGATGGGACCCAACTGGTGGTGGTGGGGTGGTGGAGGTTGCCGTGTTAGCACATTGAAACAGCAATGTGATAGATTGTGAGCAGACGTATAAAGCATTGGCTTACATGTGATTGGCTAGGAGTTACCTAGCTAATGGTGCGATTATGTACAGCTTCTAGTCTTCCCGCTAGAACTACGCTGTGCTTACATTTACAGTAGTAAACAGCTGCCACTTATACTCATGTTGATGACGTAATCGAAAACGAACTCGCATTCGGTCCAAGCAATCGAACAACAGCAAAGAGACAGGTTCAACAACAGGCCTGTAGATGAAGCACAGCGACTAGGCTTTCAACACTTGGTAGATCCCTTGCAATATGAGGCTCGCCAGCTCAACCAGGCCACAGATGTTGAAAGCCCAGATCTGTGAGGACATCAGGAGTTTAAACTCACGAAAGGGCTCTCAGAGTTTAAAGTTCCTTGTCACTGGCTTTTCCAGATTATAAAACTTTTTATGCCAGATGAATGAATTATTAATAAATCAACTTACATTTTTTTCCCAAAAACTTGCCTTAGACATTTGTTGTGCAATTAGAATAGGGTAGTACACAATTAACAATACAATACTAATAAAATCTCTCCAACATTGTGCCGAGTTTTTAAAAATCAGTTGTATTTAGTTTTGAGGTTTAAAAAAATTTAATGTTACACTGTGATATTTTTTCAACCATGATGATATACATAGTAATTCTTCAAACAAAAAGAGGTAAACTCATTTTTAGGTGTTTTCCATACTTTATTTGATATGGGTTTCCAGTTCTGAACATGTAAATAGCAAATATCATTCCCCATAGTAAAAAACACACTCTAGATATAATACTTGAACATTTTTGAAATAGGACAAAAATCAAAGTAAACAACAGATTCTGGTGTCTGACAGCAATATACTGAAGCTGTCTTTTATAGTTCATGATATTCCTATAACCCAACAACATATTTTATTAGTAAAAGAATTGTAACATGCAAGAAAATGGATATGAATGACCAACCTCTTGTCATTATTTTATGATCATAAGAGGTTATAGATCTGATAAACATGGTTAAAATAAACATGAACATTTTAAGTTAAAATAAAAGTATGAATAATTTAAGATTTACAGTGAGTGAGGGCAGCTAACAGTGCTGAAATCATTTTCTTTTTAATGTTTAACACTACTAGATCCCAGAATCTGAAGTTAAATGAGCATCCTCCACCTAAGTCTTGCACCCCTGCCATCCACAGCACTATCACACAGTGTAAGAATACCCATAATGTGTCTTTAAAAGGCATATTCCAAGAGAGACACAATGTTCCAACAGACACAGTGTAACACCGACAAGAATATAACTATGCCATATGTATAATATTGTTTCCATATTAAAAGCTAATATCAATCTAGGAATCTCTGTAAAGTGAGCGGTGCAAAAAACACAGTTACAAAAGAAAAGGCACGATAATTCGGCCAATCGGTGCAAGATTAAGGTGAACCAGGAGGAGAAATATTTTGACTTCGTCTGAGAACCACTATAATATGCAAACAACTGCCTGAGAGTTAAAAATGATCAAAACAAGACAAAATTTATTTTTTTGTAACATGCAGTCACATGTCCAGTCAATAGAGCGACCTGACGGGTAATGCAATAGCGCTCAAAAGTACAAAAACTGTCCGAGAAGGAACGGTGACATTCTTGTAGCATTCAAGAGCAGGAACTCTCTTTTTACAGAGGAGAACAGCAGTATCAAACATTAAGCAAAGTTATTTTAATGACAGCCCAAGAACATTGCATGCACTGTTATGCCATAGAGTTTGTATACAAAAGCAAGAAGATTACAAAAAAAAATGTCACAGGAGTGGCTTTTACAATGAATGTTTCCAGAGATATAAGGTTTCTCAATCATAGGGTTGTACACAGGTGTTCTGCATTTTGGGTTTAATAAATGGCCACCATTTTAAGTCTTTTCTGCAATCCAGAGTGTGGCTTAAAAAATAAAATCCTAGCTTAAGCAAAATAAAATTAAAGATAAATTATTAAACATATAGTAATACATCTAATATACCCACCAACGGCATGCTAAATATGCAATAACACAAAAAGGTTAAAATACATTGGTTATAATATAAATGCCACAAAACACAACTTGATAAAACATGTACACAAAATTAAAACAAAAATGCAAAATGGTTTAAAAAAATATATTTGGTCAAAATAATACAACTCTTTAAAATGCTTAAAAGGAAGAATAATATAAACATTCCATTAATTAATCAAAACAATCTCAAAACAAGTCAATTTTCTAATTGAAAGATAGAATTTAGAATGAAAGAGACATATAACACAATCTATGGATTAGGCTGGGGCACAGGTTTTTAATAATAATAATAATAATAAAAATCAATACATAACTGCCATGCAAGAACCTCTTGATGAAAGCTGTGTAATCCATTGTCTTCATGTTTAAAATAGCTCCTATTCAACATTAGTTTGTCCTCTGTATAAACTGGGATTGCTTGCTCTGTTTTCTCTTCAGAAAAATGGCTATTGAAGCTCCTGTGTGCTCTCTTCATGTCAATGGCACATTGGTCATTCCCAGTGAGATAGCATAGAAAATAAATAAAGATAAATAAATTACATTCATCAAGTAGAAGGACTTGGAGGTTGTACATATAAAAACAAAAAACAAAAAAGCTATTCTAGCCTATAGTAATGAAAGGGGTGTAAAAACTTTTTTTGTGAGTATATTTTTTTACCTACACAACCATAATCATCACAACCATCTGTCTGGAAAATATAACTGTGTAAATTTTTCTTTAGCCTTAATACAGACATCAGAAAAGTACTGTACTTGGACTGTATTCTAGATGTAAACAATACATGATTTTTGAGTAAATTATTGTATTTTTAGAGCCCCTTTGCTGCCATGATGCGTACTCATAATGTTACACTTACTGACAGCTAAATTCTGTAAACAGCATTCTTCAATACACCTCAGAGATATAACACAGAACAGAGAAAGAGAGCAGTAGAGTACGTTTAAATATTTTAACACATAGTACAACTGATCCCCTGTTGGCTGTGAAAACAAAATCTCTGCATTTTAATTAAGGTTTTACAAACACAGGCTGATTAAAGACCCCTATTTAAGCCCAAAAGCCACATCAAGCCACACAATCAAACTGCAAGCTCAACACCAGGGAAAGTACAAGAGATTGAGCAGGTGTGTTAGTTGGGAATGGATATTGGCACCCATCTCTAAATCAGTGGACTGCTGGAGTGTTGATCCATCACAGGCTGGGCTTACATCGACATCATGTAGGAAAGGGGCAGGGCATTGGTGCAACCACTGGAAGGGAAGACTTTTAGTCATTGTACCCTGAACCAGGGAGTTCATTGGTTAATGTGTGCCAGCGCTCGATTTTCTTGTCCTTGTTTTTGAGACAGTCAAACCAGTGTTTTAGCCTCTCGCCATTGGCATTGATACCTAATGAAACACCACCTGGAGAAGGAGTAGAAAAAATTATTTAAAACTGCCAAGAAAAACAAAGATTAGTAGTACCCCATGGGAACTGCAGATACTTTGGAACTGCATTCAAACAATAACACAAAATTAAGACACAGATCTTAAAGGAACTATAATTCCCTTATCATTTACTGTTACAGTTAGGTTATGCTGACTTTTTTTTTTCTGCGGAGGAGAAATTATGTGTTTATATCCATACAATGCAAGTCCATGGGGTCCAAAACTATCAAGCTCCAAATAGGATATACAGGCAACATAAAGGCAATTCATATGACTCGAGTGGTTTAATCCATGTCTTCTGAAGCGATACGATTGGTTTTGGGTAAGTTTGTAACTCTTTTTTTACTACAAATCTTGAGATCAGCAGTTTCCTTGGCACAATCATGATTTGAAGCTCAATTACTCTTCCTCGTGCTTGATGTATACGCAGAATGTTTGTACAATGCATGCACACGCTGTACATGTGCTCTGCGCATGCATCAAGCACTAGGAAGTGTAATTGAGCTTAAAATCAAGATGCTGCCTGAAGTTTTGGACCCTGTGGACTTGCATTGTTTGGATAAACACATCATACATCTATGAAAATATCTTCAATTGTGTTTTGCGGAAGAAAGAGAGTGAGTTTGAGATGACATAAGGGTAAGTAAATGATGAGAGAATTATCAGGAAAATGAGAAAATTTAAAATGTGGAAAGATACAAATATAGTTTTTAATATGATGAATATGATGTGATCTTACCAATAAAATCATTGGATTTGCCAATGTCATAGTCCCAAACAGTCACCTCCAGGGTCTTCTTGCTGAGGTCAGCATACTTGATCTCATAGAAAAACTCCTGATATAGCAGGGGGAAAAAAGGAGTTAAATGGAATTAGCACTCACAAAGAAACATAAGTTACAAAAACTGCAGGCCATCCTCCTGTATGAAGTGTGAATCAGAACGAAAGTGCTAAAAAGAACAATATTACCATTATGCATAAAGAGTGCTGATGTGCTTAGTAGAAAATTATCATATAAATCTTACTTCATTGAATTCAGGGTTGAGGGTCTTCTTCTTGACTGCTGTCTTGTGCTTTGATTTTTTGTTCTCATCTGGCTTGAGATATCTGAAATACATTGGTGATATTGGAAGTAAGATACATTTAATTGTATCCTGTCTTGCAATGGCAATTAACCAAAGAAAAATGAAATGCGGAACACATTCAACAACAAAAGTGGAAAAACCTTGTTGCAGACAACTAGTCTACATGACTTGCCCACCAGAGGGCAATGCAGCACTCGTATATGGAATTACGTTTGGAATATTTTCAGTTACTGAGCTATGAAACGATGAACAAGGCTTATTGCAGAACACTGTCAACAGCTTTTTCTCTAGGTCTTTCCTAAAACAATGAAAGGTTAATTAGGAAAAAAAAAAAAAGAGAGAGGGATTAAATGCAACAACACCTCACTTGTCTGCAGACTTAGTGGTCATTAAACTTCTCATTCTAGCTCTACTCCTGCAAGCTCTCTCTAATGAGGGTCCCTTGCTCTCTTAAAAAGACCACCAGAAAAGAAGATATAGCCCATTTATACTGATTATAAAAATTCAGGCAATGAGGTCAAACCCTCCCCAGCCAAATAATTGAAACAGGGTGCCAATGTTATAGAAGTATTAATAAAAATGTCTTGGGTAATCTATGTAGAAGAGTAGATACATAGAATAATAGTGCAGAACACAAATTATTTGATAATGGAAGTCAAAAATTAAGAGGTCACCAGTGGCTTGTTGAACAATTCCTTACATTTATATAGTGCTTTTCTAGGCACCCAAGATGCTCTACATAGTATAGGGGGAATCTCCTCAACCACCACCAGAGGGCACCATCCACCTGGATGATGCGACGGCAGCCATAGTGTGCCAGAACACTCACTACACACCAGCTATTGGTGGAGAGGAGAGAGTAGAGTTATAGAGCCAATTAATGGATGGGGACTATTAGGAGGCCATGACTGAGAAGGGCCAATGGGGGGAATTTGGCCAGGACACCAGGGTTACACCCCTACACTTTATGAGAAGTGTCCTGGGATTTTTAATTACAACAGAGATTCAGGACCTCGGTTTAACATCTCATCCGAAAGACGGAGCATTTTTACAGTATACTGGGGCATTAGGACCCACACAGACCACAGGGTGAGCACCCCCTGCTGGCCTCCCTAACACCTCTTCCAGCAGCAAACCTAGTTTTTCCCAAGACGTCTCCCATCCAGGTACTGGCCAGGCTCAACCCTGCTTAGCTATAGTGGGCAACTCGGCAAAAGCTGCAGGGTGATTATGGATGCTGATGAAGATATTAACAAAATGATAGTAGACTTTTAAAGTAAAATCTATGAACGGTTCCTTCCCCTCTCTATGTAACAATCTCCCTGGAGCTCTTTTGCAAGGGAATGTCATTTATTGCTTTAACTACACCTCTTGACAACCCTGTTATTCAGCTTTTCTTGTGACTAAATGAATCCACAGTTTAAAATGGGGGTTTTCTATCTATTTATTTTTATTTTTTTAAATGGACACTAGCTACATTCAGTAACATTTAATTTACTTCCCAAAGAGGTCAATGTCAATTGATATTCAGGGCAACTGCTCCACACTTACAACAAAAACAGAAGAATGACAGAGTGTTTTGAAAATAGCAAATGGAGACAAATTACAGATACAAACACAAATACATAATGCACATATAAATAAGAATTCTTTTGTTTGTTGTCACTAACAGCAAGGATGAATTCATAATTTAGTATTCAAAGCAATTACAAAGATGGAACCAGGCCGTTTAAACTGACCAATGTTTGTACATGCAGAAAACAAAAACATAGTGCTCCACTGCAACAATCCCTATATAAATCATTCAATTCAGCAACCAAGTGAGTTAAGAAATCTAATCCTTTCTGTGTGCACAAGCACAGATCATGCTGTTATTCAACATATTCTAGTCCTCAAAATTAACATAAGCCTTTAATTCCTATCTTTGATATGGAGGGATTAATTAAAAGGAAGTGTGTCATAATTCCCATATCAGTGCACATGAGTATCAAACCTCTAAGTGTTAACATAACAAATGATGTGGATGCTAGCACGAATGGGTGTGGTAAGAGATTTCTCACAAACATACATGTGTACATATATGCTTAAACAGAAGTAGTCTTACAGCAAATACTTTCACTTAAAGTGATTTATAGTACATTACATGGACAATCCCACTGGATTAAGGGTTAAGTGGGGTTAAATGCCTTACTCAAGGGCACAATGGCAGTAGCTCATAGATCACTGCTTTGGGATTCAAACCTACAACCTTCAAAGTTTTGGTTTGTTTTTTTGCTGAACATATTTGTAATGTATTCAGCTCGTACTAATCACTTCTTTATTTTACTTCAACATTATTTATTAGAAAAACCATATAGTCTGACTTAAAAAATGAAAACATTCAGGGACAAATTCACTAAACAGTTGCACCACTTTCACAGTAGTGGACTGATGCTGTAAAGTCCCGGCAGGGTGTTTCAGATCTGTCTGCTGCATCCTCTGCTATATAGTGCTCAGAATGGAATGCAAATTGTGCATGCAAATTACATTCTGCAGTGATTTTGTGGGTGCATTTGCACTGTTGCCTGATCTGCATAATTCCTTTAGTGAATCAGGCACTAAACCAGCACAGACAGCACGAGGAAATAACTGGCACATTTTACCATGCGCAATTCCTTCTTCGTGAATTCCCCCTTTGTCTTATTGTTTCAAAGCCTACTGTCTTAAGCCCCACCCCGAAACAAGACCATTCATTTTCAATGAGAGCTGACAACTTCTGGCAACAGGACTGAGAGCGACCATTGGCGACAGGAATTGGGCGTGTCAAGGGATACGACAAAGTTGAGCAAAGTTTAACTTTATGTAAATGCGGAGCAATATCGTGCAGTGGCAACCAATAGCAGTGAAGACGGTGAAGCTCACGTCATTCGTCACCTGTGAGAGACTGGATTCGAGTGCAGGCAAGATAGAGGGGAATGGGGATGTGCAAAACTGTCAATTTTCATAATTGACTGGTTGGTCAGTTGTTTGAACGACTAGTCTGTGTTAAGGATAATAATGTATAATTAGGCTCTGTTATGTTCCCGTGACACCAATCAGACACGTTTTTAGAGGGAAATATGGTAATATGCTTAGTACAGCACTTCAACATGGTAACTAACTCATATTCAACAAAGTATAGGCTAAATAACTATAGCAACTTATTGCACAAATCTATCAAAGTAAGAAATAAGAAAGGCTCCAATACAGAGCGGCACAAAAATGCTTATATGCATCCTAAACACAGAATGACGAACTTCAATGCAACCAGAGCACTTGGGAGTCTCAGGGCCAGGGACGGATAACCACCGGGCCAATTGGGCCGTTGCCCAGGGGCCTCTAAACCCAAAGGGCCCAAGCTCTAAATCAATTATTTATTTATATTGAGATACCTTTTATAAATCCACGGCAAAATGCATACTGGACTACAGCAGCGCAAGCACAGACACTCGAGAGCATGCACAGGGAATCTGGAATTAAGAATGTTTATTGCCATGGATGCGTCAAACACAAACTCAGATTAGCAGGGAATAAATTGCACAGTGAGCTATGAGCCTAAATAGCACAATAGGCCTAGAAATCTTCAAATGATAAAATCACATTAAATTCGAACAAAAATAATCTGTCACTGCCTGCAACACAGTAGGCCTATTCTTAATAAATGGAAAATGTGTAATTCTGCACAGGCAGGTTCACTTTCCATGAGGCAGCAAACGCTACAGATTATAGGACTTCTTCGGGATGCTTTGATTTTTAAATGATTCAACATTTAACTTGTGTATTTATTGTCTGCACACCAGAGCAAAAAGGGGAAAACACTCTCTGTTTATCAAGTGCTGAAACTTTGCCAGGTGAAAAACAATCTGGAATCATGTGTAACAGTCACATTAAGTACTCTTTGCAACCTGAACTTCATCAGAATGTCGATCTGTGACACCAGCTCTGAAAAAGCTTGATGCAGCATAACAAATGGTGAAACAGAATACAGGTGTCTCGAGATGCATTAATAAATATTGAAATTCTTTTTAAATTAACAGTGTCTAAAAAAATGCGAAGGTCCTGCACAACGAATTGTGAAACATAACGCAGGTGTCTTGAGATGCGTTTATAAATATTAAAGTTCTTTTAGCTTAACAGTGAGTTGTGGCACAACGATCAAAGACGTCCATCCAGGGCATGTTTACATGGCCTTGACGCACATGTGAACAGCCCGTAACTCGCCCTATAGCCTACTTGAAAAACTGACCCAAACCTGGACCAAAACCTGTAGGGTTAACCTTTATCAGGTACCATCGGACTCAGAACGGGTTGAACATCTCTAGACACGTGCAGAATAACTGAATAGTGATTTTGGTATTTGAATACCATGCACATCCCTATTAATAAAGCATGATGTTGGATCGGTTCATTATTAAAAAGTACACATAACTGGCCTTGTAAGACATTGCTTCAAACTTTTCTTCCATCAATTTGAAAAATCCAACCAAATCTGGCAAGCGTCCTTTAGTGCATAAAGGTGAACGTAGTCACGTGACACTTCATGGGGGGCCTCCATGGTGTACCGGCCCATGGGCCTCTCAGTTCTTAATCTGTCCTTGCTCAGGGCGATCCTCGCTGTGCATTCAAAAAGCCAGAACTGTAAGATAATATTGCAGGGTACACATTTAGCTCACGACATCAAGCAGTTTAAACCTTTTTTTACTGCAGCTATTTATTTAAGCAGTGTCAGACAGAATCAGCAAACGACTTTAATCTCTCCAAAGCACCTCAAAAACACAGGAATATTACTCACAGCAGAGGATTTAACATCTGACGATGATGGCATTGAAATGTATTGTTGATGTGGTGCTTTGCTGTAACAACAGCGCATTAAAAATCTAAACCTAAAGCATTAAAGATACAAAATTTCTTGCAGAAGGTTTAACTGTGCTGACTATTATTCACTTCTAAGCACAGCAAGCATTAATCACGTAAAACGCTCTCCAATCAGTTGCGTCTCTCAATTAATTTAAGAACTGCATCTCCCATTAAAACCACCACCACTAAAAATATCTGACTATAAAGTCAGTTGTTGGACAACTAGTCGATTAGTCGACCACCGTGGCACATACCTAGAGGAGAGGTGAATGTTGTTTTCAATTTCACAGTTCTATATCATTTATCTGCAACCTCATATATAAACCTGTAATAAAACAATGATGTGTGGAAAACTGTATCAGAAATTATCAGCATTCTGAGTAAGTCTGATTCATGAATTGATAGATTGTTAATTTTTTTCATGATATAATGCAGAGCACTGCTGCAGTTTAAAATAAAACAAGAGGCAAAATAAATGATTCCTTGTCAAATAAAGAATGATATCTTAATTTTACCAGCAATGTATCTCATCTGCGATCAGATTTTCTAAAGCTATGGCCGGTTGTGCAGCCGACAAATAACGTTAGAGCGACAGCAGTAGGAACGCCCACTAGCGACACAGAGAACAGAGACTAGCGACATTTTGCGACAAAGTCGCTGACAGTGTGAACGGGGCTTTACACAAATTGTTCATTTCTACACTGAACACCACTTATGGCAGAACATCACTAAATTTAGCTACATAGCTGTACCTGATGAGCTAGCTGAATTGCTATAGATCAGGCCTTTGATATTGATCTGTAATTTACATAATCATATTTCCCAGGATCTTCCATTGTGCTTCAAATTAAACTGTTTCACAAAAGCAAATAGTCTGCGTGCAGATTATTTATTATAAAAGAGTACTTTTGCAGAGCAGAAGTTGCCATTTGTGTTAAGCAAAAATCTGTTGTTATGCCAGTAACAATTTAGCATACAGAGCACAGAAAATAAGTGAAATGAAGAATCAATGAGAGACAGAGTGATAGTGTGAGGTATGTCTTACGTTTTGACATAAGGGTCAGAGAAACCATTGGCATCCATGGCAGCGAGATGGGCACAGCGGATGATGCCCACCACTAAGCCAGACTTCTGAGAGCTATACTTCAGAGAGATCATGATGCGCCCTCGCTCCTCCAGAGACTTATCATCTGTCTTGTCGATCTGTGCCAGAACACACAAATAGGAAACACTTATGTCAGACCAGCTTCTAAGAAATAAAAAGTATAATGACTTAAGCACAAACCTAATAACCACAAAACAAACCATTCCATGCTGTAACTTAACGAATCTGGTTGCAGACCTCATCTAAGGAGCATTATCAATTAATTATCAGTTATGAATGGGTCATGAACCCATAAATGGGAAGGAATTTCTACAAAACACAGGCATTGTGTCCCAGTAGGTAATTTATTAATGTTCTAAATTTAGTTTCATGCACCACTTTATATTCTCTCTATTGTTTAGCTGTTGTCTAGACATTTCTGTGGCACAACAGAAACAGAGCTGAAATCATCCCAACTGTTGAGTGTGAGGCATAAATCTACTCCCTTTCTCTCAGAACTTTGTAGAGACGCCAAAGCCATCAACCATGAAGTTAATTAGCTGTGGAGGAGGCGTCTCTGCTCATCCCCCACACACTGCAGTCTCATTTCCGTCCCCACTGGTGATCACACAAACACACTCGTTTACACATTACAGAGTCTCCTCACACAACAAACACCATTCTTACTGTTTGCCAGCTGATGGATTTACACTTAGGATAAAGAGCAGATCCCAATTCAGTCTTTGTGTTGAACTTTTGCCACCTCTACCTGCACTTCAGGTCTGAGACCAGATCCCCAATCAGTCTCTGTGTTGAACCTTTGTCATCTTGACTGTCTCGCAGATGGGAGACAGACATTTAAAAGACGGTGGTAAGAACAGAGTTTAAAAAACTGCTTTATTGAAACCATAACTTTTAAGAAATTATGTCTCAAAATTTTAGGGTTGAAGCATGCTGTGGCTCTTTCTTTTTTGTCAGTGAGGCACTTGCCATCCTGTGAAATTAAATTACATTTATACAACAGCTCCAGTCATCAAATTTGATAGGCCAAGTTGCATTTCAGTAGTGCCGATATTTAGTATAACAGCTGAGATGCTCCACTATTTGTATCGTTTCTCTTTAAGCCGCGAACACAGTGATAGGGATTTTGACTCATCATTCATTTGAATTTTTTCAGTGAATATTTCCGCTGATTATGTCTTTACATCAGAACGTAGCAACAAATGATAATCTTTTATGTCATGAGTGAATCATTTAATCATTGATCCACTAACTCCATTGACCATTGAAACAATGGAAGTGAACAAGAACAACTGACTACTTCACTGAACTGCTTCTCAGTTCTGTCCAATATGAAACGAGAACCGTAGCTGTGATGTGTACTTTAGACAGAACTATATATGTATAGTTCAGTCTGGTCATTCTCTGTTGACCTGTATCATAAACAAGGCATTTCCGTCCACAGAACTGCTGCTCGCTGGATGTTTTTTGTTTTTGGCACCATTCTGAGTAAATTCTAGAGACTGTTGTGTGTGAAAATCCCAGGAGATCAGCAGTTACAGAAATACTCAAACCAGCCCGTCTGGCACCAACAATCATCCATGTGATTATCTAATCAGCCAATCGTGTGGCAGCAGTGCAGATACAGGTCAGCAGCTTCAGATACTATGTTCACATCAACCATCAGAATGGGGAAAAGAAATGATATTTCGACCGTGACATGATTGTTGATGCCAAAAACAAAAAACATCCAGTGAGTGGCAGTTCTGTGGATGGAAATGCCTTGTTGATGAGAGAGGTCAACAGAGAATGGCCAGACTGGTTCGAACTGACAAAGTCTATGGTAACTCAGATAACCGCTCTGTACAATTGTGGTGAGAAGAATAGCATCTCAGAATGCTATTCTAAGATGTGGGTTGGTACTGTTTTGGCGGCACGAGGGGGACATATACAATATTAGGCAGGTGGTTTTATATGTTGTGGCTGATCAGTGTATATATATATATATATTATATATATATATATACACTGATCGTATATATATATATATATATATATATATATATATATATATATATATATATATACACACACACACACACACACACACACACACACACACACACACACACACACACACACACACACACACACTGGTGGCCAAAATTTTGGAATAATGTACAGATTTTGCTGATCCCACAAAAGTTCAATGGGCTTAAGATCCATTACACTCTTTTCCAATTATCTGTTATCCAATGTCTGTGTTTCTTTGCCCAATCTAACCTTTTCTTTTTGTTTTCTGTTTCAAAAGTGGGTTTTTCTTTACAATTCTTCCCATAAGACCTGCACCCCTGAGTCTTCTCTTTACTGTTGTACATGAAACTGGTGTTGAGCGGGTAGAATTCAATGAAGCTGTCAGCTGAGGACATGTGAGGTGTATATTTCTCAAACTAGAGACTCTGATGTACTTATCCTCTTGTTTAGTTGTACATCTGGCCTTGCACATCTCTTTCTGTCCTTGTTAGAGCCAGTTGTCCTTTGTCTTTGAAGACTGTAGTGTACACCTTTGTCTGGTATCTTCAGTTTTTTGGTAATTTCAAGCATTATATAGCCTTCATTCCTCAAAACTGTGATTGACTTATGAGTTTCTAGAGAAAGCTGTTTTTTTTTTTTGCCATTTTTTACCTAATACTGACCTTAAGACATGCCAGTCAATTGCATACTGTGGCAACTCAAAAACAAACACAAAGACAATGTTAAGCTTCATTTAACAAACCAAATAGCTTTCAACTGTGTTTGATATAATGGCAAGTGATTTTCTAGTACCAAATGAGCAATTTAGCATGATTACTCAAGGATAAGGTGTTGGAGTGATGGCTGCTGGAAATGGGGCCTGTCTAGATTATATCAAAAATCACTTTTTCAAATAGTGATGGTGCTGTTTTTTTACATCAGAAATGTCCTGACTATACTTTGTGATCAGTTGAATGCCACTTTGGCGAATTGAAGTACCAATTTCCTTCTGAAACAGCAAAATCTGTACATTATTCCAAAACTGTTGGCCGGCAGTATATACATCAACCATCAGAATGGGAAAAATTTTATAATCTCAGTGATTTAGACCGTAACATGATTGTTGGTGCCAGACAGGCTGGTTTGAGTATTTCTGTAACTGCTGATCTTCTGGGATTTTCACGCACAACAATCTCTAGAGTGTAAAGAGAATGGTGCGAGAAACAAAAAACATCCAGTTCTGTGGGCAGAAATGGCTTGTTAATGACAGAGGTCAGAGGAAAATAGCCAGACTGGTCCAAACTGACAGGAAGGTGACAGTAACTCAAATAACCACACGTTACAACGTTACTTACTATGCAGAAAAGCATTTCTGAACATACATGTCGAACACTGAGGCGGATGGGCTACAGCAGCAGAAGACCTCTCCGGGTACCACTACTGTCATCTTAGAACAAGAAACTGAGGCTAAAGTGGGCACAGGCTCACCAAAAACATCGCCTGGTCTGACAAATCTGGAATTCTGCTGAGGTACACAAATGGTAGGCCCACTGCAGCTTCAGTTTTCTGTTCTTGGCTGATAGAAGTGGAACCCAACGTGGTCTTCTGCTGTTGTAGCCCATCCGCCTCAAGGTTTGACATGTTGTGCATTCTGAGATGCTATTCTGCTCACTACAATTGTACAGAGTGGTTAACTGAGTCAGCGTAGCCTTTCTGTCATCTCGAACCAGTCTGGCCATTCTCCATTGACCACTCTCATCAACAAGACATTTTCGTCCACAGAACTACCACTCGCTGGTTGTTTTTTGTTTTTCACATCATTTGGAGTAAATTCTAGAGACAGTTGTACATGAAAAGCATAGGAGATCAGCAGTTACAGAAACACTCAAACCAGCCCGTCTGGCACCAACAATCATGCCACGGTCCAAATCAATGAGATCACACTTTTTCCTCATTCTGATGGTTGATGTGAACATTAATTGAAGCTCCTGATCATATCTGGATGATTTTATTCATTACACTGCTGGAACACGATTGGCCGATTAGATAATTGCATGAATATATAGATGTACAGGTGTACCTAATAAAGTGGCCGGTGAGTATATATACAGTTGCAATCGAAATTATTCAACACCCCCAAGACAGTAATGATTTACAAAGGTAAGCTTATCTGATGACCCAGAATTTTTAAACTTTACATTTATATCAGTTGAGTGACACATTCAAAGTCACAGTGTGAATATATAACCTAATATTTCTAAATAGCAGGATATTTTAAAAATACAGCCATGACATAATTATTAAACCCCTATTGCATGTAGCTGTTTCTTAAATATTTAAGGCTACACAAGTAATTGTTTTAAAACAAAATTAAGTCATCAATCTGCAATGGCACTTATTTAAGATTTAAAATTTAAGTTTACAAATGCAATTAAAAATAAGCTGTCACAAAAGCTAATAGAGGAGATTATTTCATTACACAAGAAAAGACCATGGCTAAAAGTACATTTCCAAGGCACTTCAATTTCCAATAGACAAAGTTGGCAGCACCATTCATACATTTTTTAAATATGGTACAACAGCAACCTTCTTGGGGTGTGGAAGAAAGCAAAACTTCACCAAGGGAAATGTTGACTTAAATATTCAAGAAGGAATTTGGAAAGACCTGTGGAGTCCTGGAAGAAGGTTTTATAGATGTATGACACTAAACTGAAAATGAGTTTTAGACCCATTGGGTCAGCAGTACATCTGGAGTAAGTTGACAAGGTGATGACAAGAACGACACCATCCCCACAGTCAAGCATGGAGGTGGATCAGTCCTGTAATGGGGGTGTTTTGTGGCTGCAGGAAATGGCTATCCTGACTATGTGACTGACACCATGGATTCTTTCAGGTATCAGGCCATTTTGGCATGAAAAATGTGATGCCTTCAGTGTGTAAATTGAAGCTCGGTGATCACTGGACAATAGACAGTAACACCAAGGATACATCCAAGTTGTCCAAAATCTGGTTCAGGGATAGGTCGTGGAATGTCCTTAAATGGCCCTTTCAGTCCATCATTAAAATCCCATTGCAAACCTTTGTTGGGACAAACTGCTTTGGCTTTGGATAAAAGCATCTGCCAAATGAATAAATGTAAATGTATATAAATGTAAACCAGTGGAAATTTGACGACCGGTGTACATTTTGGTTATTGTCTCTATTGCGGTTATGCAAAATCAACACCGTGTGGAAAGAAATATGCACAGCATTCTATTCATATTACACATACGTGGTACACATTCTGCCGGAGAAATGGAGAAGGAAGGCGGAGCGGCTGTTGGTTCCTCAAATCCCTGTGCTCCAGAGACATGTAAATGCAGAGCGGAATCACTCGCACTACTCAGTCTGGGTTCTCTTGATATTGCAGCACAAACCACAAAACTTACGTGACCCATTGTAATTCAAGTTTTTTACCTTAAAGCTCTATGTAGGAAGTCAAACATCTCAAATGGCTAGACAGCTCAACATTCTAACCAACACTGATGAGGAAAAAAGCTAAAACAATGTGTCATGCGGCAACAATTATGTATCATGTGGGTTTTTTAAACTACACATCATCACCCTGAATAAAATTCTGTTCGAATGATGTTATCTATTTAGAAACAAACCGGCCATGTTTGCCTTTAGATATTCATATATTTTCTATAGAGATAGAGCCTAATGTTGTGTTATTTTAGCTGGATATTTTTTACTTATGTATTATTTCATTTGTTACATTGCTTTGAGAAGACGTTGAGTTTCTTGAGTAAAGTTTATAATAATAATAATAATAATAGCAGTCAACAATATCAGACTGAAATGTGGCATAATGTGAAATTTAGCATTATGGTAAGGTTGAGGTGCTTTTTATTTAACCAATAAAAGCAGCAATTCAGTTGTTGCACCTGAATGTTTTTGCATGAATGGTTCATGGATTTACAGCTTTACACCATTGTTTTTTTTGTTTTTTTTCTGGTTTTTGTCAAGCCTGTCATGTTTGTCTGAGATGGTTGATGGACGTGAGGATGTTGCTGCAATGATAATTAAATTCCAATTGGTATGTTAATTCTAATCAGAGTTATTTGCAGTCACTTTTGGATGTACTAATCAATTTGATATCTGAATGTCTGTATGTAGCTTTCAAACTTCCCTCAATTTCCCCATCACTCACAGGCAACGATACTGATGATTAGCACAAATGAGCTTCTAATGTCTTCAAATGAGTTGCTTTTATTTTAAATGATTTTGCTCTAAATTACTGTCTAACTCACAGGAAGCTGCTTTTCCAAACAGTTGCTGAAGTTCTTGGTCTGGTTGGGTTTGAGCTTTTTCAGGGGAATTCGGGTTTCTCCAATGAATTCGTTGTGGCGGAATTTGTCCTCATCACACACTGAAATCCTAGAACAAAACAAAAGATTGTCAACAGAGACAGATCAGGCCTGAACTTGACATGATAAAGAAACTACACAGCTAGTTAAAACTAGAGAGGAACTCTGTCTGAGGTTAAAGCCCAAAGTATATTTCGGTCAGACACGAATGCTAGGTGTCTGCGTACAGGAAGCGTGCCGCAAATTTAGTCATCAGCAGACGCTTTAGCCCGATTTTTGTAACCACGCATACTCTGAACACACAGTATGCACGTGTCTGGAATTATTTACACTAATTACCACATCCACAAGGTGGCAACACTCACATTTGAGCTGTTGCTGTCACAGAGATGCGCTAGAAGGTGATGTAACCACCACAAAACAACAGTAGACGAATGTGGAATCAACAAAAGTGGATGTGCCGGTCAAAAGCGCATATTATGTAACTAGATCAGGAGATACCTGTTTATTTAATTTGAGTCTGAAGGAATATAAAGACATATTTATGGGTCTAATATCTTAGAGAATTAGTCCAGTATCTCATAGCAGATGTACCAACATGCCAACCGCCTGTGTATACGCGCAGTCAAATGAAGTATACTTTGAAAGGCTAGTGTTCGATTTAAAACAGACGCTAAGCATTTGCTTCAAAACTGAAGTACACTTTGGGCTTAAGTTTTAAAAGGCTAATGTTTCACAACTTTGAGAAGTCAGACACCATAAAAGAAGACAGAATCTGACAGGGCCAATTCTACAGCACAGCGCAGATGAGTTATTTGCACAAGCCAATAAACAGCACAGCCTGGTGGACTGAACACCACATGGCTGGGTTTTTTACTTGCTCCACATAATGGTTTCAACCGTGCAGCGCTGAACAAACATACCTGCACTGCGTTACCTATTGGTAGTGTGGCCCGAGCCAGTTTCAACCACGCAACGCTGACCGAAGGGAACTGCGATTTGGTCAGAGCTGCTTGGTTTAAAATGTCTTGCTTCATGCTAACCAATGGGTTGCGCAGCAGTTTCACTCTTCTTTTAAGGTGTTTCACTCCATAATAACTATGTTAATCCGATTACAATCTTTGTGATCTGTCCAAAAATTAAACAAATAATAATCTTGATCTTAGTTCAGTCAGGAAAAAAGGAAGAGCAGGTCTTCTCAAATGAGGCAGGCATGGCAAACACTGCAACTCACCTCCTATGACTGATGATTGCAAAACACTTATTCACAGTCCAATATACAATGTGAATTGCACCGTATATTACGTATGCAGAGTCCTTACCAAAAATGCAGAATCTCCATGGGAGGAAGAGTCATTTAAATGTTATCTTTTCACTGTAACTGCTTGCTCACTGTGAAATAAGATTTCTGTGCTATTTGCAGTACCGGCAAGAACTACTTGATATGTGGGGGTAGGAACAAAGGCGTTGCTTCTTTTAGTTTTCTACAGGTCAATAATAACATTTGGTTGGAAACAGATGAGTAATTCATACAGAAATAATAACTCACTGGTGATGTGTCTCATTTACGGCAAGAACAGATGGCCAAAAGAGCAACAATTCAATGTCTTTAAGATTATGTTAAATTTGTCATCACCAGAAAGAGATGTTAAAGTGTTTAAAAGAATTAGCATTGAGTTTAAAGGTTTTGGTGACCGAAGCTTTATTTTGCAATGATCTGAGACCAGGATTTGGGCAAAGACATGAGGTCTGCAAAAATAGCAGGCCCTACACAGTGCATTTAGTATCTAATGCCAGTAGTGCTGATCCAGACAGTAAAATCCAAACTTATTTTCAGTCTAGTCACGTTTATTTCTCTCAGTTTCAAGGACTGGCCTAATCCTCATGCTTTACACCTCATAAAATTACTGATTCCCTCAACTCTGTCTCAAACAATGAAACTGATATTACAAAAACATGCAAAAAAAGTGAGTTAGCATATAGGGCAATTCTGGTGTATAGTCACCATTTCTCAGAACTGTAGTCTATGATATGGTCATAAACAATCAAATATTTTATACATGATGAATTCACAGAAAAAAGCCCCATCACAACGTTTAACAATGTAATATCTCAAACAGACTGATGCATAGAGTGTTGAATTAATATGTGTGTTACATCGGCTTTGGTCTTTCCTTGAAAGTGCAGACATCCTTGTCGATAAGGGGAGGAAATAAACACAAAAAATGCCTCCCGATCCACATAATTTCCATTTCTTACCTCTCCACTGCATTATGTAAACATTGACTTTCTATATGGTTGTCTTATTGCCATCTTGAGTTTAGTTGTGTATTTGTAACCTCATATCACGATTGATTGCTAAACTCATGAGTGTACATGTTTGTGTAGTCTAGCTCAGCAGTTCAGCTCTGCAAATGCTTCAGCGATGAATCAGCTAAACAGGCAGTAACACATTTTCTCCTTTTCACTCACAGATTAATAAAGGTCTTGTATGAGACACGGTCAGCAGCAGTGCTCAATATGTCACAAAGGTCTGGTTTATACATTTTCCTCTGCAGTGTTCCATGTGGATAGATTGTTTTCCAAGACAACCGTGTATGCTGGATTGCTCTTCATGCCATGTCTAGAACTGTGTGTGTTTGCTGTTTTGTTTTGATTATGGCTGATTACTGCAGTGTGTATGTTTATTGCCAACTGTCCTCTTGAATGAAAGTGCAAATGCTAAATGGACAAATCTATGCTAAACCTTCAATCAGGAAATTCTTATACAGTGCTATTCTCTGCAATCACAGCACATTGTGTTTGCCCGCGTGAGCTGGATATGCTTGTGCACTGATACAAATTTGCTGAGGAATGTAGGGGTAGAAAAGTCCAGATTGGTCTGTGATTTAAAGCAATGATCTTCACTAAAAAAAATAATAATAATTTTAAAAAAAATAATAATCTTAAATTGTTATGCTAATATTGGTGAGTAAACAATGTATGAGTCAGAGCTGGTTCCGGCCCTTAGAGAGCTAAAAATATTCAATTCCAACTGAAAATATTAGTGGGCAGTAAAATTTGTGCATTCAGGTTGACGGCCAGGGTTTAATATGCAAAAAGTATTTGAAATGTCAGGTATATTTTTATCTAACTGAATGCTGGGAGGAAATGAATTAACTATGCATAATTTTGTCCAAAAGACAGATTTATGAGATCAGAAGAGGACAGAGTTGCTGCTGTTAAATAAGATATTCTAATGTTTGTTTTTGTTTTTTTCATTTCTCTTTGTTTTAATGTGCAGAGAGAAATCCCAGGAAGTCATACAATTAGAAAAATAAGAGGATAAGCACAGCCAACTACATTTAATTTTCCATGATCGTTAAAAAAAACAAAAAAACATGTTTGTAAAAAAGTCTAAACTAAAAGGCTTTCAGATGTAAAAGCATGAGAGATGTGGTTACAAGTACAAGGTACTTGTGTGGTTAATTTGGCTTTGAATAGAGCTGTCACTGTTGATGGTGGCACTGGGGGTATGCCTTTTCAGATAACGAATCTCATAGTTTTCATAGTCATAGTAGGAGTTATGCACAGCCCGCCATTAAAACTCCACTTTGATGATCATCTGTGGGACATGAGTATCGCAGGCAAATGAAGTCTGGTGAATAATGAGAATGAGCTAATGCTATAGTGAGATAAAACCTTGAAGCTGTGTGGAAATGCACTGTGTAAAAGTGTAAAAGACTGAAGCATGACATCATGTATACTATGTCTGTTTCTAACAGACATTCCTGACATGGTCTTGCTTTTCATACTCTGTAGGGGTACTTTGGTAGGTCTTTTTCACTGAATTTGTCAAGATATCCATAATGTTTTAAATGCTGATATTATGAGATGATTGTTGGAAGCTTGTGATTGTGAATAATCGTGAAATTGTACAATTACACTTTTATACTTTTGAAAAAATAAATACAGGTTTCCCGAACACCTAAGACCTCTGGTCTTCCATTGGATGAACAACAACGTCATAACAGTGAAGCCACTGCGCCGCCATATTGCTATGCCCAAACATTCCAACATGTCCCTGTTGACTTAATAGGAAATCATCTCATTTCAGCAAGTAGACATTAAAGAGGCCCTATTATGCTTTTGGGGATTTTACCTTTCTTTTTTGTGTGTAACATAGCTCTTTGTGCATGTAAAAGGTCTGCAAAGTTACAAAGCACAAAGTCCACGCAAAAGGGAGTTATTCTCTCCAACAGACAACACTACTCAAGAACTACAAGAAACGGCCGGTTTGTAGTCCAGCAATTTTTTCCGCAATGTATCTACGTCACTATGTAACACATTTGCATAATGCCCGCCAAGGGGCTACTTTGGCCCGCCCTCAAATGAACATAGTTATAGCAGAGGCCAGAGTGAGTTGGGTTAGTGTTATCGCCATGTCGAGAAGATGCTGTTTTCTTCACTGCGAAAGCAAAACCTCTTTGTTTGGACTTCCAAATGCAGATGAATTGAAGAATCAGTGGTTAAAATTTATTTTAATTATTTAGCAATACAACCACAACCAAAGCCAGATTTTCAAGTCGGTTACTCCTGAAAGATAGGGCAGTTCCCTCTTAGACAATCTGGCACTTCAGGTTCACAACCTGTAAGTATGCTTGATTATTTGTGGATTTATCTGCTACCGAGAGTTCAAATGCAGAGTTTTGTGTTTTAGCTACGGTGTACACCCAGTGCACAGCTGTAGACCTCTGCTAACCTGCTAGCTAATGTTATTGTGTTTAAATAGTTTGCTAATCAGCTGCGGGCCCACTTTTACAACAATTGTGTAGAATTATGCAGATTGTTTGTCGTTCTTACTATCATGAATAGTGATCAAATGTGGAGATGGATTTATTTTTACAAATGGTAATTTTATGTCTGCAATCCATGGTAGTGCTCGGCTAACTTGCAATGTAACGTTATTGTTTTGGTAAGGGTTTACTATTCAGCTGTGGGCCGGCTTTTACCTAAAACTGTGTAACAAAATGGTCGATCTCAAGAGTCTTATATAATTATATAATTACAAGCTGTAATGTTACGGTCGCTATTGGTAGTCCACGGCTAACTTGCTCACTAACGCTCTAATATCCCCGGTAATGTCCAACCGGGAGTAAGCCTCTGTTCTCTGTCCATATCTCAGGCGAAAAAAATTTGGCTACACCCATTTCAGCAAAAGATGACTAACTTAGATTCACTACGTGTCTTTTATTTGAAGCTTTGAATCAAATATTACAGCTTTTCCTATTTACATTACAACTTGTGGACAGTTTTCCCACTTCCTTTGGTGATTGTTGTGCTGCACTGACAGACCGAACACCGGGGCAGGCTCTTAAATCGCGATCAGCGTATATCTTCTCCCTCGCAATGAATATTATCCATAACAAGCAAATTAAACATTAAACATGATTATCACTAGAGGGCGAAATGCAACTGTCATATCCACAGGTCGGAGACAGTGAAAGGGGGGTGTTTTCGCCTGTGAGTCATTGAAGCTCTATGGCAGTTTGGGCATACAATGATGGCCACTCAAACACTTCTGGTGGCTTCACCTCCTGCAGGCAGTGTACCGTTGCATCAACGAACCAGTTCTATATATATAACAGTGGTCCCGCCCCAAACGCACACCATTTGTTTAGTCAGTGTTGCTGTGTCTGGTTTGTCAGGATTCTCATATAAAGCAATGTTTTCACAGAGCCACAGTGTTTAAATTTTTTTTGAGGGATTCACCCTACGAATGGCATAAGCTGCATCCCAAATCTACTATTCTATGCCATTTTGTAGTGCGAGTAATACACTGATTAGCCAAAACATTACGACCACCTGCCTTTTATGCTGCTGGTCCTCCACGTGCCGTCAAAACAGTGCAGACCTGCTGAGGCATGGACTCTACAAGACCCCTGAAAGTGTCCTGTGTATGTGTCACCAAGACATTAGCAGATCCTTCAAGTCCTGTAAATTGTGGATTGGAGCCGCCGTGGATCAGACTTGTTGGTCCAGCACATTGCACAGATGCTTAATCGGATTGAGATCTGGGAAATTTTGAGGTCAGGGCAACACCTTGAACTCTTCATCATGTTCCTCAAATAATTCCCGAACAATGTGTGCAGTATGGCAGGGTACATTATCCTGCTGAAAGAGGCCACTGCCATCAGGGAATACCATTGCCATGAAGGGGAGTACCTGGTTTGTAATGATGTTTAGGTAGGTAGCATGTGTCAAATTGGCATCCACATGAATGGCCAGATCCAGGGTTTCCCAGCAGAAAATTTCCCAGAGCGTCACAATCCCTCCACTGGCTTTTTGTCTTCCCACAGTGCATCCTGGTGTCATCACTTCCCCAGGTAAACGGTGCACACATACATGGTGAACCACGTGATGTAAAAGAAAATGGGACTCATCGGACCAGACGACCTTCTTCCACTGCTCCAAGGTCCAGTTTTGACGCTCACGTGCCCATTGTAGGTGCTTTCGACGGTGGACAGGAGTCATCATGGGCACTCTGATTGGTCTGTGGCTACGCAGCCCCATTTGCAGCAGGGTGTGATGCACTGTGTGTTGTGACACATTCCTCCCGTAAACATCATAAACATTTTCGGTGACTTGTGCCTTTTGTCGGTTCGGACCAGACAGGATAGCCTTCATTGCCCTTGTGCATCGATGCCAGTTTGTGGTTTGTCCCTCCTTGAACCACTGTTGGTATGTATTCACCACTGCTGACCGGGATTGCCATTTAAGAGATTAACAATTTGGCACTTGTCAAAGTCACTCAGGTCTTTACTCCTGCCCATTTCTCCATCATTCAACATGTTGACTAATGGCACTTTTCCACTGCACGTTACGGTTCGACTCGACTCGACTTTACTTTTCTGAGCTTGCTTTTCCACTGCAATTTAGTGGTGCCTCAATGTGGGTGGGATTATAGGCTGATCGTCATAGTTGCGCCGCCTCTACTGCTGTGATATCATCTTAAACGCGACACAAACATTACTGACCATAAACAATAACATGACCGCTAGCTGTTAGCTACTAGCTCATTGTGCTGCATAAAGCATTTGTTACATGATGATTTTACACAAGTGTAACAGTTAAATTGGCCTGGTTGTTTTAGAAGAAAGCTTTCCAGTAGCTTGTTAACTAAATATAGTGAAGCTTTCAAGCAGAATATAGAGTTAACGTAACAAAACGAACCATCCTCCATCGTGGACTCCAACAACACCGTGGCCGAGTCCAGGGCACTCTCCCTCCCATTGCTCGCCAGTCTATTGCCATAGATAGCGTCCATTTGGTCGAACCACTTCCACTTTCTTCTGTTTGAACCACTCCGGCTGTTGTGGTCCTTGATGGTTCTGTAGTCACTTTTACGTTTTTTTTACTTTTCCCTACACTGTTGGTAGGTCCGGTGGTAGCCGTGTGCAGCCAACAGCTGAGGCACTTCCTGAAAGACTTTTTCATTTTGCGTTGTTTCGTTTGAGGAATGACTGCACCTCGTTTATTGACCACAGCGTGGTTTTGCACACAGCCATTTCTTTTTACAATTCGAAAACTGGGTGAACAAATGATATTGCTGTCGCTGTTGCTAACTTTAAAACTAGCGGGTTGATGTCCTGTGTCGCAAATCCAGTGACGCTGGTAGTGACGATTCTCTCTGACCAATCAGTGATCTGCAGGGTTTTGACGTCACATTTAGTATCGGCTCGGCTCGCTTGGAACCTCAACCGAGGTGGTATTAAAAAAAGTAACAGGTACCAGGTACTATCCATAGTGGAAAACCTCCAAAAAGCGAGCAGAGTCGAGTCGAGTTGAGCTGTACCGTGCAGTGGAAAAGCCCCATAAGAGAACTGATTGTTCACTTCCCATCTAATTTACCCAAACCTTGACATGTGGCCTTGTTAGGAGATGATCCTCGTTATTCGCTTCACCTGTGAGTGGTCATAATGTTTTGGCTCATCGGTGTACAGTACTGTGCAAAAGTTTTAGGCAATTGTGGAAAATGTTGCATAGTGAGGATGTCTTCAAAAATAATGCCATAAATAGTTTTCATTTATCAATTAACATCATACAAAGACCAGTAAACATAAAAAAGCTAAATCAATATTTGGTGTGGCCAGCTTTGCCTTTAAAACAGCACCAATTCTCCTAGGTACACCTGGACACAGTTTTCCTTGGTTGTTGGCAGATAGGATGTTCCAAGCTTCTTGGAGAATTCACCACAGTTTTTTTTATCTATTTAGGCTGTCTCAATTGCTTCTGTCTCTTCATGTAATCCCAGACTGACTCGATGTTCAGTGGGGGGCTCTGTGGGGGCAATGCCATCTCTTGCAGAGTGCCCTGTTGCAAAGTAATGTTTGGGAGTCTAAAATGTATTTTTCCTATGGATACACTAAAGCTGAAGATATAAATAACCATCTTAAGACAAATGTTTTGTGAAACATCTTAAGTGCCTAAAAATATTGCACAGCACTGTATGTTCACACTATAATGCAACGAAGAGTACTACGAGTACCCGGATGACCCATGCTGTAAATATGTACTTTACGCTATTTGAGATAAGAACTGAGTTTGGCTAAAACCCTGTCTACACCAGGCGCATCCGTTTTGACATGATGTGATGCGCCGCTCCTGTACGGTGTAGACAGGGTGTCATACAATAAATCGAGCAGCAGCGTATTATGTAAGTTTGAAACGTCACTTCCATCAGCTGAAAAACTACGAATGCCTCTGTGCAGAAATGTATTTTCCATTTGGGACAGGACTACACTTTGAAAATTTGAAAGAGTGTATAGTGTAAGTGCACAATGTGTCATTTGAGACACAGCTTTATTAATAGTTGTCACGCTGGATGGGAGGAAGCATTTAAACATAAATAAAAAATATATACATCAATGCAATAATCTGAAAGGATGAAGAGCAAACTGTACACTGGATGGTTGATAAAAAAATACCAACATAAATATCCACTGTAAATCCATAGAGCATATAAAGTTATGACTCAGCTGAAATAAAATAGTGGTTCTCAGTTAAGATAAATGTGTAAACAAGTTGCCAAAATTTTCTGTTAATCAACTGTAAACACTGTTGGCTGAGTATTGCATTTACTACTACTATGTTTAAACTTGACTCCCTATTTCCCCTAACTCATTGCATGATATTAAATATTTCAGTTAGAGTATAAAAATAAAATTGTAAGTATTTTGCTAGCTGCCAAGCTAAATATCCACACAGTGAATTCTTCTTAATGATTCCTGTATACATTTAGCATGACAGTTGTTGGAACTTATGATATAGTGATTGTGTGCCTTTTTAGAGTTTATCCAAAGCACTGGCTCTACAGATTTATGTTTTGGGTTCAACTGCATCAGGTAAGAGGCCAGCCCTTCAGCCTTCACTGGTTATGTTTACATGGCTTGACCTGAATGTATTCAGTGCCACATTTATTTCTTTACTAACCAATACTTGAAATCAATAAATGTCAAACCAGAGTAATTTTCGAACTAGTTAAGCACCAAATGCTGGACCCTGCCAGTCTCATTTAATGTTGATGTTCTTGAGGAATTGAAAGAGAGGATGGAACTTCCTGTGTCTCTTTCTTGTTCAGCTCTTTTCATTTGCAGCCAGAACTAGCCTCCCTTCAGAGTGATCAAGAGCAAACAAAATCAAGACAGAGATAACTATTTTACCACTGGGATGTAGTCACAGACTGCTAGAGATTTACAAGATAGCTTTTATTGAGGAAATGTAAGGCCCTATAAGGTGCCAGAATGCTGTAAAAGGAAAAAAAGGAAAATTTGGTTTTTATAAATGCTAGAGGTGAGACGCTTAACATGCCAGTGTTTTGAGTTTCTTTACATGAAGGACAAAAGAGTGTACCCTGAAGGAAAGGCCTATAAGGGAGACTTTTGGTTTCCATGGAAACTGGCTTAGACAGCCCTAAAGAAAAGCAATGGTGAATCATCAGGTGGGTCCTCCCTGATGCACGTGACTGCAGACACATAGACACCCATTGCTCGCTTGCTTTTACATTGGTCATCTTTACCCTCAGAACCCTAGAACAGAAAAATTTTAACATTTAAATTGAAAATGGAAAATATTCCGCCCAATGTTATACATAATTTGCCCAATCTTGCAACCATACATGCGAGCGCCTTCCCTCTCTCTTACCCATTGATGAACTTTAATAAAATCAAAACATGTGCATCACTATCACACGAGCAAAAGCAAGCAAGGGGTATAGGGTACAATGGGGCTTAAGGCACTCCTTTAGGAAAATGTCCTTTTTTCTGGTCACAAAGTGTCTCAAAATTGAAAAATGCATTTCTTTTTATGAAATATTTATGGAGCAACATAATTTGTGTGAAAATAAGTAATGACAGAAGGTTGTTTTGATTAAAATTATTTTTTTTAAATTAATTAATTAATTTATTTTAAATAAGGTGGCGAGGGAGCCTTTTACTCCACACTTGGGGAAAAACGCCTATACGTTACAAATTAAGATGATTACATTTACAAATAACCACTTAATTTCAGTCACATTTGGGATTTCATAACATCTCAAATATTCTATAAACAAATTCATCTCCATTGTGATTGGATCAGTTAATGTGAGCCCACTTTGAACATATTTCATAACAAATCTATTCGCCCCACTTAAGCAAAACAATGTGCAACAGTAGGGATTTTCACCCCAAATACTATCCTTTTACTTATTGAACAGTTTTTAAAAAAACTTTTGATTTTAATCACCTTGAACAAAACTGAAAATGAAAAACAAGTATTTTGTCTCAAAATTAATGTGAACGCTTCAGGATTATCATTAGCTACATAAATTTGCTACATTTTAAAAATTATTTAATATTAGATCAAATTACCTCAGACTGAGAATTTAGATATTGCACACAATGATCTCATGGATCAGGAATATTTTGCAGTGTATAGTAACAAACAGGTGTTAAGGAAAGTACTGTGATAGATTTTGTTATTGTTTAGCATTTTGGAGAAAATAAAATTGAAAGTGCCTTTTACCCTGAGGGCCTTTAGCCCTGTTGTACCCTATGTATTTTACTTGTGTAATTTAGAAATATCGATGTCCCTCGCACCTGTATGTGAATCTAACTCTTGCAATTATCATTTATCATAGTCATGCAGCCTGTTTTATTCAGTTTTGTGCTTTGGACTCAAGATGGCGCCGAGTATGGCTGCTGCGTTGTGAGCTCTGACACAGCATTGTAGTGTTTTGTTTACAATTCTAAAGTTTTTTGTCTTGGATGTTGTCTGCCTTATTGTCTACGACAGACAAACACTTTTGGACATTGGTTCTGCAATAACACACCGAAAACCGGACTTCACATTCCTCAATGCCGACCCGCTGTTTACAAACACGCAAGCGGAGCCCTTTGTCTGGGCTGCCCGGCCGAGGAAACGCAAAAGGAAAAGGGGAAACAGAGCCGGCGTTCTCATCAGAGTAAGACGTCGTGCAAATCGAGCCCCGCTACCCAGTATTCTACTGGCAAATGTTCAGTCTCTGGATAACAAGCTCTGTGAGCTGAGAGCGCGGATCTCTTTCCAACGAGAGACGAGGGACTGCTGCATTATCTGCCTTACGGAAACTTGGATGTCTGCTGAGATTCCAGATTCAGCCATTGAACCAGCGGGGTTCTCCGTGCACCGAGCGGACAGAGCGAAAGACCTCTCAGGCAAAAGCAGAGGTGGTGGTGTATGTTTTATGATCAACAAATCCTGGTGTGATCAGAGGAACGTACATTCCATCAAGTCTTTCTGCTCTCCTAATCTGGAATTTCTCATGCTTCTGTGTTGACCATTCTGGCTACCGAGGGAGTTCACAGCGGTCATTATCACTGCTGTGTACATCCCGCAACAAGCTGACACAGACCGGGCACTCAAGGAACTGTATGGGATTATAAGCAAGCAGGAAACTGCGCACCCTGAGGCCACGTTCATTGTGACTGGGGACTTTAATAAAGCCAGTTTCAAATCAGTCGTATACCACCAACACATTAGTTTTAACACACGAGGGGACAGGGTTTTGGACCATTGCTACTCTCCCTTCCGGGATGGCTACAAATCCCTCCCCTGCCCACCATTTGGGAAATCGGACCACTCTTCCATTCTGCTTCAGCCCGCTTACAGGCAGAAACTGAAACAGGAAGCACCCACCCTCAGAACAATCCAGTGCTGGTCAGAACAATCAGACTCTACGCTACAAGACTGTTTTGATCACGCAGAGTGGGAGATGTTCCGGTCCACCTCTGATGACGACATCGAGCTTTACGCTGATAGCATAACGTGTTTCATTAGAAAGTGCGTAGAGGATGTTGTTCCAACCAGAACAATACGGATCTACCCGAACCAGAAACCTTGGATTAATAGCGATATTCGCGTGGCACTTGATGCACGGACCTCCGCTTTTAATTCCAGGAATGCAGAGGAGCATAAACAAGACCAGCAAAACATCAGTACAGGAACAAGATTGAAGGACAGTTCAACACCACCAACTCTAGGAGCATGTGGCAGGGAATTAATATCATCACAGACTTTAAAGGGAATAAAAACTCCGCCGTGAACACCACTGCCTCTCTCCCGGATGAGCTAAATACTTTTTATGCTCGTTTCGAGGGAAATAACACCGCCCTCGCGGAGAGAGCTCTCGCGGCTGAAGCTACAGAGGTTAGTTCACTCTCTGTCTCTGTAACGGATGTAACCCGATCCTTCCGACGGGTGAATATCTGCAAAGCCGCAGGTCCAGATGGCATTCAGGGCCGTGTCAGAGCGTGCGTGAACCAACTGGCTGGTGTTTTTACGGATATTTTCAACCTTTCCCTCTCTTTGTCTGTAGTCCCCACATGCTTTAAAACATCCACCATTGTGCCTGTTGCAAAGCAATCCAAAATCATTTGCTTAAATGACTGGTGTCCTGTTGCTCTGACCCCCATCATCAGCAAATCTTTGAGAGACTAATCAGAGATTACGTCTGCTCTGTGCTGCCTCCATCACTGGACTCACTGCAGTTTGCTTACCGCAACAACCTCTCCACTGATGATGCCATTGCATCTACAATACACACTGCTCTCTCCCACCTGGAAAAAAAGAACACTTATGTGAGAATGTTGTTTGTAGACTACAGCTCAGCATTCAACACCATAGTGCCCTCCAAGCTTGATGTGAAACTCCAGGCTCTTGGCTTAAACAGCTCACTGTGCAGCTGGATCCTGGACTTCCTGTCAAGCAGACGCCAGGTGGTTAGAATAGGCAGCAACATCTCCTCATCACTGACCCTCAACACTGGAGCCCCGCAGGGCTGTGTTCTCAGCCCACTCCTGTATTTCCTGTACACACATGACTGTGTGGCAACACACAGCTCCAATGCCATCATTAAGTTTGCTGATGATACGACGGTGGTAGGTCTGATCACTGACAATGATGAAACAGCCTACAGAGAGGAGGTGCACACTCTGATACACTGGTGTCAGGAGCACAACCTCTCCCTCAACATCAGTAAGACAAAGGAGCTTGTGGTGGACTTCAGGAGAAGAGAAAGAGAACACAGTCCCATCACCATCAATGGAGCACCAGTGGAGAGAGTCAGCAGCTTCAAGTTCCTGGGTGTCCACATCACTGAGGAACTCACATGGTCCATCCACACTGAAGCCATTGTGCAGAAGGCTCATCAGCACCTCTTCTTCCTGAGATGGCTGAGGAAGTTTGGAATGAACCGCCACATCCTCACACGGTTCTACACCAGCACTGTAGAGAGCATCCTGACTGGCTGCATCTCCGCCTGGTATGGCAATAGCACCGCCCACAACCGCAAAGCCCTGCAAAGGGCCGTGCGAACTGCCAGACACATCATCGGAGGTGAGCTTCCCTCCCTCCAGGACATATATACCAGGCGGTGTGTGAAAAAAGCTCAGAGGATCAGAGACTCCAGCCACCCGGGCCATGGGCTGTTCTCACTGCTACCATCAGGCAGGCGGTATCGCAGCATCAGGACCCGCACCAGCCGACTTCATGACAGCTTCTTCCCCCAAGCAATCAGACTTTTGAACTCTTGATCTCCCACGATCAAAATACATCAGCACTGCACTTTATTACTCTTATATCATAAATTATATTATTATTATATTATATTCTCTCTTAACACACTGGCAACTTACTATCAACCGACAGCCTGAAAGTGAATACAGTACAATACAACCTACTGTACATTTTATATATACTATATATACTTTTTTATTGTATAATGTGTATTCTATATTGTGTGTATTGTATACTGTACATTCCTGATCCTTACTGAAGAGCACTTTTTGCCAGTTCTGTCTTGTCCAGCGAAGGTGTGTTTGTGCCCATAGGCGACATTGTTGCTGGATTACAAGCCCTCAGTCCAGCCTCTCTCAGCCTATTGCAGACAGTCTGAGCACTGGCGGAGGGATTGTGCGTTCCTGGTGTAACTCGGGTAGTTGTTGTTGCCGCCATCCTGTACCTGTCCTGCAGGTGTGACATTTGGATGTACCGATCCTATGCAGGTGTTGTTAGACGTCGTCTGCCACTGCGAGGACGACCAGCTGTCTTTCCTGTCTCTCTGTAGTGTTGTCTTAGGCGTCTCACAATACGGACATTGCAATGTATTGCCCTGGCCACATCTGCAGTCCTCATGCCTCCATGCAGCAAGCATAAGGCATGTTCACGCAGATGAGCAGGGACCATGGGTATCTTTCTTTTGGTGTTTTTCAGAGTCAGTAGAAAGGTCTCTTTAGTGTCCTAAGTTTTTATAACTGTGATCTTAATTGCCTACTATCTGTGAGCTGTTAGTGTCTTAACGACCATTCCACAGGTGCATTTTCATTAATTGTTTATGGTTCATTGAGCAAGCATGGAAAACATTGTTTAAACCCTTTACAATAAAGATCTATAAAGTTATTTGGATTTTGACAAAATTATCTTTACAGTGTCCTGAAAAAGGGATGTTTCTTTTTTTGCTGAGTTTATAACATGGACAAGTAGAGGTCTTTGTGGTCTACAGATCTCTTGTTCTCAAGATGTTTGGGAAAAAAACAGATGCTTCAGCCTTAGAATTGCTGGCACCAGTCTGAATTTTCTTTGCTTCTTAATACTTAGAGGAATTTCGGGTGTTATTGGCCATCTTGGTGTCATTCTGTTTTAATTCTTCTTAATTTCCTTCTGCCGGGCTACTCCGATCCCATCTGTGTATGTTCTAGCAGTAGCAAGTCTCCGTACTTGCTCTGCAGCAACAGCAGCATAGCAGATCTAGTCTGCCAAGATCAATATCCTATCAATATGTCATTCCCACATTAACATGCTAAATTTTTCAGAGCTGTAATGACTGAACTAAATTTAACTTGTCACATTATCCTAAAAATGCAGCGTTTGAGCAAGATGCTAAAAATCAGTGAAACACGGCACAACCAAAGTGAGACACTCTGAGGGCCCACCTGACCAGGGGTGTAAAAAGGACTCAGAAATTATACTTAAGTGAAAGTATGGATACTGAGTGCAAATTTTACTTAATTAAAAGTCCAAGTATCTAGCCAAAAACATACTTAGTATTGGGGGGGGGGGGGGGGGGATTTCTCCTGAATACCACTATCATCTCCACTGTTTTGAGTGTGTTCAGCTCAACGTTGTTATGACCGCACCAGACAGCCAGCTGATCAACCGCCCATCTGCATGCAGACGCGTCACCATCACGAAAGCCATGAAACATGAGCCGAAAGTGTCATAGAAGCACCAAAAAATGACATGGTTGCTTCAAAAATGTTGTTTTTCATATCACATTTGCTTTTTATGACACTCTTCTTCTTCTTCTTCTTTGATCCCTAGTCAATAATAGGACGGGGTTTCCTCTAGAACCCATACGCTACTGTGGGTGCCGTTGGAATTCGGACTTTGCTCAGAACTATCACTATCAGTTAGGTTTAGGTTTTATATTTATTATTATAATTAATAGTTGCCTAACAACAACAATAATAATAATTCAGCAAATGAGTAAAAATTCATGGATTTTTTTTTGTGATTAACATTTTTTATTGATTCACACATCAAACAAAGAAAAGCAAAACATATATACACAGAATCAACATTTAACCCCCACTACCACCCCTCCCCCTCCCCGACCCTCAACAAACACCCCTGTGGTCACACATGAGCACATACATGCAAAAAAACAAACAACAACAACAACAACAACAATATATATAATAACACACATTAATAACTACAACTCTCTCTCCACTGCCCCACCCCGAGAGCCCTCCAAGAACGCCAAATATATGCTCCATTTCCCAACAAACAAATCCAAATTACCCAGTCTTCTAGATGACCCTTCTTCAAAAGCCGCCACCCTCCCCATCTCAGAGCACCACTCCTGAAATAGGGGTGCTCCAGCCAACTTCCATCCCCTTAAAACAACTTGTCTGGCGATTATGACACTGGTTAGGACACAATTTTTTGTGTTTATTCCCTATATTGATGACCGCCGCATTGCCTAAAATACAGAGTCTGGGGCACAATGAAATTCGAGTGCCCAATACGTCACACATAAAACTCTGAACCTTCAACCAAAATTCTTGGATCTTAACACACCACCAAAAAACATGGGTTGTGTCTCCATCTTCTGACTGGCATTGCCAGCAGATGGGTGTGTCTTTAAGACCAAGCCTATACAATCTAGAGAGAGTCCAAAAGAATCGTTGTAAAATCTTGAATTGCATAAGGCGAACCTTTGCATCTCTAGATGCAGACTTGACGTTTTTTAGAATCCTAGCCCACACTCCCTCCTCCAATACCAAGTTAAATCTTTCTCCCATAATCTGTTGACAGAAGTCAAAGCTCTGTCCCCCAGACTCTGAATTATCAGGGAGTAATACACTGATGCCTCATTACCTTTTCCAAAAGCAGTAATCACCACTCCCAGAGTATCTGCTGCTTTAGGGGGTGTATGCTACTCCCAAAAATAGTACAGAGCAGGTGGCACAGCTGTAAACACCTAAAGAACTGAGATCTGGGAATCCCAAAATGTTGAACCAAATTTTCAAAGGATCTCAACACTCCACTCTCAATAAGACACTGAGTGAATTAACCTCCCTCACAATCAACTCTGACTAGCAGAAAGGGGACTTATTAATACATAATTTTTGGTTCAGCCATATTCTCAAGGCAACATTTAAATAAATGTCAGAATTAAACACTCGACACTTTTGTCCATACCGAGTGCAAATGTGAGATAACTGGGTGCAACTTAACTTCTCCGATTAGATTGATAGAAAGGCAATTCAATGGTGAAATAGGGGCAAGAACTTCCTGTTCTTTTTTTATTTTTATTTTCCCCTAATTTGGAATGCCCAATTCCCAGTGCGCTTTCAAGTTCTCGTGGTCACGTCTGAGACCATCAACCCACGCATCTTATCACGTGGCTTGAGCGCGTCACCACGGAGACATAGCGCGTGTGGAAGCTTCACGCCAGCCATCGCTGCATCCATGCTCAACTCACCATGCGCCCCACCGAGAACGAACCACATTATAGCGACCATGAGGAGGTTACCCCATGTGACTCTACCCTCCCTAGCAAACGGACCAATTTGGTTGCTTAGGAGACCTGGCTGGAGTCACTCAGCACGCCCTGGGATTCGAACTAGTGAACTCCAGGGGTGGTAGCCAGCGTCTTTTACCACTGAGCTACCCAGGCTCCCCAAGATCTTCCTGTTCAATACAAAACAAGGGAGGGGCTCTCTCAGGTGGAAGCGACCAATGTGCCAAATATCTGAGACCGAATGCATAATAATAAAAAAAAAAAATCTTGGGTAGGCCTAGCCCACCTTTGTCAATCAGCCTATGCAACTTAATGAATTGTAATCTGGGATGTTTACCATTCCAAATGAAGGACTTCACTATGCTATCAAATTGTTTGAAATAAGAGAGGGGTACATCTATAGGGAGAGACTGTAGCAGGTAGTTGAATTTTGGAATACAATTCATTTTAATAACATTAACCTTCTCAATCATAGAAAAATCCAGAATAAATCTGATGAAAAATGTATAGTCCCTACCAGATGGGTTCAAAAGTCTCCAAATATCTGTAAGACCAAGATTTTTACACATCCTGTGAAGTGTCAATGTTGCTCTAGGGGGCTTACACACTTTTGCTTCACTACGATCAAGGACTGAGTCCATCAAAAATTAAAGTCTCCTCCCAATATTATATCATGAGGGGTGCCAGCGGCTTGCAACATCCCTTCAAGATCTATAAAAAAACCCTTATCATAAACATTAGGTGTGTAAATATTAGCCAAAATAAGACTTTGCCCCTGAATTTCTGCTAAACAATAATGACTCTTCCTAATTTATCTTTAATCAGTTGAGACATTTTAATTGTAGATGCTTAATTATCAGTGTAATAACTCCCTTGCTCTTACTTGAGCCAGCACTTAAGAAAACATGTCCACCCCATATCTTCCCAAATTTTTCAGCGTCCTGCGGGGAAAGATGCATTTCTTGAAGAAACACTATCATATTTCTTACGCTTAAGAGAAATAACCTTCCTTCTTTTTATGGGGTGCCCCAACACATTCACATTCCATGTGGAGAGACAATCCACTCATATTAACATGACATTGACACAATAGAAAAAATAGATTGTGTGTAAATTTTTTTTATAAAGACCACATTCCAACATTAGTGCAACAATCAAACCCCAAACTTCCCCTCGAACAAAACAAACAGAAAAAAGAAAAATGTTTGCATTAACCCTGCGCATGACAGCGCCAGCTGGCGTCCATCCCTCTAAACTCAAACAGTCCATGCACACCTATGAGAGCCCCCGCGACAACTTTGCCATTGGAATGCTCAAGTCCGGTGTTTCTATACAAATTTTGTGAGACAGAATTACACAGCAAAATCTCTAAAACAAACTCCAGCCGCTATGCGGAACCAGCAAAAAAAACCTAATTAATAAAATAAAATAAAATTAAAATAAAACATTAATTTTCCTCTGACAGTCAAACGAATGTTCAGTGAGCCGGCCTATTCGACTGCTGCATGAGTGCAACAAATGACCTAATCACTCCAATGACTTGCAAGAAATTCACCACAAAACAAACTCCAGCCAATAGGAGGCATAAGCACATAGAATGTGCAGATTTACCCACAAAACTGTCCCGAAGGAGTGTTACTTCAAAAAACAAACTCCAGCCCTTAGGTGGAACCAGCACAAAAAAAAAAAAAAAAAAAAAGTGTTCACTTTCCTCGCACAATCAAGTGAATGTTCAGTGAGTTGGTCCACTTGGCTGCAATGCGAGTTCCACAAAATAACTTACTCACTCCATTGATTTTAAGAAGGACATCGCTTGCTGGGGACATGTAAATGTTTTACGGCCATCCTTAGCATCTATTCTCAGTTTGGCCAGGAACATTATTGCAAAAGTGACCTTCCGTGATGTAAGAGTTTCTTGCATTCCTTGAATCGATCACGTTTCTCTCTTGTCGAATTCGCAAAGTCTGGGAACAAGAAAATGCTGTGGTTCTTCCAAGAAAGCCTTCCTTTATTCCTCGCCTTGCGTAACACGAGATCTTTATCGGATGATCTCAGAAATTTGGCCAGAATTGATCGGAGCCTGTCTCCCTCAGCAGATCGCTGAGCTGGAACCCTGTGAGCTTGCTCGAGTTCTAGCTTATGGCCTGTTATGTCGAGCAGACTCGGAAAGAGCCTGTCCAGGAATTTCACCATATCTTGACCCTCTTCGGCTTGAGGAATTCCAACAATACGGATGTTATTCCACTGGCTACTGTTCTACAAGTCCTCCAATTTCTCCCAGACATGCTCTAAATCCACCTTGGTCGCTAGTGGATTAGCAGATATTTCCCTCTCCGATGACTCCAGATAATCGATCCTTTTCTCGACATCCCCCACTCTTATAACCACCTCAGTGAATTTCATCTCCATAGCAGTGATCGATCAATGTATTACAGCAAGATCCTCCAAGTCAGCAATGACCTTTGTCAGCATTGCCGACATGTTCAACATTTCTCGCCGCAATTCCCGCACTTCTCTGACCAAATCGACTCCCAGGCTCGAGATCTCCAGGGGGATGTCAGCTTGAGCACATAAGTGTCTTTTAATGTCTCCAGAGCCCGAGGATTTTGAATTCTTTGACATATTGTCCTCCTAGAACAGTTATGGAACAGAGTGTATCGAATCTCACCGGTTTATGACATTAATAGAGTTAAAACTAGCAAAGTGCGCAGTGCTCGCCGTTCTCACATCCAAACCTTGGCATGGCATCACGTGACTCCAAAATTCATAGATATTTATATTTAAACATGAAGGCAAGTGTAGAAATAAATTATATGTACATATTTAATTATAAAAGCCTTTTGTTTATATATATATATATATATTTGCAACGTGAATTATCATTTCTGACTTCCTAACTGTCCAATCTGTAGAAATAGTAGGCTTTTAGGACAAAAACCATCAGTGTTTCTCACTTTGTGCTCATAGTTTTGAAAGAAAACATCACATTCAGTCGGGCGGTTACATACGGTCTAGTCACACAAATATTTCAACTAGTGCCCGAACGATTTATTGGTCGGCCAATAGTATCAGCCGATATTAGCCTTTCACAGATATATTGGTATCGGTGTATATGTTTTCGATATGCGCAGGTATGAAAACCTTTTTCAGAACATTTAATGCAGAAAACAACGCTTGGGGTGATTTAGAATCGGTGTCATAACGTAGTTTGTCCAGCAGTGCGCACTCTGACACCATTGTTTACAGAGCTGAGCTGACGGTGGTTCTGCAGACAGTGCTGAGTTAAGTGGTGTCTTCATGGTAAGTTGCTAACTAGTTTGTGAAATACATACTGGAAAGTTAATAAACAATTACCCCTGGGGCCTGGGTAGCTCAGCGATTATTGACGCTGACTGCCACCCCTGGAGTCATGAGTTCGAATCCAGGGCGTGCTGAGTGACTCCAGCCAGGTCTCATAAGCAACCAATTTGGCCCGTTTGCTAGGGAGGGTAGTCACATGGGGTAACCTCCTTGTGGTCACTACAATGTGGTTCTCGCTCTCAGTGGGGTGCATGGTGAGTTGTGCGTGGATGCCGCGGAGAATAGCGTGAAGCCTCCACACACGCTATGTCTCCGCAGTAATGTGCTCAACAAGCCATGTGATAAAATGCACGGATTGACTGTCTCAGACACAGAGGCAACTGAGATTCATCCTCCGCCACCCAGATTAAGGCAAGTCACTACGCCACCACGAGGACTAAGAACTAATTGGGAATTGGGCATTCCAAATTGGGGAGAAAAGGGGAGAGAAAAAAAAAAAAAAAAAAAAATCATTTTCCCTTTTCAGTATAACTAATATAACGTTAACCCCGTCCCTGACAACCATGTCACTCATGTTTATCACACCTGTATGCTGTTAGCCAGCTACAGTTTGTCAGTGCAGTCAGTATCAGTGCAGTAAGGTAAGCATCAGAGCATCTTTTTGCAGCTCAGCAGACAACGTTGCAGTGGTGGATTGTGTCTGTTGAGTGTTGATTTCATGCTACGTTGTTACCTAGTTGGTGAGACGCAATGCTGGAAAGTAAATAAACAACATCCATCTTTTAATCTCCATGACAACCAGTTTATAGCTAATTAGTTAACCATGTAGCTACTTCCATAGCTTATCAGCTGAGTGGAAGCTAATGTGTAAACATGTATTCACCAAACTGTTTTGTTCAGGATTGCAGTTTGGTACCCCTTCAACCGAACAATTCCAGTCGTTGCATTTACAAAATGTAATATTTAAAAGCCTGGTTTTCCACCGTTGAAAGTTTTCCCTGAACTTGTATAGCAGAATACGGTGTAACACCGCTGCCGCTGTTTATCTCTTGACTCGGCGGCAGCGAATCATGGAGTTATTGTCTGTGACCGTTTTGTTAAACATTAACAGCAAAACATTGCTGATGATGTTTTGATAAGCAAGAAAACTGTACTTTAGTACAATTTTGAGGTACTTGTACTTTACTTGAGTATTACCATGGCATTTTTTATTACTTTATACTTTCACTCCACTACATTTCAGAGGGAAATATTGTACTTATTCCACTGCATTAATTTTTTTAACAGCTATAGTTACTAGTTAATTTTCAGATCAATATTTTATACGTAAAATATATGATCAGTTAAAATTAACTGTTACCCCTACATTTAAAAAATACCCATCTAAAAAATGCCCAGCTTAAATAAAATGTTCTTTCCTCTATCCACTACATATGGCTGAAAAGCGACAGCAAATGGGCAGTAAGTTGTGGGATTACTTCTCCAAAGATGGTGATGTATTTGTCTGCAATACCTGCAAAGCAAAGATAAGCCAGGGATCTAGCAAATCCAGTCAAAAGAATACCACCAATCTGTGGTCTCACCTGAAAGTGAGACCAGCGCAAAAATTAACTATATCGGTAATCGTGAATTTCCCCCCACTAAAATCGGTAACAGTATTGGTCTCAAAAATCCCATATTGGTCGGATTCTAATTTCAACATATCCGAAACTCAAATCAGATCCAACATTCTGCCTCTGCAGATGGCCGTAACTCCACACAGCCGCCGTTCGACAGTCCATTTAAAATGGCTGACCTCTGGTCTGTCATCTGACGTTTGTCAGATGCAGTGAAAAGGTGGCTTCAGTCCAGTAAGATGAAAAAAAATTGCAAAAATATAATAAGTACTTTTCAAGCTACAATAAAACTGTAAGGAGTACAGTTTCAAGTTGGACGTTACTTCCTTGTGCCACGAGGCTGCACCTGAGAGCAGCGATGAGCTGCGTCTACACACGGCGAGCAAAGTTGCTGGAAGCAAATCCCAGAAGCATTTCAGAGGTATTTCCACTCCTGATGATGTCATGGTTGAGGTGCATTCTGTCGTGTACCTCATCCAATAGGAGTTGAGAGTTCAATCCTTTAGTGAGCAAGGCTTCATGGGATTTGTAGTCTGTTTTGGACTCCCTTTGTTTGATTTTGGCGCGATTTTTATCAGTATAATTTATGATCTGGTGTGTGGGGGCCTGAGTTAGGTTTTCCTTTGTCTTCTATCTGAATACATGAGGCCCAAACATTATCCGTGGACCTCAGGGAAGACAATATAAAAAAAAAAAAAAAAAAAAAAAAAAGAGTATATCATGACCTCTTTAAAGCTCTTGTTTTAGCAAAGTGTTTCATTGACAGGTGAGTGTGGTGCTTTGTTGCTGTTAGGAAACTACTAATGCAGTGTGTTTACATGCGTTTTTGACTACCTCTGAATGTGGTTTGAGTGATCCGATCACAATCTTTTGGACCCCGTTTACAACTGTATTTAGCCACTTGTTAATGGATGCCAAAATGCATCTTAATACCTTATGTAAACAGGCCATCATTTAGGATTATACACACACACACACACACACACACACACACACACACACACACACACACACACGGCCAAAAGTTTGGAATAATGTACAGATTTTGCTCTTATGGAAAGAAATTGGTACTTTTATTCACCAAAGTGGCATTCAACTGATCACAGTGTATAGTCAGTACATCAATAACGTGAAAAATTACTATTAAAATTTGAAAAATAAATAAATTCAGAACTTCTTAAACTACTTCAGAGTTCTCATCAAAAAATCCTCCACGTGCAGCAATGACAGCTTTGCAGATCCATGGCATTCTAGCAGTCAATTTGTCGAGATTCTAAGGTGAAATTTCACCCCACACTTCCTGTCTTGTCGGGCACTTCTCACGCACCTTACAGTCTAACTGATCCCACAAAAGCTCAATGGGTTTAAGATCCATAACACTCTTTTCCAATTATCTGTATTTCTTTGCCCACTCTAACATTTTCTTTTTGTTTTCTGTTTCAAAAGTGGCTTTTTCTTTGCAATTCTTCCCATAAGGCCTGTCCCCTGAGTCTTCTTTACTGTTGTACATGAAACTGGTGTTGAGCTGGTAGAATTCAATGAAGCTGTCAGCTGAGGACATGTGAGGCGTCTATTTCTCAAACTAGAGACTCTGATGTACTTCTCCTCTTGTTTAGTTGTACATCTGGCCTTACACATCTCTTTCTGTCCTTGTTAGAGAAAGTTGTCCTTTGTCTTTCAAGACTGTAGTGTACACCTTTGTATGAAATCTTCAGTTATTTTTGGCAATTTCAAGCATTGTATAGCCTTCATTCCTCAAAACAATGATTGACTAACGAGTTTTTTTTTTTGTTGCCATTTTTGACCTAATATTGACCTTAAGACATGCCAGTCTATTGCATACTGTGGCAACTGAAAAACAAACTCAAAGACAATGTTAAGCTTAATTTAACGAACCAAATAGCTTTCAACTGTGTTTGATGTAATGGCAAGTGATTTTCTAGTACCAAATTAGCAATTTAGCATGATTACTCAAGGATAAGGTGTTGGAGTGATGGCTGCCGAAATTGCGGCCTGTCTAGATTAACAAAAATGACTTGCATATATATACATACATATATTATATATATACACACACACACATACACACACACACACACACACGTCTGCTTCAGCACCACAGTATTATTCAGCCACATCTGAAAGAGCTGCATAGACAGCAAAACAGCTAAATTTAAGTCTACAGTAAATCAGCCTTAAAGTCTCATCCCAGGCCTCACTTAAACCTCTACAATCATACTTCCTCATCCCAGCTTCACCTCCCACTAGCTATGTTGAATCAACAAAGTATTGGACAGCTTAAGCTCAGACATGTGTCTTTTGAAGCATAGACTCTTTGCCTCATTAATTCACACTGAGTCCAGACAAATCTGGGAGCTTCCATACCCAAGGCTGCAATATCAGTGGGGAAATCTGCAACTGACACATTAATTGGCGAGTCTCCCTCACTGCCCTGACTAAACAACTCCAGGATGGTTCTTTGTTGCTCTGGATCAAGTGAAGGGATCAAACTTGATATTTTCCTGTACTAGGAGTCTCTATGGACCTGGGCACATTTAGAGGGGTAGATTGTGGATTCAGAGTTTGCTCTGTCCAATATCTCATTTTGGTCTCATCTTTACACTGTTATCCCTTATTTACAAATTGCGATGCTCCTAGGAAAATTGAGTTGAAGGAGTTCATTGTGTCCAGCCACTTCATGTTTAAATTTACATGAGATATTCTAAAAATACATTAAAATACTTTTTACTATACTAGTTTAAAATGCAGAGAAAACTACAAGTTAGCAATTATTTGGTTGATTTGGCCCAGATAAACAAGTGTGAACACCATGGATCTGGTGCAATTTTAACCCTTAAATGCATGGCTATTTTGCTAAACATTATTACATACTCTGGTCTTTAGACAGCTTGTACAGATATCTATCACAATTGTATCTACAAATTGCCCAGATAGTGTCAAATTTTCAAAACATTTAAGAGAATTAGAAAATAATAGAATAAAATGTATTCTGATATATTTTGATGTTTTATTTTTCATAAATCAAAGTGATGATGCAACAAATCTAGAACAGGATTAATCACTTCCAGACTGAAATTTCACGACACACAACTGGCTGTCAAACAGATATTGAGCTACACATTACACATAATCTACACATATGTATTTTCTCAGGCACTTATTGAGTCTAAATAGATGCACAACTTACATAATTTCAGTAGTTAACGTGTTGTATTTGTTGTAGTTTACTTCCACATTGCTTCTTCATCAAATAGCAATGTCAAATGTAAATCAAGTCGATCACTGACACATCAGCGCCACCTTGAGTAAGAAATAGTATGTATAATATGTATGTGTACACGCATATGGAATACTTATAATTCAACACTGTCACATAGAAAATCAATGTGATATAGTATTTATTTGTATTCTGTTATTTGTACTCATTTGTCTTGTAATAAACAAAGAAATAGATATCCTGTGATAGTTAACCTATATAGTTATGAAATAATCATAAAAATATGATTTCAGTCATGACAACTCTCTGAAAGATTTAGCATGTTTATGTGGGTATGAAATATTGATAGGATATTGGTCTTGGTGGACTAGACCTACTAACGCTGCTTCTTCTGCTACTGCAGAGCAAGTACGGAGACATGCTACTGCTAAAAAAAAAAATACACATATCTATGAAGTTAGCATGCTGACATGCTGCTGCTGCTACACAATTAGACAGAATGCAAGACATGCTGCATCGAGCATATATGACATGCTGCTGCACAAATAGACATTACAAACAATCCCCATGTGCAGAACTAGACATGTGCAGCTGGGGTGGAGGTGGGTTTCAGAGAAAACTCGCAGCACGCTGCAAAGAAACCAGCTTATCTGCAAAACTAAACCATTTAAATGTTAGACAAAGAGAGACGCAATTTGATTTGCTACCCTAACACAGGTGAAAGGACCAATTAGCTTACACTATGCCAGCCGATTGGCTTAATATGTCACATGTGGGCGAGCTGATTGGCTTACAGATAACAAGTCAAAAGAACCTATCAGCTTGTGCCACATACAGTTGCATGACTGAACTTTGGACATATATGAAAGCACAATAAATAAATAAATAAAACCCCACACTATTGCATATCTAGGGTCTTTAATGACCCTATACACTTCTGGTTATAAAATAAGTTATAAAAAAATATTTTTTGTAATTTTGCTATTTTGTTTCACTATCCAGAATAGAAAAGATAACGTATACTAAAGAGGTGTGGGGCACAACTCACAAAACGGATGAGGTACAGGGGGTGGAATGAGGTCCCGGGTCACTTAAGTCCCGAGGTATGTCCAAAATTCTTATAGAAATACGTGGATGGAAATCCAGCTATAGGCGTTTGGGGCAGGATTATCTTTTTGTCTGACCAATGGCAGACAGTGGGAGAGCTTTTGAAACAGTCGTTATTTTTGCAAATAAATTATTTGCTGCTACAATTACACACTTTAAAATATGAATAAATGTGGATATCAGACGTTAGTGTAATGAACCAATTAAAGCATCAATGTGATCAATTAAAAAATATGCATCATGGTCAAATATCAATGATGATGCAATTAGTAATATTGTTCATGGTTTATAAAGAAAGACAGAACTGAATATTAAAAAGCTAAATAAAAAGAGATGCCAATTGACTTTGATACTAATAGCTGACCTCCTCTTATCATTTACAGGGAATATATGGTGGCTAAATGAATATTTATGAGATCCAATAAACCGGTATTAAGCAGTACATTCTTAATTAGATCTGATCTGGTTAGAGTATTGGGACCTTAATTAATATATCTATTCCTTCCAGGATTTTTTTCTCTGCATAGCCTTCTGATATATCTGAAAAACAGACAATGAGTAGGTGGAAAACTCTAGGTGGTCCTCAGAGTAATGACTATTTTGCAAGCAGTTTCCTAGTGGAAAATTGATCTATATTAAGTTTCAGCTAATCAACATTTAATCAACACCAAATTGTAATCTGATATCCACTTAATGCTTGGTCAGCCCATATAAATTGTTAACATGGAGATTACCAAAATGTCCTCTGTCAGTAATCAATGACCATTTTTTCTGGTTACTTGTGTTGCCAACAACATGGTACAGCATGGAGTTGAATGTTTGCATGACACTTAATTAGCTAAACAACATTTTATTTATATTTATTGACATTTATCCCATTAACCATGAGGAGATCATGAAGTTGTTCATTTACTTAGTCAATATAGCTAAACTTGTACTATTGACCCTATGTTTACGAAAACCCTTTTCTTACTGTATATTTGCAACATTTAACTAAATAGACAAAGACCATTTTAATGGCAAGTAGCCAACTCATATAATCTGCTTTTAATGGATTTGAGGGATATTGTGTGTTACACAGCTGTTATGCAATGATACACACAAGTGGAGACTAATGTTTCTCTGTGGTGTAATCTTTACTGCCACTTTGTCTGTGCTATTATCCCCTAATGTAGCTTTTGAATCACTACGCAGGGGTTCTATGGAAACTAAACAATAAAGCTTTGCTTTGCAAAACAGCACATTTAGTTACCGTCATGTTTGCGAGGTAATAATAATGTCATTAAAAAAGGGGCAATGATGTCTCAGCTGGTGTAAAATCACCAGGCAACAGTATATGACTGGGGGTGGACAAAATAACAAATACGACATAAAAAAAAAGTTAAACTTTCGAGTAACTAAATTACAATTGTTTGCAAAGGTGAGTCATAATAGGTTGATTACCAGTTAGCACTATGTTTCTAAAGAGATCAAACAATTACCACTTTGATTTATGACAAAAAGCAACTTTCACAGGCCTAAACAGTCAAATGTCTCAGAAAGTATTATAGTATATGCCAAACCTGAACAAACTGCATTAGCAAAAAGGAACAAGGGTTACATGGTTGACAGTTGCAGGATATTTTATAAATGACGCAAAAATACATTGACAAATTACCTTAAAATTGAAATAGCACCTCTGTGACCCTGGCTCAACAAAAACTTTTCGTCATGAGCTTCACAAAGTTGAAGTTTACGGCATAGCTGCCTTTCAGGAACCACTTGTACCCAAGGCCAATGCATATCTTTTTCAATGTTGCTTCATAACCAAATTATGCTTTTATTTCCCAGATTCTGCTGCCAACAGTTCACTACAGTGAGGAAACCATAATGGTATGGGCAGACAGCTAATTGGAGGTTGCTGATAATTAGGTACATTAGGTACAGATAATTGCTCTGCATGGTCACAAAAAACAAGGAATATGAGGCCATTTTACATGACATCCTGCACTGAAAAAAAAAAAAAAAGTGCTTCATGTGGTAACATCTAGATTAACTGGTTTTGTTCAAGTCAAAAATGTTATGTTCACTGAATCAACCTGAATACATTAAGTTACACAAAAACTAATTTTAAGGGTTAGGTCAGGTAGAAATAGCTCCTTACATTTGCAGGTTACCACATTTTACAGTGTATAGAACAAACACTTTTGCCTCACTATATTGCTATCTTCCAGAATACTAATACTCAGATGCAAACTTTTAGGAAAAAGTCAGGAGACGTTGTGAACACTAGGTCAAGTATCTTCCAAGCCCTTCTTGTCCACCAGAGCTAAATATCATAAAAACTTTCCATTTTGAAGTATAGAGTGAGAAGCAGACTTCTGTCTCCTTCACCTGTCCTTCAACTGGATGCTTTTCAGTTTGATGAATGGCGTAAATCCCACTACACTCTATTCAGGACTTGTATGGCAGTGATCCAAGAAGGATTGAAGCTGTTCTAAAGGCAAATGTTTGTTCTGCTTGTAATTTGTTCTCAGGCTCTGCACCACGTGAGGGTCTGGGTTTGGCCTGACTCACCCAATCATAATGCCCATCTTTGCCATCCAATCACAGAATTGTTTTGGTGTTCAATTTTAAGTTGGGAATCATGCAACCATGGACAATTAATAAAAGATCTATTTCAGTCTTGTCTGCATAAAGTATGAAAAGTTACTTTTCTTCTGTTGGCACCTACAGTATACATGCAAGGAACCTACATGTAACTATTTAAACTAAATGTTTACCCCCCAGATATACCTAAAAAGTGCATTGGTCTTTAAAGAAACAAACATGTTATGCATAGCCTGAGAAAAACTGATAAATTCATGCATTAGATTACAGTATTGCATTAGGTTTTTCTCCATCTGTGATAGCCAACACCTGGCAGCTAACCTAAGAGGGCTAGAATCCATGCCTGAAATTCAAACTTTCAAAAATTAATTTAAACCGACTGTACTGACTTAGTTCAGAAGACACTGGGCTGTCAGTAGTGGTCGACCGATATATCACAGAGGCCGATAAATTTTCCCCTTTGGCAGATTTGTTTTTTGAGGGTGCTGAGAATCACCTGCTTGGTTATGAAGCGACTGAGACATGTAAATGACCAGTCACGGTTCGTTTTGTTGTTACTTGCCATCGTGTTACTACAATAATAGACCGGTGTGCAACACAATGTCATTTAAACGGTCCGCATTTCAGAGCCGCGGCAGATGCGTTTGAGCTCATAATGTTAAAGTGCTCACCTGTATCATTCTCCCTCTCTCTCCTCAACAGTTCCCTGTAACTTTTAACTGTCTTGTCTAATAATAAAAATATCAATAAAACTATCATATACTGTCTGCAAATATGCGCATATCTCATTTAAACAGATGTAATAAACTACCTCCCACAACTTCAGCAGATTCAGCATACTGTGGAACGCTCATAAATCTTCCTCTGAAGCACATTCTAACAGTCTCTCCTCAACGGTTTCCTGTAACTTTTCTAATGATAAAAAGGTAAATATCAATAAAACTTCTATTATATACCGTCAAATATGCAGATATCTCGTTTAAAAGATGTAATTCACGAACCTCACGAAAATCCAGCGTTTTCTTCCCTTTGAGCGCTCATCTAATATCTTCCTCAGAAGCACATATTCCATCAGCCAGAATCAAAAACTTCAGGATCAAAAGTTCCTCTGATGCACAAATCATGACAGTCACTCCATGACAATCCAAGCTGGCAATCCAGGCCTTTTAAACTGTCAGGAGATCGCTGCTCACGCTGGATCCGCACGAGCGCGTGAGTGCAACTTCAAAGTAAAAGCGCTTCACGTGTGCTGAGTTAATGTCTTATTCACTATCCACGGTATGTGCAATTGGTTTGATTCTGTATTTTTTGAGAAAATGCGATTGCTAACGTCGACATGCCATCCATGGTTGCTGGACTACTGTGTATACTGTTATTTTCTTCTTCCTAATATATTAACAATTTCTTCATGTGCAAATAAATTACTAAACTTTTATGACTAAACAGAAATCAGAAGAAACTGCTATCTACCAAATACAATATATTTTTTTTAGATTATTTTTTACAATTAAAGTTTGTGAAATTGAGTAAATATAGTGCTAAATAAGAGTTTATTCATTTTTTAGCAATTTTATGTTTGTTATTTTCTAAATCACACAATTTATATCGGTATGTATCAGCCTATCAGCCACACTGCTCTCTGGATATCGGCCATTAAAAAAACCCATATCGGTCAATCACTAGCTGTCAGTAAAGGGTTAAACTTTTGTCGCACTGAGTCATGTGACAAAACAACATGGCAGGAGTTTGTCTTTGGGAGAAACGCAAACAGAAGTACATCTAGTAAGAAACCTAATTAGGTTTTTACACTGAAACATGTTTGAGACAAGAGTCTCTAGTTTCATCCAATATGCCATTTATACATTTGAGTGATTTATTGAGAAACGCCACGCTGCTAAACACAAAAGCTGAAAAATGTTGCTTTTTTATATGGAGTTAGGATGAAAATAAGCTGCATTTCCAACTGTTCTGAGACGAGTGCAGACAAACAGCACAATGGAGGTTAAGTCATTCACTAAATAGCGAGCAAGTGAGCTCTCTATGCAGCCAAGTGCGTTTACTCCTAAAATCCAACCAAAAGTTCAGTTTCAGGCAGCAGATGATGTTTGGACCACTCAACATGTTTGGCAGACATGGGACAATGGCAATCAGTACATATAAATTCTGAATCTAATGTATAATTTTATTTTAATATGGTTTGCAGTAATTGGATGATGCTGGCCAATACTTTACATCAGGAATTAGCATAATTAATGCTGATTCAATGTCTGTAACGTGTCAAAAACACAACACTCCTGGAAACATAATAAACATTTGATTAAAAATAAATCTGACTTTCTATAGCTTGGTATTATTTAAAATGTTCCCATCAATAGTTTGTAAAATTATTTGCTTTAGAATTTTATTTATTTATTGCATGTTTATTAGGTGCTACTAGTAAAAAATCAAAAAGGGAAAAGGAAAATGCACACAGCAGTCACTCTCGGGTCTCAGGAGTTTATACTTCATAGATGTTACAACATTATTGCAGTGTAGCCTAGTGGTAAATATCTGGGCTTGGAACCAAAAAAGCTGGAACTTCAAACCCTGCAAGGGGCGATCCATAATGAGTAAGGCACTTAACCAAATGATGTTCCGGGGGACTGTCCCAATAAGGGTACTTGTGCCACTTGTGTAAACTAAATGAAAAATGTGTTGTCAGTAATATGTCCATGAAACTGTACCCCTAGGAAAAGTTGAAAAAAAAAAAAAAGCCAACTCATATATTCTTTTTCCTTCTTTTTTTTGATAATCAACCATTTGCTAAACACCAACTTCAACAACTAAATCACTTTAGTAATAAAGGCTGGACAAGCTGTCATTCTCATTGGAAAGCCAACAGAAGTTAGGTGTTCAGTCACAATTGTTGGAAGCTTATGTTACAAACTATGCCTTAGTAGTAAATTGAAGTGATGAATGTACAGAATTTGAAAGACATGATTACCTGAGTGTTTTGCGAACCATATCTTCATCTGTTATTCCATAATATGTCAGGGTTTCACTCCAGACAGGGTTGAGAGTGTTGCGTAGGGTCTTGGTGCGGAGCTTATTGGCCTAGAAGAAAAGATAGATGTTATGTTCACTTTCACCATATGAAGACAAACTACCAAAGAAAATGCCAGATGTTTCAAAACACTTTGATTCAGTTCTGAAAATATATCACTAGTGCTCATATTAATAATTATTTTTTAGAAGATAAACCTTACATTTTGTCATATTGATATCATTAAATGTCTACAGTACCAACTCCCTTTACAGTTTCTCAATTGCTTTGGCTCATTTTTGAAACAGTCTTAACATTCTCTTAACTGTAAGTGCAATTGTCACAACTGTTTTATGAGACATCACAACTCTATTGCTTGTCTGCAAAATGTAGTAACTCACCCAATTCATGCTTCAAAACCTAATTATTGTGTAAGTAAATTGGCCAATGCCACCTGTAACGTGAAGGAGGTCACGGGAGGCTGGATCTAGGTGCAGCGAAACATTCTTTAAAATAAACAAAGTACAGGATAATGGGTAAAACACAGGAACAAAGAAAACATCCACGGTGGGAAAACACAGGAAATACACGGGAGGTCAAAACACATAACAACTGACAAGGAATGAGCAAACAGGGCATTAAATACACAATGACTAATGAGTGAATGGAACACAGGTGAGAACAATGGGGAACAGCTGGAAGTGATCAGAGCAGGGGATTATGGGAAGTGTAGTCCGGGTGGAACAGATGACAGAGGCAAAACACAGGGCAGACAACAGTGAATCGTAACATAGCCCCCCCTCTAATGGGTGGCTCCTGACACCCAAGGAAGGCTGGTAAGGGAGGCAGGGCCAAGATGAAGCCGGAGACCAAAGAGACCAGAGCGGATCAGGTGGAGGGCCGGAAGACCAGGGAGACCAGATCGGGCAGACAGCCGAGAGACCAAGGGGACCAGGGCAGATCAGGCAGACAGCTTTGAGACCAGGGAGACCAGAGCAGATCAGATGGATGGCCAGGAGACTCAGAAGACCACCTCAGGGTAGGGACTGGATCAAGAGGCCTGGTTGGTGGCCACAGGGCTGAAACAGTGTCAGGAGGCCAGGATGGCAACCACAGGGTAGAGACTGGAGCTGTGGAAGACTCTGAGGGTGGAGCCGTGGTAGGTGGAGCCGTAGGAGTCTCGAGGAGTGAAGCCGTGGCAGGCTCGAGGGGCGAAGCCGTGGAAGGCGGATCCGTAGGAGGTTCGAGGGGCGAAGCCATGGAAGGCAGAGCCATGGCAGGTGGAACCATGGGAGGCTCGATGGGCGAAGCCGTGGAAGGCGGAGCAGTAGGAGGCTCGAGGGATGGAGCCATGGAAGACAGAGCCATGGCAGGCTCAAGGGTCGAAGCCGTAGAAGGCGGAGCCATGGCAGGCTCGAGGCTAAGAGTCCAGGACAACTGGGAAATGACCTCAGTGGTCGTGAACATGAGCAGAGTCTCGAGAGCGACTTCTGTGGTTGTGAACACGAGCAGAGTCTCGGGAACGACCTCTGTAGTCGTGGGCATAGACAGAGACTCGGGAACGACCTCTGTAGTCGTGGACGTAGACAGAGACTCAGGAACGACCTCTGTGGTCGTGGGTGTAGACAGAGTCTCGGGAATGACCTCTGTGGTCGTGGGCGTAGACAGAGACTCGGGAACAATCTCTGTGGTCATAGACAGAGACTCAGGAACGACCTCTGTGGTCGTGGGCGTAGACAGAGACTCGGGAACGACCTCTGTGGTCGTGGGCGTAGCAAGAGACTCGGGAACGACCTCTGTGATTGTGTACATGGGCAGAGACTCAGAGACGACCTCCGTAGTCGTGAACATGGGCTGAGACCTAGAAACGACCTCCGTGGTCGTGAACATGGGCAGAGACTCTGAGACGACATCCATGGTCGTGAACATGGGCTGAGACTTAGTAATGGAAGCTTTTCTCCTCCTCCTCCTCCGGGAGGCCAAAATTGGCAACGCAGGCTCTGGGACGGACGAGGCTGGCAACGCTGGCATGGAGCAGTCTGAGTCGTTGCGGTGACATGGCATGGAGCAGGCTGAGGCGTTGCGGTGACATGGCATGGAGCAGGCTGAGGCATTGCTGTGACATGGCATGGAGCAGGCTGAGGTGTTGCTGTGACATGGCATGGAGCAGTCTGAGGCTTTGCTGTGACATGGCATGGAGCAGGATGAGGCATTGCTGTGACATGGCTAGATCCATTTTGCGGTCAGTTGTTCTGTAACGTGAGGAAGGAGGTCACTGGAGGCTGGATCTAGGTGCAGCGAAACATTCTTTAATAAAATAAACAAAGTACAGGATAATGGGTAAAACACAGGAACAAAGAAAACATCCACGGTGGGAAAACACAGGAAATATACGGGAGGTCAAAACACATAACAACTGACAAGGAATGAGCAAACAACAGGGCATTAAATACACAAAGACAGCTGGAAATGATCAGAGCAGGGGATTATGGGAAGTGTAGTCTGGGTGGAACAGATGACGGGGCAAAACACAGGGCAGACAAAAGTGAATCGTAACACCACCAAAATAAAAAGTTTTTTTTTGTCATCGTGTGCGCCGTACTGGTCAAAATGTTTAGATGTTTTTTCACCATAGCAGTCAACCCTGGAAATATTTGTTATATACAAATGACATTTTTGTTCTACATTTTTGTTGACACTGACTGCTTACTGTACTATACAAGAATGTTAGTTTTGTCTAGCTGAATGCTATTATGTATCACACTGAGCTTTTTAGATACAACAGTAGGTATAAGTTTACTGGGAAAGTCAATATTGTACGATAGTACAATAATACTGTAGTACACAGAAAAAGGATATGCACATTTGTATGTATACAGTAAATTTATTTTTGTAGGAATGTGTTACATGTAAACAGATAATTCACATTTGCATGTCCATTTTTACACATTTCTTACATGTAAAGTCATATATAGTGAACAGAAAATTGCCACAAAATGACATCCATGCAAAAAAAAAAAAAAAAAAAAAAAAAAAAATTCCAACAATGAAAAAACATTCCATGTCATAGATATTTATGGAATATACATGTATGTCTGACAGATTTTGATAATTGAATGGATCATTTTGCATGTGATGGCTCACACAATGAAAGAATGTTCAGAAGTTGTGAAGATTATGACAATTTCACTGAGAACCAACTCATCAGTTTTGATCAGCAAGCCATGTGCATTTAGTTATTGTTCAAATTGTAGACAATTGTACTCTTACTCTTTTGCACACATGTGCCAAACCACATGCAGTTTGCTTAAATGAATAAGAAATTAAAATCTGGTGTGAACAAGAAACAAATTGTTCAGAGATTTGAACTTATTGTTTTGAAAAAAGTATTCTCATTCGAGAATTGAGCCAAAGCAATTGAGAAAAACTGCAAATCACTGAGGATTTGAAAACTCTTGCAGTAACCTTACTTGTTTTGTATTGCTTTTTGAAGCTTAGTAATGAACACATACAATAGATAGATAGACAGACAGACAGACAGACACTATTTATGCTAATGTAACTCATTTATTAGAGCATAATTAGTCTCTAGTCTTGATAAGTATTCATATTTCATTTCACTCCTTTGTACTGTAAAGTCGATTAACCCAAAACACATATGGTAATTTAAGCAGAAAGGATTAACTCCTAGGTCTTTGTTTCATCTACAGCACATCTCTGAGGTGTTTCCTAATGGGATAACTGTGATCCTCTCCCATTACTCAGTAACCCTGTGAAGGAGAGTTCAGCACTACTGTAGCACATATGACTCATACAGAATGAGATGAATAGAACGAGGAGATTGACTTAGAGGAGTCTTATGTTGTCAGCTATATTGTTGGCAAGATGAAGAGATGAATTATAACGAGGGACATGGTAATAATTTGTGGCACATTAGGTTGGTTAGCAACAAGGAAACATTGGCAATTAGATCTTAAGGTACCAGTGGGAAGTTTAAATAAAAAAAAAGATTCTGGACTCTTCATGTGACAAAAAAAGTTATAAAGGTATAAAGGAGTTTTTAAGGTGAAGTCTGTAATTTCTGTGCCACTTGCGTCACCAGCCTTAAATATATTTCCCTATCTGTCACTCACTCGACGTTGTGTCGATGTAGTGACACTAGGGGTCACTCTTTGGAGCCCCGAACACCTCTGCTTTTCGAAAAAAGGCCAGTGGGAATTGGCGAGTGAAATTTGCATGCCACTCCCCCGGACATACGGGTATAAAAGGAGCTGGTATGCAATCACTCATTCAGATTTTCTCTAGAGAGTTTATTTTCTTTCTAAAAGATCGGCACACACGGAAACGTCTTTTTAAAGATGCCTTTCCGTTTGTGTGTTATTCCTGGTTGCAGTCATTATCTCTCCGCTTCTGACGGCCATGATCACTGTCTTACGTGTCTGGGTGCTGCCCACGCAGAGACATTGTTCTTGGATGGGTCTTGTCCTCATTGCGAGAACATGACCATGGCAACGTTGCGGTCCTGGCTTGCATTCGTAAGAAAGCAAGCCACCCCAGCGGCTCCCCGCCTCGGTCGTTCTACCTACGGGTATGAGGCCGTGCCGATTAGCACTGGTGGCGATTTTGGGACCTCAGTTGGAGCACATCCGCTGGGTAAACCCCCACGGACCTCCCATTCCCCAGCACGCTTGCTTGCCCCGGTCGGGCTCTTGGATGAGATCGCCGGCTCGTCTCACGGCGAGTTTGACCTCTTATTCGGAGCCCGGGAAGACAATGAGTTATTCAGCACAGCATCGGAGAGCGGGCTCATCCACTCTGACGTGGATGCCTCGGCTGGGCTCCCTCCTTCAGGTGTGGTCGCCCAGTCTCAGGCCGACGCGGAGATGACGGACATGCTTTCCTGGGCAGCCGCAAGTGTCGGGCTAGAGTGGAACCCTCTGCTCACCCCTGAACCCTCGTGGCTCGATGATTGGTTCCTGGGCGCAGAGCGCCGCTCACGGCCGTGCCCCACCCCGGTCCCTTTCTTCCCGGAAGTGCATGAGGAGCTGACAAGATCGTGGAGGGCACCTTTTACTGCCCGATCCCGATCTTTCAGCTCCCCTGCTAACACTACCCTTGTTGGTGGGGCGGCCAAGGGATATTTGGTGATCCCCCAGGTGGATAAGGCACTCGCAGTGCACTTGTGCCCGCAGAGCGCCGCCTCCTGGCGCAGGCACCCGAAGCTCCTGACCAGGGCCTGTAGGTTTACGTCAACACTGACGGCTAAGGCCTACGGTGCCGCTGGACAAGCCGCCTCCGCCCTGCATGCCATGGCTCTCCTGCAAGTTCACCAAGCCAAGGCGCTAAAAGAGCTGCACGAGGGTAGTTCTGACCCGGGATTGATGCAAGAACTGCGCTCGGCGACCGACCTCGCTCTCCGGGCGACGAAGGCTCCTGCGCGCCCAGTTGTGGCACAAACACGCCCATACCGGGTTGGCTCCGATGGACTGCAGAGACGATGTTCCTCCTTCCCCCTCCTCGACCAATCTTATGGTGGGTATCAGGAGCCAGGTAAGTGCTTCGATGTCCCTGGACTCAGCACAGCCACGGGGCTCAAGCACCCGCAATGTGGCGCCTCAGGCTGCACCCCGCCGTGAGGCCCACCCACCGGTACATCCGACGTGATTATCCCCTTGGTCCCTCTCTCCCGGAGTTTGGACATGTGGCATGCGCTTTACAACCCGTCGCGATGGCTGACACAGACTGTCCGACTCTGCAACGCGATTTAGTTCGCCAAGCGCCCGCCCAGGTTTCAGAGGCTCCTGGGGCATATGGCATCCTCTGCGGTTGCCACACTGCTCGGGTTGATGCATATGAGTCCACTTCAGCACTGGCTTCAGACTCGAGTCCCGAGATGGGCATTGCACAATGGGACACATCGCATGGTCGTCACGCCGATCTGTCGCTGCCTCTTCACCCTTGGAACGACCTAGCATTTCTACGGGCAGGGGTTCCCCTATAGCAAGTCTCCAGGTGCGTTGTGGTTATGACAGATGCCTCCAAGATGGGCTGGGGCACCGTATGCAACGGGCACACAGCCGCAGGCTCCTGGACTGGCCCACGGCTGCGTTGGTACATCAACAGCCTCGAGTTGTGGGCAGTACTGCTCGGCCTGTGGAGGTTCCGGCCGTTGATCCAGGGCAAGCACGTGTTGGTCCGGACGGACAACATGGTGACGGTAACATACATCAACCGTCAAGCCGGTCTATGCTCCCGTTGCATGTCACAACTCGCCTGCTTTCTCCTCCTCTGGAGTCAGCAGTGCCTCAAGTCGCTATGAGCCACTCACATCCACATAGTAGCACCCTACTAGCCCACCCAGACGTGGTTCTTAGACCTCACGCTCCTCGCGACAGCCCCCCCGGTGAATTCCCCTGAGGAAGGACCTTCTTTCTCAGGGACGGGGCACCATCTGGCACCTGTGACCAGACCTCTGGAATCTCCATGTCTGGCCCTTGGACGGGACGTGGAAGACCTAAGTGGCCTACCACCCGCAGTGATAGACACGATCACTCAGGCTAGGGCTCCCTTTACGAGGCACCTGTATGCTTTGAAGTGGCGTCTGTTCTAAGTGGTGTTCTTCCTGACACGAAGACCCCCAGAGATGCGCAGTCAGATTGGCACACACCACGACATAGTGGACAGTAAGTCCTTAGGGAAGCATGACCTGATCATCAGGTTCCTGAGAGGTGCTAGGAGGTTGAATCCCTCCAGACCACGTCTCATCCCCTCATGGGACCTCTCTGTAGTCCTTCGGGGTCTACGGGGAGCCCCCTTTGAACCCCTGGAGTCAGCTGAGCTTAAGGCACTCTCTTTGAAGACTGCCCTCCTGACTGCGCTCACTTCCATCAAGAGGGTAGGGGAACTGCAGGCATTCTTATTCAGCAAAACGTGCCTGGAGGTCGGTCCGGGCTACTCTCACGTGATCCTGAGACCCCGACCGGGCTATGTGCCCAAGGTTCCCACAACCCCGTTTAGGGATCAGGTGGTGAACCTGCAAGTGCTGCCCCAGGAGGATGCAGACCCAGCTTTGCCGTTGCTGTGTCCAGTGCATGCTTTACACATCTATTTGGATCACACGCAGAGCTTTAGAAGCTCCGAGCAGCTCTTTGTCTGCTTTGGTGGACAGCGGAAAGGAAGCGCTGTCTCCAAACAGAGGATGCCATGTTTTGGAGGTGATCGATTCAATTTTACCGCTATAACTATTCCTATTTCCATGGTAATAAACGACTTCTCTTCTGTAATTGGTGGATTTGTGTGTGTGTGTGTGTGTGTGTGTGAGGGGGAGGGGAGGGGAAGTTTCATATTTTTTAACTGGAGATGCAGAACGATGGCGAAAAGACATCTTAATTTACTGGATTATTTTAGACAGGGCCCAATGTCTGAAACCAAACAGGCCAGAGTAATTCTAGATACCACTGATAGCAAAGGTGCAAGTTCATTGGCTAAAGATGTTAACACAGAGCAAGAAACAACCTGCGAGGAACAGAGCAAGTCGACAACTGCGGAGAGCTCTGGCGGGTTGGGGGAAGAGGGTTTTTCTCAAATGAACTTAATTTGCAATACCAACTAAGCATCTCTACACACCTCCACAATTTCATTGCTTCTATTTCTCTGCCTTGTTGGACCCCCACTATCTCAGTTTAACCCCATTCCATACGTGAGGTCATGGATTTCAAAAGGACACAGGACTGCAAAAGACACCAGAAGCAAAGCACGAAATAGAGAGGCAGAGGGGAAAGCAATGTCTGTTTTATGGTCTATTTTAAACAACTAAAAGGAAAGGTAAGAGCCGCATTATCTTAATTTACTGTGGCATTGCTTGTGTTGATTACATTGTTTATTCTGTTTTTGGTTTGTTTGTCATGTGCACGCTGTAATAAAAGCAACTGATGCAAGCTGTTAATCACTTGAGTTGGTCTGCTAATGTGATTGCTCAAATGTTCCGTTACTTCTCCCTCCCCTAATCACTTGCCAGATTGGTCACCCTGCTATATTCCAGGACCTCGCAATTTTCAAATGAAGCACTGCTCTATCCCAGTTGTCTGGCCATAACAATTTGGCCCTTGTCAAAGTCGCTCAGGTCTGTACTCCTGCCCATTTCTCCTGCATTCAACACGTTGACAATGAGATCTGATTGTTTGCTTACCATCTAATCTACCCAGACCTTGACATGTGGCCATGTTAAGAGATGATCAACATTATTCGCTTCACATGTGAGTGGTTGGCTCATCAGTGTATATATACAATCACTGAGCACTTTATTAGGAACACTATACTAATACTGTGTAGGGCCTTCCTTTGCTCTCAAAACAGCCTCAATTCTTCTTGGCATGGATTCCGCAAGATTCTAGTCCATGTTGACATGATTGCATCACACAATTTCTGCAGATTTTTCAGCTGGACATTCATGCTGCAGATCTCCTGTTGTACCAGATCCCAAAAGTGTTCTGTTGGATTCAGATCCGGTTACTGGGAAGGCCACTGAAGAACAGTGTCATATTCATGAAACCAGTATGAGACAACTTTTGCTTTGTGACATGGTGAATTATCATGCTGGAAGTAGCCATTAGAAGATGGGTAAATTAAGGCCATGAAGGGATGCACATGGTCAGAAACTATACTCAAAAAAGCTGTGGCACTGAAGCGATGATTGATGGGTATTAACGGGCCCAAAGTGTGCCAAGAAAACATTCCCCACACCCTCACACCACTGCCACCAGCCTGGACTGTTAACACAAGACAGGTTGGGTTCATATTCTGACCCTACCATCTGTGTACCTCAGCAGAAATCGAGATGCATCAGACCAGGCTACATTTTTCCAGTCTTCAGCTGTCCAGTTTTGGTGAGCCTGTGCCCACTGCAGCCTCAGATTTCTGTTCTTGGCTGACAGAAGTGGAACCCGATGTGGTCTTCTGCTGTTGTAGCCCATCCGCCTCAAGGTTTGATATGTTGTGCATTCTGAGATGCTATTATGCTCACTAGAATTGTACAGAGTGGTTATCTGAGTTACTGTAGCCTTTCTGTCAGCTCAAACCAGTCTGGCCATCCTTCGCTGACCTCTATCATCAACATGGCGTTTCCATCCACAGAACTGCCGCTCACTGGATGTTTTTTGTTTTTGGCACCGTTCTAAAACTCTAGAGACTGTTGTGTGTGAAAATTCCAGGAGATCAGCAGTTACAGAAATATTCAAACCAGCCCGTCTGGCACCAACGATCATGCAACGGTCGAAATCCCCATTTTCCCCATTCTGATGGTTGATTAACTGAAGCTCCTGACCCATATCTGCATGATTTTATGCACTGCACTGCTACCACAGGATTGGCTGATTAGATACATGAATAAGTAGGTGTACAAGTTTTCCTAATAAAGTGCTCAGTGAGTGTATATATATATATATATATATATATATATATATATATATATATATATATATATAGTATATACTGTATATACAGTATTGTAACGAATGAGGCTGGTATCCCTTCAGCCGACCACCAGAGGGAGCCCTCTCCCGAATACTGACACTGTACTGTTTTTTCTATGGTTACTTCCTGTTTGAACCATATAAATAGCCATACTCTTCCATTGTGACTTTGCGAAGTATTGGCAGTTTCACTGCCTTACCAAGCGTTATTTTCATTGCCTGTTTATTTGCCTACTTGTTATGACCATTGTGCCTGTTTCACTGGATTACCATTATTGGATTACTGTTTCGCTCTGTTCGCCTGGTTGGACTGATTACCTGTGTAACGACTACTTTGCCTGCTTCAACGATTACGTCTCTGCCTAGTGTCTTGGATTTGTTTGCAGATTATAATAAATTTCTTGCATATGGATTCTACCTTTGCCTCCATGTCGAGTCCCTTACAGAATACTTCGCCACCAATGAATCCAGTGGAAGTTTCTCAGCTCCAGGCTCACCAGAGCAAACTGCTCAAAAGTTTCCAGGAACAATTGGACCACCTAAGAGCTGCACATGAGAACCTCACCCGCTATATCCGCTCTCTTCCATCTCCACAAGCTACACCGGTAAGTTTCGCTCTTCCTGATAAATTTGATGGCTCGCCAGAGAAATGTAAGGGATTTTTACGTCAATGTAAAGTCTATTTTTCCAGTCAACAAGAATCTTTCAGTCAGGAGTCCAAGAAATGCACATTTATGATGACATTACTTACCGGTAAAGCGCTAGACTGGGCCTCATCTGTTTGGGAGAGTGATAATCGGCTTCAAACGTCATTTGATTACTTCGCTTCCCAGATCCATGAAGTGTTTGAAAACTCAGAGGGCGGTAAAGATGTCTCTGTTCAGCTGCTTCATGTACGCCAGGTTTCATGTTCTGCAGCTGACTTTGCCATACACTTCAGGACATTAGCAGCCCAAAGTGGATGGAATGAAATTGCACTCAAGACTGTGTTCAGAGAGGGACTGAACTACAATCTGCAGGCCGAACTCTCATGTAAGGGTGAGGATTCAACTCTCACTGAATTCATTTCATTGGCAATAAGGATTGATAATTTACTGCGCAATTCACCACGCTCAAAGATTAGCTCCAAATCACGACTATCAGTCCATAGTCAAGTCCAGGCATGCCCCGAATCTCCTGAACCGATGGAGATCACCTATACCAGAGTTTCTGATGAAGAACATGTTCGTCGTCATCTGGAGCGACTGTGTTATTACTGTGGTGAAGGGAATCATCGAAACTCCATATGCCCTCACAAAGGCAAGAAATATCAAGACTCCAGAACTATTGTGAGTACCATGAACATTTAATCTCCCACAAACCACAGTTTCTCTCTTCTCACTGAGCTCTCCTTTGATGATAAACTGAAATCTGTTTCTGCACTCATCGACTCATCGGGCTGCTGTGAATTTAATTCACTGTGATCTAGTATGAGAGCTCCATATCCCTACAGTACCTTGTATACCCACCATTAACATTACTGCTGTAAATAATGCACCTATAGGCACAGGTATCACTCACCAAACTGTTCCAGTGACACTATGGATTGGATTGTTTCACACAGAGATCATATTTCTATATCATCGACTCACCCAAGTATCTTCTCATCCTGGGTCACCCATGGCTGGCTATCCATGATCCCATCATCTCCTTAAAACAATGGTCAGATTATTGTCAGTCTAATCGTCTTCATGTCACAGTCACCATGTCATGTTTGAATTCCAGTGTCGAAAGTCCTGAGAACCAAGCTCAAATCCTGGTCCCCAGGGAGTATTCTGAATTCACCGAGGTATTCAGCAAAGTCAAGGCAACCCAACTACCACCTCATCGTCCATGGGACGCACCAGCTGTGTTCCAGTCATTCATCAATGAGATCTTCAGAGACCTCCTCAACAGAGGTTTCATCGCCTACATTGACGACATACTCATATACTCCCAGGATAAAGCACAACACATCAAAGACGTTAAAATGGTCCTCTCCCGCCTGCTGAAACACCAACTCTACGTGAAAGCAGAGAAATGTGATTTCCATGTTACCCATACAGCGTTCTTAGGGTATATCATCAGCCATAGAGGTGTTGAGATGGATGACTCTAAGATCAAGGCAGTCATGGAGTGGCCAAGACCTGTTAAAGAGCTACAACATTTCCTGGGTTTTGCAAACTTCTACAGGAGGTTTATCTGCAACTACAGTCTCATCTCTGCCCCCTAACGTCTTTGCTCAAAAGAAAACCGTCCAAGCTACCATGGAGTGACTCTGCTCAAAAAGCCTTCGACACCCTCAAGTTTCACAACCGCCCCAATTCTAAAGCACCCAGATCCTAACCAACCGTTCATTGTGGAAGTGAATACCTCAGACTGCGGCATAGGGGCGGTTCTCTCTCAGCGCCACGGTAACCCCGGAAAACTTTATACTTGTGCTTTCTTTTCCCGTGAACTGAACGCAGCAGAAAGGAACTATGATGTTGGAAATAAAGAACTACTCTCCATGAAGGCTGCGCTAGAAGAGTGGTGCCACTGGCTTAAAGGATCTGTCCATCCATTCCAAGTAATCACTGACCATAAGAACCTTGAATACATCAAGGGAGCAAAACGTCTGAATCCACGACAAGCCCGAAGGTCACTCTTCTTCACAAGGTTCCAATTCACGGTCACCTACCGCCCTGGCAGTAAGAACTGCAAAGCTGATGCTCTCTCCCGTCGTCATGATCCCCTTCACAGCATACCTCAAAACGAATCTATACTCCCACCTTCTGTCATCATCGCACCCATAAGCTGGGACATCATGGAAGAGATCCAAAGAGCCCAACAAGCAGACCCAGCCCCACCTGAATGCCCTCCAACAAAACATTATGTACCACACACTCTACGCCAAAGAACAATCCAATGGATCCATACCTCCCTCAGCACTGGACACCCTGGCATCCAGAAAACTATAAACCTGGTACATAACTCATTTTGGTGGCCTTCAAACATTAATGATGTCACTGCATACATTAAAGCATGTAAAGTTTATGCAAAGTCTAAAACCCCCAGGGAACTGCCAGCTGGCCTGCTACAGCCACTGCCTATCCCTCAGAGACCCTGGTCCCACCTGTCCGTCTACTCATTACTGATCTGCCAAACTCCAGTGGGTATACCACCATCTTTGTTATCATTGATCGTTTCTCTAAGTCATGCAGACTAATTCCCATGAAAGGTCTACCCACTGCCATGGAAACCGCTAACGCTCTGTTCCACCAAGTTTTCAGGATCTATGGTCTGCCAGAAGACATAGTGTCTGACCGGGTACACTTCCAGAGTCTGGCAGACTTTCTGTAAACAGCTGGACATCAACGTCAGCCTCACGTCTGGTTATCATCCTCAGGCAAACAGACAGGTGGAGAGACTAAACCAGGAAATCGGCAGATACCTTAGGTCTTACTGCAGTCGAGAACAACAGAGGTGGAGCGACTTCCTCCCATGGGCTGAATATGCCCAGAACTCCCTCACACACTCATCTACTAGATTCACTCCCTTCCAATGTGTGCTGGGCTACCAACCTCCTATGTTTTCTTGGTCGGGTGAACCCTCTACGGTGCCAGTGGTGGATGATTGGATCAGGCGGAGCGAGCACTGTGTGACAGTGCGCACGTCAGATTGCAGCGGGCCGTCCGGGCCCAACATATCCAAGCTGATCGATGGAGGCATCCCCACCCCGACTATCAACCTGGCCAGAGAGTCTGGCTATCTACACAATAATAAGACAAATCAATCCTGTAACTTACCGACTAGAGCTACCTGCTAACTACTGCATCTCTCCTTCCTTTCATGTGTCATTGAAACCTGTCCACCCGACATCTGGCCCCGGAACCACGGATCCTGAGCCTCCTCCTCCATTGGAGATAGACAGATCACCTGCTTACATGGTCAGAGAGATCATCGACTCACGTTGTCGCTTGTTGAGCGCGTTGCCACGGAGACATAGCGCGTGTGGAGGCTTCACGCCATCCACCGCGACAACCACGCTCAACTCACCACGCGCCCCACCGAGAACGAACCACATTATAGCGACCATGAGGAGTTTTACCCCATGTGACTCTACCCTCCCTATGAACCGGGGCAGTTTGGTTGCTTAGGAGACCTGGCTGGAGTCACTCAGCATGCCCTGGGATTCGAACTAGCGAGCTAGCGAACTCTAGGGGTGGTAGCCAGTGTATTTTACCACTGAGCTACCCAGGCCCCCAGTGAAACAATTTCTTATGATGTGTTACATTCATACAAGAAGACAGAGAAGTAAGTTTGAAGCAAATTTGGAGCAGAAGAAATAGAAATAAACCTTGTGTAAATTGTCAGTTTTACGCTAAGCTAAAATGCTATTTCTAGCCATTATACATGCACATGTTACCAGGCACGATCATATTTTTTATCAAGAAAATTCACGTTAGATCATTGTGGCAGGGCAGAGGGCGGGGCCGGGTCGTGATTCTACACACCCGGCTCCTAATCAGGCTGATTATGCCGAGAGGGATAAGGGCCGACTGGAGACGGCAGTGCGACAGAGAGAGAGTTACGCACAGCTGTCCAACACCTGTCGGTTCTCGCCTCCTCCTTTCCATTGATGTGTTACACTGGTGCCGAGAACCGGCTTGACAATATAAATAATATTTAATGATTAACTAAAACAAAAGCACAAACATACACACAGGTGTCGGACAACTGTCCGTAACTCTCTCTCTGTCGCACTGCTGTCTCCAGTCGGCCCTTATCCCTCTCGGGCTAATCAGCCAGATTAGGAGCCGGGTGTGTAGAATCACGACCCGGCCCCGCCCTCTGCCCTGCCACAATCATAATTTCTTTTTTCTAGTAAGATCTTTGATATTAGGGCAAAAATCATATTCTTGATAATAATTTTGGTATTGTTTTCCTGTAAAAATATAAAAAACAAGATCAGTTTGATTTATCTTGTTTTAGAAACAACACTACATAAGATATTTAGGTTTTTCGGAGAATGTATTTTTAACGTGTATTTTGTCTTACTGTACTGGCAGAGTTTTTATAGTCAAAACATGTGAAAAATCTACCAGTGCTGAAGAAGTAATCCAAAGTATTTAGAATACGTTACTGACCTTGAGTAATCTAATGGAATACGTTACAAATGACATTTTACAGCATGTATTCTGTAATCTGTAGTGATTTCAAAAGTAACCCTCCCAACCCTGCACATACCTTACTGGCTCCAGGCAGCAGGTGCAGCTTAACATAGGGATCTGACAGCCCATTGTGATCCATTGGTTTGAGTCCCTGAGAGAGAGACAAAGAGAAAAAAAAGGAAAGAAAAAAAAAAGAGTGACTTCTGAAAAACAATCACCTTTAGACATTCTGTGAAGTCAACAGTACAAAGCACATTGTTAGCCTGATAGATTGAAAAGGCTTTAGATATCCAATCCATGTCAAAATCTTGCCTTTTCTAACAAGATTTACTGTTTCAGATCCAGCCAAATAAGCTAATTGAAAAACACTGGAGGTGATGCCAATTCATGACTGGAGAAGCACTCTACTGAAGCTCTCAGATTTCTATTAAGAGACATTTTAGTATGGATAAAAAGCTCAGCCACTTTGTATGGTGCAAAAATCTCAATCACTCTTTCTGGACACTGCCAAATCATCAGAAGAACAATCGCTCCAAAATTAAAATGAGCAATTGTGTTGGTGGAAATAATAAAAATGGATGTTGCATTTTCACTTAAAGCTCAGCTTCATTTGGAGAGCTGTGAAATTGTTCTTTTATATGTAAGATGATGATTTTTTGAGTTTGCTTTTCTGATAATATTGTTATTGTAGGATTTTTGTGTTGCCCTGGGGAGTTTCATACATTCATACATTCATACCACATGCACAGCTATCGGTCTTCTACCTGATATTGAGCATCAATATAACAGAGCATCAACTTTCAAGAGGGTATTAAAGAATAATGCCATATAAATTAGATATTTGCTGAAAAAATTAACCACATTCACAAGCAGAGAATGGCATGGCTGTCTCTGAGCAACCATGTCTGAATAATGCAGCATGTACCACACAATGTGTGGATCTACCTGTGGTGATGGGGGCGTAGTCGTGTGTCTGTCTGCGTTAGAGAGAGCGGTAAGGCTTGTCACCTGGGTTGTCATTATCTCTAACACCTGTTTCTTGTTGTAGTGATGGCGGAGGGAGACATAAAAAGGCGCACGAGGCGTCAGAGTGATAGGGTGGAACCAGAGAGACTATTCCTGCATCTGCAGCAATACGATGCATTTGTGTGTTTTATGTGGTTACTGAGAGCCCTTTTTGTTTATGTTTTTGAGTGACGCTGAAGAGTAATAAAATACGTTGACAGTTCGCTGCCTCCTGACTCCTCCATTGTGGCACATTAGGTTGGTTAGCAACAAGGAAACATTGGCATTTAGATGTCAAGGTACCAGTGGGCAGTTTAAATAAAAAAAGATTATTAGATTATTAAAAAGATACTTATTCATGTATCAAATCAGATCAAATTACGTCCCTTTAAGGCAAGTCAATTTACTCTGTTGCCATCTAGGTAACACCCCCAGGGCAGCTATTTTTTATGTAGTTGATAGGCATACAAGTAGAGCTCGTATCTACTTGAATTACGAACTTGCTACAGTGGTGCCGAAACCCGGGAGCGATCGGAGGAAACTTAATCATGGAATCTTCACCGCTGGATGAAGTCATCAATTCCCTTGCCGGCATCCTGCAAAGTCAACATCAGGCCCTCATGGAGTTACGCCTGGAGCAGGAACAGCATTTCCAACTTCTGCTACAGGCTCAAGCGGGGAACCGGCAGGCATTCCTGAGCCTCATCAACAGAGAGGGGGCTGCCGCTGCAACCCCAGAGACCTCAGCACAGGTGACCCTCATGAAAATGGGGCCGAATGATGATCCTGAGTCCTACCTCAACCTGTTTGAGAAGACCGCTGTGTGTGGGGTGTGGAAGTGGCCACCCGACCAGTGGGTGGCACGCCTCTTACCGCTCCTCTCCGGGGAAGCACAACTAGCAGCCAAACAACTTCCTGCCACCAGCCTCCTCAATTATCAACATCTGAAAAAGGCCATCATGCAACGGGTTGGTCGTGGTCCTCAACAGAACCTCCAGCGATTCAGATCCCTGAAGTTCGGGAAACACGGCCGCCTGTTCGCTTTTGCACAACAGCTCCGGGATGCCTGCCGGAAATGGTTGCTGGCTGAGGGAACCCGCGGCATCATGAAGATGGTCGACCTGGTGACACTGGAGCAATTCATCTCCCAGATTCCTCAGGGGATGGCAGAGTGGGTCCAGTGCCACCACCCTGTCACTGGAGGAGGCCATTCAGCTGGCCGAGGACTAAATGGCGGCGTTTCCAGGAGGCAGCGATCCAGAGAATCTTCTTTCTCTCTCTTCTCATCACTCCCAGGAGGTGGGGAGGAACCCACCCAAACCCCTTCCACCAAACTAGGGGGTTCTTCCTCGTGTCTGTGTCCCCCACTGTGTCCTTTCTCTCTCCGCTGTCCTCCCCAGGATGCTGGGACCACCCCCACGAGTGTAGTAGGGAAGCCTGGGCCAGTCTGTTGGGGCTGCGGGGAAGCCAGGCACTTCCAGGATCAGTGCTCGGCAATGGCAACACTGGTCTGGATCCCTGGCCGGGCATTCATAGGGACGTTTGCAAGTGGTGTGCGGCATGCCGTGAATGTCAGTTGGTGAATCCACCGGCCACCACAAAAGCGCCATTGTGCCCCCTACTGCTGATCGAGGTACCCCTTTGAGAGAATTGGCATGGACCTCGTTGGGCCATTAGAACGGACCACATGTGGGCATCGCTTTGTGTTAGTTCTGGTGGACTATGCAGCATGATATCCGGAAGCAGTGCCCCTGCGCAACATCTCAGCACGTTAGTGTTATGGATGCACTCTTCAGTATAATCTCCCGAGTGGGGATTCCAAAAGAAATCCTCACTGATCAAGGCACTACCTTTATTTCACGAAAACCATGCAAATTATATGAATTGTTAGGTATTAAATCGATTCACACAAGTGTTTATCACCCACAAACAGATGGGTTGGTGGAATGATTTAATAAAACCTTAAAAAAATTATTCGTAAGTTCGTACACAAGGATGCTAGGAACTGGAATAAGTGGCTCGAACCCCTGTTATTTGCATTGCGAGAGGTCCCGCAAGCCTCCACAGGGTTTTCTCCATTCGAGCTGCTGTATGGGCGTCGACCGTGTGCCGTGCTCAACATCATATGGAAAGCTTGAGAGGAGGGACCTTCAAACAGTAAAAATGAAATTCAGTATGTTCTTGATCTTAGAGCAAATCTCCACACTTTGGGTCGATTAATACAGGAGAATTTTCTCCAAGATCAGGAACATCAAAGCCAGCAGTATGACAGGGGCCCTCAATTATGGGAATTCACACAGGGAGATAAAGTGTTTGTATTACTGCCCACCTCAAGGTCTAAATTACTCACCAAGTGGCAAGGGCCCTTTGAGGTCACATAGCGAGTCGGAGATCTCGATTATGAGGTTAAGTGAATGGATCGGGCGGAGCACATCAAGTTTACCACCTCAACCTCCTAAAATCATGGAGAGAGGCGGTCCCTGTGGCCTTAGTGACGGTTGTCCCTGAGAGGGCGGAGCTCGGGCCGGAGGTGACTCTCAAACCAAATTCATTCACCCCGGTCCTGTGTGGAGACCACCTCTCACCATCGCAGCTCACAGATGTGGCCAAGTTGCAATTGTAATTTGCAGACATGTTCTCGCCTCTCCCCAGTCGCACAAACCTCATAGAGCACCACATCGAGACCACCCTGGGGGTGGACATCTGAGAGCAGTCCTGAGGTTGCTGTGACAGGCGGGGCTCATGGCCAACCCAAAGAAGTGCGCAATTGGGTCGTGTGAATTTCAGTATCTGGGGTTGCACTTGGACCATGGGCAGGTGCGTCCCCAGGTTAACAAAACCGAAGTGATCGCTGCCTGTCCGAGGCCCAAGACCAAAAAGTTCTAAGGGTTGGCTGGCTACTACTGAAGGTTTGTTCCTAGTTACTCTGACATCACCAGCCTGCTTACTGATCTTACTAGAAAGGGGCCCCCCGGTCTGGTCCAATGGATGGAGTCATGCCAACAGGTTTTCCTACAAATTAAATCTGTGCTTTGTGGGGGGCCACTTTTACATGCTCTTAATTTCTCTCTCCCCTTTATTTTGCAGACGGATGCATCTGACAGAGGGCTGGGGGCAGTGCTCTCGCAGGAGATGGAGGGGGAGGTGCTGTACATTAGTCTTAAGCTCTTGCTGAGAGAGACTAAGTATAGCACCACGAAGGAGTGTCTAGCGATCAAATGGGCCATCCTCACTCTCCGCTACTACCTGCTGGGGCAGGCCTTCACCCTCTGTTCTGATCACGCCCCACTCCAGTGGCTCCACCGTATGGATCACCCGTTGGCACCTGGCACTTCAGCTGTTCAAATTTGAGGTGATCCACAGACCAGGAGCACAGATTGCTGCGGCTGACTTTCTCTCCAGAAATGGGGGGGAGTTGGCAGGCTGGATGTTGCCCTGGCCTGAATTGGGCGGTGGGGATATGTGGTGATGGGGGCGTGGTCGTGTGTCTGTCTGCGGGAGAGCGATAAGGCGGTAAGGCTCGTCACCTGGGTTGTCATTATCTCTAACACCTGTTTCTTGTTGTAGTGATGGCGAAGGGAGACATAAAAAGGCGCACAAGGCGTCAGAGTGATAAAGAGAGTGGAACCAGAGAGACTGTTTCTGCATCTGCAGCAATACGACGCATTTGTGTGTTTTATTTGGTTACTGAGAGCCCTTTTTGTTTAAGTTTTTGAGTGATGCTGAAGAGTAATAAAATACTCATGTTGAAAGTTTGCTGCCTCCTGACTCCTCCATTGCTCAAATTACGAACTTGCTACACTACCTTTGCAATACAAACAAAGTCCCTTTAAGGCAAGTCAGTTTACTCTGTGGCCATCTAGGTAACACCCCCAGGGCAGCTATTTTTTATGTAGTTGATAGGCATACAAGTAGAGCTCATATCTACTTGAATGGGAAAAGACCAGAAGTAAGACAACAATGGTATCATAAATGTAGCTTCTAGTTCAGTTAATGTGCATGCACATTCTGGAGTAAACACACTCTATCAATAAGATGCTGGCTCTTTAAACTGAAAGGCGGGACTTCTATTACTACAGCTGCCATATTGAGCTTTTTATTTCTCCCATACATTTTGGACCATCTCCTCCCTCTTATACTCTCTCTAGAACAAATCATGGTTTTCATTTTGGCTGTCTGCCTGATGCAACTTTGAAACAAGATTCGAGAAAAGACTATTGTTATCTATATGTCAATAAGACAACAGTAAGTCAATAGGCCTCTAGCACTAATATAATCAAGTTTATTTCCACAGAGAGCTATTGCTGAAAGACTGAGCTTCAGATCTTTCCAGAGACTTCTGGAATTAAATTATATTTCTGTGAATGGTTAGCAGGAACTCAGTTAGAAAAATACATAAAGGACAAACATTTATTTATTACATTGACATTTGGGCTTTCAATATATTACAGTTAATTATAATTAATCTCATGATTTCTCTCTGTAGTTAGTACATTTATGTTAACTCATTCTGTTCATTTTTAATGACAAAGAACAAATAATTTGTAATGTAGATGTTATGTAATTATTGCACAAATTTCTCCACTGGTCTTCTAATTAACACCAAAGACTTTGTTTTTCACTTTCTAACTTCACTATTCCAACTTCCAACTATTCCAGACAATATTTAGAAAGAAAACAGAACAGAATGTTAAATGCCAAATTGGGTAAATGCTTTAAAAAAAAAACAAATGCAGTTAAACATTTAATTAATTTCAAAAACTTTGGCAGTCCATACCTGCTATACTTACACAACATTAAACAGAATTGACTTACCACCATTTTTCTGCTAGGTTAAAGGCCTTATATTGTGGTTCTTTTAGATAATATCTGATAAATAGTAGGTTACATGATGATCTAAACTACATGTTAGATAGCTTTGTATTATGATTTAGGTCTAATTGATTTTAGCAACAGCTGAACCACACCACAAAGCCAAAATGAGCAACGGACTAACAGATTTTAATAGTGCATTAGCTGTATTAGATCATTAATGATTCCAGCTTCAGCATATTGTGCTGGTTTGATAAATATCCCCAGCACTTGCACACTTTCTCTCAGGTAAGATTCCCGTAAGGTCCTCCAGATGGCCCCTCACACTCCTATGTGCAGTCATGTGTTGGATGAGTATATCTCTGAGGGCCATAGAAGGGACAGCCTCACCAACCTAACACACAAGGGCTGTCAGAACCATAATCCTAATTAGTTATTTTCTGCTTCTCTGAGCTATAAAGTTTAAACTTGTCAAAGAGGCATGCTGAGGCTTCACATCTCGCTCTCCTCTCTTTTGTTTAGCTTGTGGGTACATGGAGGAAGAGCGTAAGAACATAAATAATTGTCAGTGTTTCATTTGACACAACAACAGACACAGAATAAAACAAATGAACATGAGGGGTGTGAGAAAAGTCTCTCTCGGACAGGATCTCCACATGGGCAAAGGAAAATAGAAGTGGGGTGACAGGCAAAAAAAGGTGTCTAGATCAGTATGTACAAACAACTTCAACCATTTCATATTTTGGCAAAGCATGTCAATGACTAAGAAAGTCTGCAAGGGACACTTGTGTTATAGATAGCACTTTTAAAAGGGATGTAAAAGGAATACTTTACTCACCCTCATGTTGTTCCAAACCTGTAAGACGTTTAGAAGAATATTTATGCACTATATTATAAGTCTTTTGAAGCTATACAGTAGTTTTGTGTGAGGAAAAGACCAATATTTTATTCGTTGTTCACTAAATATCCTCTTCACCATAGCTCTCCAATCTCATTTGTACTTCAGCATATTCAAACTTGATATGATCGGTTATGAGACATGCAATTAGCAACAATGTTGTTCATTGATGACATACATGAACATGAAAGAGATTAGAAAGAGTTCCCCACACGCTTTTTACTTTGAAGTCCGCACCACATGCAGACGATAAGTTTATTAAATTAAATCATTGCCTTCTAAAGTTTATTTATCACATTAGGGCCATATTGTTATTCTGGTCTTTACATCCCCAAATTTATGCCCCCAGAAAACTGAATTTAATACATTTTAAGACTTTTTAAGGAACCTCGGAAGCCCTGATGGACGTGAAAGCGATTTGAGAGCTACAGCAGAGAAAGTAATTTAACTTAAATTTAAATCTGTTCCTCACATAAATCGAGTGTATGGCTTCTGAAGACTTGGAATATAGTGCACAAATCACACAGACTACAATTATGAAACTTTACTGATGTTTTTTGTCATTTTTGAACTTTGCTAGCAATTGTTCCCATTCACTTTCATTTTATGGAGAAGAACACTCAAAGAAACAATATCATATGGGTTCTGAACAACATAAGGGTGGGTAAATAATGACAGAATTATCATTTTGTGGGGAAACAATATGATAATCTGTTCACTTCTTACTGTTTTTGTTTAAGTAATTGACAAAGGTGGCAAAAAGTAAATATCTCTTGTGTTGTCTCTCTCTTTTATTCAGCTCTTCCAAGACATTTTTCTTCCAGCTGGTGGCCCATAACAGAGACAGAATAGAGTGTCCTCGTTCTGATTTTCTTCAGTAAAAATGCAGACCGGTGTCATCAGAGCAACAAAGCATTTTTCAAAGATCCACAGGTTCGCGTCGTTCTACAGTATACGCTTGCGTTTGCGAGTATGTTATGTATATGTATGTATGAGATGGCCGATCTTTGAAGACACTGCAGGCTGAAACAGCATCTAAGGTCCACTCCACTATAGAAGAGGACTGATGCAACCTGTCATGAAAATGAGGACAAACACTAAACACTATACGTATGTGTTTTCCCCATCTTCCCATTGTCATAAATGTTATTCCAATATGCCTAAAACACTTAGATTAAGCAAACACACAGGGCATATATATGCTTTTGATAGTAAGAACTGAGATATCTCCGCTCAGCACTGAGCCAGACACTTGGCATTATTCAGTATTTGCTTTGTGTTTCAGGGCTGCGTGACATATGGGTGTCTGGTAAACTGCAGCCTGTCTGCACTGAGCAGATCAATAAAGAAAAATGGTTGCTGTGTGATTAAATGAGGTGCAATGCTGATGCAGATCAAGTCAGTAAGTTTACTTACACTTTAAAAGTTTGATTTTTAATCAGTTAGATTTTTGCAAAGTCCGACTAACAGACCTAGATAATGCGATTGTAGCTTGACTTTGTCCAGCATGTATACACATTATTTGGACCATAATTGGCTTCTGTGTTCTGTGCATGCTCTGAAAGGTGATGCTCAACGTGTCTCTAACTCTTCCACTTGCTCAAATATTTGATTATGCATTGTGTCATGTATACTTCGACAGATGAAAACTGTGGCTTGTCTACACAAAAACTTGCTGTAGTTTGACTATAAATGCGCATGTAAGGCCCCATTTACACCTTGTATTAACATGCGTTTTTGGTGATCGGACTGCTATCGGATTGCACTTGACCACATTAAATGACAGGTGTAAATGCACCCAAGATGGATTGTGATCGGATCACTGAAACACCATTCGGAGGTGTTCAGGAACAGATTTTGACCACATTCAAAGAAGGTGTATATGCAAATGCACTTTCCTTATCTGGATACAACTACTCAAGTTAATAATTATGTGATGAGGTTATGCTACAGTCATCCTTTGTTAAAGCGCTGTGTTGCAGGCTCTTGCCTTTTTATGTTAATTCTGCCATTGCAATGTGAAGAACACAACAGACATTGCAGTCTTGCAATCTTGTCATCCAAATAATTAACAATATCCAATTAATTATTCCATTGGAAAACACTTGGAATATCTCGTCCCTGTCCTCTAATCCCCACTTGCTTGCGTATCTCTCCTGTTTTCTAACTCTAAAAAGGAAAGTGGAGATATATAGTAAAAAAGGACTTAAATATTGATCTGTTTCTCACCCATACCTATCACACCTAATCATGCACGTCACACATGAAACCAGGCTTCACTTGCGCATTTCAAATGAAGCATATTTAGCCAAGCACCGAACGCGAGACAAATATAATTACATTTGCTTTGGTGATTCAAAATTGAACTTTGGTGGTAGCAAAAAATTGTTCAGTGAAGGAAAAACCCTGACTGTTAAAGTGATAGAAAGCATTTTAATTATATAATCCATTTTGCGTGGGTAATTTTGATCGGATCTCTATCCGATCACAGTGGAGACACATTGGACTGCAAGGTGTAAATGTAATCCAGCTAAAGAATATCCAGAGATAAAGGACTTAAACTGAGAGTAAAAAAAGACTTAAATATTGACCTGTTCTCACCCACACCTATCATATCGCAGTCATATGGATTACTTTTATGCTGTGTGGCGAGTGGCGAGTGTCTCGTGCGTTTCAGTGTCGCCCTGGAATTGGAGCTCATTTGCCAATCAACCGTGGAATGCAGACACTGATCGGCGTCACCTGCGAACAATCAGCTGGAGGGGATTTAAACGCCGGAGGAAGAGGAAGACGGTGAGCTTTAACTCCAAGGCATGTCACTAATCCTCTTCTCTCTCTCTCTCTCTCTCTCTCTCTCTCTCTCTCAATTCCAGACTCCAGCAACCACTGAGCGCCGAACACCGCACGGATTCCGCAGAAGCTTCACTAAACACAGGACTCACGAACACAGACACCCCAGCACACTTATCCCGCCCCTTGCACCGAAGACACCACGCACCATTAAGTTCCTCTTTTATCTATTATCACAATAAAACACCCCCTTTGTGGGACTGTGCACTTGAGAATAATTGTTTGTACCTCGTTCATCCTGCCACAGCTGCCTTTATGTACTTTTGGACCTTCAAAGTTCTGGCCACCATTTCCTTACATTGTATGGACCTACATAGCTGAGATATTTTCCTAAAAATCTTCATTTGTGTTCAGCAGAAGAAAGTCATACACATCTAGAATGGCATAAGGGTTAGTAAATGATGAATTTTTATTTTTGGGTGAACTATCCCTTTAATGCATGTTGCCAGCTGACATCCTACTATGCAGGAAAAACACAAAACAGAAAATGTGTGTTATGAAGCCTCCGATTGCCATGTTGCCAGTGAATGGAAAGATGATCATAATTATGGAGAAGCAGGAAAAAATAACCAGTGTGAAAGGAGATGGGCTGCATGCATCAGCGAAACCATGTAAAACCGTGTGTGCACCCACTCATTCATACCTCTTTAGTTTCTGCTGCCACGCAGACAAACATGGCCTTTCCCTTCCCATGTCCCCATCAACGGCTAGCTAGTCAAATCTTTTTCATCTCAAAAATTATATCTCTCTCTGCTTCCACATAAACACCCTTTTGGAGATCTCCATTTAAAAAAGGTCTCCACTTAAACATGAAAGAGGCCAGATTATGTAAAAAGAAGGGGTTGGTCCAAATCAAGCGTGTTTCAGGAGAGCAGATGGAGGTTCCAGCACAGATTACTCTCAATGGGTGAAAGCTGTATGGGCTCCAAATACCATTGAGCCAACCAGGACATAGCCATGTGCCCTGTGCCCATAATACATTACAGATAAACATTAGTTCAGGCTGAGGTTGGGTGTGGTAAACACAGGGAGGGAATCAATCTACTCTTCTGAAAATGTTGTTATCTACACCAGGGGTTTTCAAAATATTTGATGCCAGTGAACCACAATTATGTATCCCCTTGTGAGGGACCCCCTTCTTAAAATGTAAAGGCAGCTATATTTGTGTACAAATGTATATTCATGTATATAAAGACTGTAAGAAAAACACAAAGTGTGATATCATAAAAATAAGTTGTTTGCCAAATTAAATACATTTATATTTATATTGTCATTGCACTAAAGCAATAAATAAATAAAATAATAAAATAAAATAAATTTCTAAATATTTGGAAGTGAATGGGGCCAATTCGTAAACGTTAAAATACTAACTGTTTCAAAATTATATTCACAAGACATAAACAATATGCAAGTTAACATGATTTTAGTGTGATAAAATCACTTACTAACCATTTCTGTGTAACGTTATATGCAATTTTAAAACTTTGTTGCCATGACAATATAATGTCAACAAACCCTAAAATGACTGTAAAAAATTATGATTTAAACAACTTTACAGCTCAAATAAAACAACAGAAGAATTAATTAAGTTTTAACAGAAGAATTAATGTAAGTGCTTTTGTAAAATTATCAGCTTCACATTTCTGCCTTTAAACCCTCCAAAAATTGGCCCCATTCACTTCAATTGTAAGTGCCTCACTGTAACCTCCATTTCTGTTTTTTTTTTCTCTCCTCAATTTGGAATGCCCAATTCCCAATGCGCTCTAAGTCCTCATGGTGGTGTAGTGACTCGCCTCAATCGGAGGACGACGAATCTCAGTTGCCTCCGCGTCTGAGACCATCAATCCGTGCATCTTATCACGTGTAAAACAAAAATGACACACATCACTAAGTTTACGGATTTATGTGTATATATATATATATATATATATATATATATATATATATATATATATATATATATATATATATATATATATAATGATATCCTCGCAGTATTTGTATGCAAGGACTAGATCATAGGCCTAGTACCTGATCATAGTATCAAACAGTTTCCCTTGTGTGTCTTTTATTGTGTATCATACTTGTATCTGTCCTGTGAGACATAAGACTTCTTGTGGCACATTTGGCATCATTTCTTGTCTGTTGGAATCTTTCCTTTTTTGTTGGCTTACTCATTGCTCCACTTACAAGACAGATTATCTTCAATTAAGATAAAGTGCCCATGGGCAAGTTTAAGCATCATTTTCAATAAAGGCTTTTCATAAAGTCTTTATGATTAATGGAGAAATTAATCTTAGGTTAGTATATTTCTGTTACCCTGTGTTGACTGTATATTTCTTTCTCATATGGTAATTTAACAGAGAACCTGCATAGTGAATAGGCTGCAACTGTGTGCATCTTCTGCATCTCTCTCATTTGTTTTTGTTTGGATGGGTGTATGTTTATGCATATGGTCTTTAGTGCAGCTATGGACCCAGCGGTGTCTGAGGGCATGTCTCACCCCCATGCATACATTCATGGCTGAAGAATTATATAAATCCACTGGGTGCTTTCACACCCATTTGGGTATTATGTTATCTTTCTGTCTGATGTGGAGGTTGCAGCAGCCTGTGCACAACCATCAGTCAGATTCAGTGTGTGTGTGTGCGCGTGTGCATGTTCCTGCCCTCACACAGCTATTCAACACCCTTATTCAGGAACTCAGGTGCTTCCTATGGATTGGTTTTCAGTGTTTCACTGACTTATTTAAACTCTCTAAACAGATTCTACACATATCTACAAATTTATGTAGCTAGCTCCCCATCTTACTTACAGTATATATATATATATATATATATATATATATATATATATATATATATACACATGAATGCCAAGACCCAAGGTTTCCCAGCAGAACATTGCCCAGAGCATCACACTACATCCGTCAGCCTGACTTCTTCCCATGGTGCACCCTGCTGCCATCTCTTCCCCGGATAAATGATGCACACGCACGTAGACATCTACATGATCTAAAAGAAAACGTGATTCATCAGACCAGGCCACCTTCTTCCATTGCTCCATGGTCCAGTTCTGACATTCACATGCCCATTGTAGGAACTTTTGGTGGTGGACAGGGGTCAGCATGGGCACTCTGACCAGTCTGCGGCAACGCAGCCCCATATGCAGCAAGCTGCGATGCACTGTGTGTTCTGGCACCTTTCTTTCATGGCCAGCATTACGTTTTTCAGCAATTTGTGCTACAGTAGCTCTTCTGTGGGATCGGACCAGACAGGCTAGCCTTCGCTCCCCACGCACATCAATGAGCCTTGGGCGCCCATGACCATGTCGCCGGTTCACCGGTTGTCCTTCCTTGGACCACTTTTGGAAATTCAAGAATTGACTGTTCAATTGCAGCCTAATATATCCCACCCCTTGACAGGTGCTATTGTAACGAGTTAGTAAATGTTACTCACTTCACCTGTCAGTGGTTTTAATGCTGTGACTGATCAGTATATATATATATATATATATATATATATATATATATATATATATATATATATATATATATATATATATATCAGGCTTTGTTCAAACTGTCCTACAAATCCTACAAAACTGTTCAAACAAATCCTAAATCTTTAGGATCTTTCTGATTTGTCTGTCCACACTGTCATTTTGCATTTGATGAAACAGGACCCATTTGTTCAGACTCTGCAGTCAATATCCAGTAGGGCTGGGAATTGCCACAGACCTCCCAATTCGATATTACAACGATATTTAGTTGCCGATTTGATACTGTATATATTGGGATTTTGTAAGTACTGTAATTTGATGTTTTATTTAGCTGTGTTATCCCCCTTTTTTTATTTAGAAAGATGTGTGTATTGAAGAACAGTTGTGTCTGACTTGACCTTTCTTTCACTCTTTAATACAGAAATTTTAGGTCAAAGGTAGGGATGTGCAAAACTACCAATTTTCATAATCGATTAGTCGAGTTATTAGTTGACTAGGAAAGTAATGCATGTATAATTACACTTAAGTCTTGTTTTCAGATAAATCTGACAAAATTAAGTGAACTTTAAGCTTAAAAAAAATTGCTAATGGGGTAAGAAAAATAAACATGTTTTCCCTTTGAATTAAGTTTATTTTTTATTAACCCATTGTCTGTCCCTCCGGCCGAGATGAAGAAGGGGTTTTACAGCCCCTACTTCATTATACCGAAAAAAAGCGGTGGGTTGCGGCCAATCTTGGACCTGCGAGTACTGAACCGGGCTTTACGCAGACTCCCGTTCAAGATGCTGATGCAAAAACGCATTCTGGCAAGCGTCCGGCATCAAGGTTGGTTCGCGGCAGTAGACCTGAAGGACGCGTACCTCCATGTCTCGATCCTACCTCAACACAGACCCTTCCTGCGGTTTGCATTCGAGGGTCAGGCATATCAGTACAAGGTCCTCCCTTTCTCCTCGCATCTTCACAAAGGTCGCAGAGGCAGCCCTTGCCCCGACAATGGAAGTGGGCATTCGCATTCTCAACTATCTCGATGACTGGCTAATCCTAGCTCACTCTCGTAACATGTTGTGCACACACAGGGACTTGGTGCTCTCACACCTCAGCCGACTAGGGCTTCGGGTCAACTGGGAAAAGAGCAAGCTCCTCCCAGTTCAGAGCATCTCTTTCCTCGGTTTGGAGTTGGACTTAGTCTCTTTGACAGCACGCCTCACAAACGAGCGCATCCAGTTGGTGCTGGCCTGTTTGAAGGCGTTCAAACAGAAAACAGCAGTTCTACTGAAACTTTTTCAGAGGCTCCTGGGGCATATGGCATCCTCAGCGGTAGCCACCCCGCTCGGGTTAATGCATATTAGACCGCTTCAGCACTGGCTTCAGACTTGAGTCCCGAGATGGGCATGGCGCCGCGGGACACATCGCGTGGTCATCACGCCGGTCTGTCACCGTCTTTTCAGCCCTTGGACCGACCTCTCATTTCTACGGGCAGGTGTTCCCCTAGAACTGGTCTCCAGGCACGTCGTTGTCATGACAGATGCCTCCAAAACTGTTTGCAATGGGCACGCAGCCGCCGGCTTGTGGACGGGCCTGCGACTGCATTGGCACAACAGCTGCCTCGTTGTTGGCAATTCTGCTCGCCCTGAGGAGGTTTCGGCCGTTGATCCAGGGCAAGCAAGTGTTAGTTCGTACAGAAAACATGGCACCGGTAGCATATGTCAACTGCCAAGGCGGTCTGCGCTCTCGTTGTATGTCACAACTCGCCCGCCATCTCCTCCTCTGGAGTCAGCAGCACTTCAAGTCGCTGTGAGCATTCACATCCCGGGCAACCTCAACACTACAGCAGATGCGCTGTCATGGCAGGTTACCCTCAGGGGAGAGTGGAGACTCCACCCTCAGGTGGTCCAGCTGATTTGGAGTTGATTCGGACAGGCACAGGTGGACCTGTTCGCCTCCAAAGTATACTCCCACTGCCCGCTCTGGTATGCCCTGACCGAGGCCCCCCTCAGCATAGACGCGCTGGCACACAGCTGGCCCCCTGGTCCACGCAAATATGCGTTTCCCCCAGTGAGCCTACTTGCACAGACCCTGTGCAAGGTCAGGGATGACGAGGAACAGGTCGTCCTGGTAGCACCCTACTGGCCCTCCCAGAAGTGGTTCTCGGACCTCACGCTCCTCGCGACAGCCCCCCCTGGCGAATTCCCCTGAGGAAGGACCTTCTTTCTCAGGGACGGGGCACCATCTGGCACCCGCGACCAGACCTCTGGAATCTCCATGTCTGGCCCCTGAACGGGACACAAGACCTAAGCGGTCTACCACCCGCGGTGGTAGACATGATCACTCAGGCTAGGGCCCCCTCTATGAGGTGCCTGTATGCCTTTAAGTGGCGTCTGTTCGCTAAGTTGTGTTCTTCCCGACGGGAAGACCCCCAGAGATGCGCAGTCGGATCAGTGCTTTCCTTCCTGCAGGAGAGGTTGGAAGGGAGGCTGTCCCCTTCCACCTTGAAGGTGTACGTTGCCGCCATAGCAGCACACCATGACGCAGTCGACGGTAAGTCCTTAGAAAAGCACGACCTGATCATCAGGTTCCTAAGAGGTGCCAGAAGGCTGAATCCCTCCAGACCGCGCCTCATTCCCTCATGGGACCTCTCTGTAGTTCTTCAGGGTCTACAGAGAGCCCCCTTTGAGCCTTTGCAGTCAGCTGAGCTTAAGGCACTCTCCTTGAAGACTGCCCTCCTTACTGCGCTCACTTCCATCAAGAGCATAGGAGACCTGCAAGCGTTCTCTGTCAGCAAAACGTGCCTGGAGTTTGGTCCGGGCCACACTCATGTGATCCTAAGACCCCGACCGGGCTATGTGCCCAAGGTTCCCACGACCCCTTTTAGGGATCAGGTGGTGAACCTGCGAGCACTGCCCCATGAGGAGGCAGACTCAGCCCTATCGTTGCTGTGTCTATTCACGCATCTATTTCGATCGCACGCAGAGCTTTAGAATCTCTGAGCAGCTCTTTGTCTGCTTTGGTGCAAAGCGGAAAGGAAGCGCTGTCTCCAAGCAAAGGATCGCCCACTGGCTCATTGACGCCATAGCTATGGCATATCACGCCCAGGACATGCCGCCCCTGGTAGAGATATGAGCCCATTCTACCAGGGGTGTAGCGGCCTCCTGGGCCCTGGCCAGGGGTGCCTCTCTAACAGACATTTGCAGAGCAGTGGGCTGGGCAACACCCAACAACTTTGCAAGGTTCTACAACCTCCGGGTGGAACCGGTTTCGTCCCAGGTAGTGGCACGCAACACAAGCAGATAAGCCCGGTATAGCTGGCCGGGTGTATTGCTTGCACATAGCGTCTTCCACCTCCTTTTGAGCTGAAGATGTGCGCCATTAATTCCCAGTAGTGTTCACAAACTTTGTTCCCTGGTTGACTTACTTCGAGCCCTGTAGCAGTCGAGTCTTCGGAGAGACTCGCTGCCGGCCCAGTACACGTGCTAACTCAGAGTCCTGTTCTGGGGTAGGTGCTCCTCATGTGGCAGTTCCCTGTAAGGCTAACCCCATGTGATATATATCTTCCGCTAATTTGTTTCCCTGTTGGCAAACTGCGTCTTCCTTGGGCAGAGCCCCTCTGCCCCAGTCTCCATGTTTGTAGTAACTCCTTCCCATTGGGTAGGATCTACCTTGAAGACTCTCCACATGGTTGGAAAGACCATGTGACGTATTCTTCCACTTAAATATCCCCCCCCTCTTTGGGCGAGGTGTGGTCTCTGTGGTGTCTTCCCCTTGGGACACCCCCCGACTAGACCTGTTGGCCCAGTCAGATAATCCCCCTTCTTTTTTAGGGAGTGGAAAAAGAGAAGGGGAAAAGAGGCCATGACTGGGTTAAGCCTGTCTCTATCTCTTGGGTAGTAGACTTGTCCCCAAAGGACTGTTCGACACTCATAACTATGTTGGGGGAGGTTACGTGTCGACCTGGTGTGCTGGCTATGAGACACACAGTAGTCTGCCCACCATACACCGCCAGTTCACGTAACACAGTTCAGCCAATTGTGCCGTTTCGTGTAGGGACCCCTAGTGTCACTACATCGACACAACGTCGAGTGAGTGACAGATGGGGAACATCATGGTTACTTGTGTAACCTCTGTTCCCTGATGGAGGGAACAAGACATTGTGTCCCTCCTGCCACAATGCTGAACTACCCGCTGAAATGGCCAGACCTTGTCTCGGCTCCTCAGCATAAAACCTGAATGAGTGGTTGCATACCAGCTTCTTTTATACCCGTATGTCCGGGGGAGTGGCATGCAAATACCACTTGCCAATTTTCATTGGCCTTTTATCAAAGACCAGAGGTGTCTCGGGCTCCCAAGAGTGACCCCTAGTGTCACTACATCGACACAATGTCTCGTTCCCTCCATCAGGGAACAGAGGTTACACAAGTAACCATGGCGTTACCACACCTTAAGACATCTTCAATGTTTTATATCAAGACATTTTCTGGTTTTCATCTCTAAAATGCTCTTGTGAGTTGAACTACTTTCTTCCACCACAGATTCAGTGTCTTGATTTAATACAGCTCAAGCCTTCGTTGCTAATTTGAAAATGTCACATTGGAACCAGCAATGGAGGCTCGTGCTGCTTTACTCGAGGATTTACTGGAGTAATAAGTTAGCGCGTTTGTGCGTGTGTGAGTCTGTTGTGAGTTAATGTGTGAGGGATCGAAAGAGAGAAACTCAGAAAATGAGATATCTCGCTTCTGGGATTACCTTTTTGTTGCAGCTCTTGTCAGAAGTAACATAGCTTCAAAATCGGCAAGATGTGTGTCGCCAAATTCCCGTTGTAAACCTTAATAACTTTTTTTTTTTATACCATGGGTCTGTTAAATGCTTGATTCTAGGGTGACCATATGTCCTCTTTTTCCCGGACATGTCCTCTTTTTCGGACCTTAAAAAAGCATCCGGCTGGGAATGCTAAATTTGCGAAAATGTCTGGGATTCGGCTTTAGTTGCATTATAATGTGCATCTGGTCTAATACTTCATAGTGTGTGTGCGCATATTTGCATTGCTTTAACCCCTCTTTGTAAGTTTCGCCTCCTCGCACATCAGTTGGTCGATTATAAGAGGCTTGCAGCAACTATTGGCCAAATTCCTGCCTGTCAATCTCTACGCGAACGTGCGAAGCGCTGTTGTGTTCGGCATCAAACAGTTGCTTGACAGTAGCAGCAAATGACAGCTGAGTGGAAACAATGCCCAAACGAATGTGCAAATTTACAGAAGATTTGCACAAAAAATTACCATGCTTTCATCCAGGTCGAGATCCATGGAAAGCAGAATGTGTGACATGTAAAGCTGGCACTTATGTGTCAGTTGCTAATAAAGGTGCAAGTGATTTAGAACACACATTAGCTCTGCGAAGCATAAAGAGTCAGCAAAAGGTGAAAGTTCATTAGGTAAATTAACGGACTACTTTCTGCGACCAGGTAAAATTGTTATCACATTGCTTAATTTTCCATGGCCATTCAAAATAATAGTAATAGTAAATGAAGGTACACTCATGGCATCAAATATTTTATTTTAGTACATGGACATTCAAAAGAATGTTGTAAATGTTTTATTTATTTATATATATTTATGTTATGCTAATAGTGTGTCTTTTTCACTGCATTAAAGTTTGCATTCATAATAACTGTTTTGAACCGTATTATTCCACCCCACCCCAATTAAAAAAAAGGTGTCCTCTTTTTGGAAAACCAGAATATGGTCACCCTACTTGATTCTGATTTGTTGACTGACGTTCTATGGGGTGCAATTATTTTTCAGTAAACGCAGGGCTGTGAAGTAGTTCCAGGTCTTGACCGCATTACAGTTCCTTATCACTTCGCCAAATTATTTCAGTTATTTCAAAGAGACCTACAGGCTACCACAACAAAATAACCAATTAACCAATTAAAAGTAATTGGTTAAAGTAAATAAGAACATCAAAACAATGTCCAATATATCCTACATTTATTTCAATTTCAGTTTAAAGAGCCCTTGCGCTCCCTCATCTCCACTTACACATGCTCACACACACACATGCACGCACGCACGTAAGCACACACACACACGCTCACACACACACACATGCACACACTCATACGCACTCTCACACACACACACACACAACCTTTTTACTTCTAAAAGCGGCGCATCCTCCGTTGCTGGTTCTAACGTGACGTTTTCGAATTAGCAATGAAGACTTGAGCTGTATCAAAACTAGATACACTTGATCAATACAACAGTTTCTTTATTATCTGAAATATCTCTGGGAAAAACCCTCACGCTCCAGTTCAAAAGAGCTCTTTTGATCTGAAATTGAAATAAATGTAGGATATTTTAGACATTGTTTTGACGTTCTTAACCGATTTACTTTAATCAAATAAGTGATATGGAACTGCTATGCGGTCAAGACCTGGAACTACTTCATAGCCATGCTTTACTGAATAATAATTGCACACCTAAGAACATCCCACAACCAATTAGAATCAAGCATTCAACAGACCTGTGGTATCCCTAGTTGTAGGGACTTCAAATTAATTTTGTTAAGTATTTATTTGAGCACTTGAATAAGTCATAAAGAATGACTATTTATCAAAACAGTAAAACATTATTTGAAATTATCTGTGCATTCATGAGCTTCGTCATTTTGTGACCTGACAACTAGCATATCTGTGCACCCAACCCCCAAATGTCCCTATAATGACATTGTGTTGCATCCCGAATGATAAAAAAATTAATAAATAATAATAATACTAGAAATATGATGTGGCTGAAACACATGGACAAAAATCACATTTTAATCCAATTTAATTTTGAACCACATATGGTAAAAATGTAATGACAAATTTAAGATTTCATTTTGTTTTTCTTTTTTCTTTTTGTTTTTCTGTTCAGAATACAAACAACTGGGCATATTTCAGTTGGATACGCCACCATTCAGATATTTTCCTTCTGTCTGAACAAAGCCATAGTAAAGCATTTATTGGTTATAATTCTACATATGAGTGGCCTGAATTTACTTATATCTAAAGGACACCCTGCAGGTTTGGCTAATATTAACTTGGTGTATAATGCCAGTATGTACTAATGCACATAATATAGTAGGCCTCACATTCCAGAGAGTATGTTAGAGCTAATTAGTTGCTGTGTGCATTGCTAAAGGGAATCAATGGAGGTTCGTCAGGAGAGACAGAGGAAATTTGCTTGGGAAATTGGAAAGCAGCAGAAAATAAAGAGTTTCTTACCTTTTTGTATCTGGGTACAGGGAGCTACACTCCATCACAACAATTAACATCATGCAGCCATGCAGAGAGTGGGATGTGTGCATGCAAGATAGAAAAGGTGGAGAAGAGCAGAAAAACAACAATGACACAAAAGAAAGCCATATACAGACATAAGTGTAGAAGAATAAGAAGATAAAAATAATAAAAAGCAGCGTAATGTAAAAAAAGGTTCAGATGTGAAAATAGAGAGGTAAAAAGAAGTGCCTAAGGGAGTATGATTGGCCTGTGTGTTCATCAATGTACATAGGATTGTGCCCATAGATTCCTCTAAATGTAGAACTTTCATATTCCTGTTTCTGTGGATGACTCAATCTGATTGTCAGAATAACCCCAAATTTAGCTGTCATGTAGTGATGGAGTGTTCGGAGGTGTAGTGCGGCAAACATAAAAAAATATAAATGTAAATCTTGTTAGATCCACTTCCAATTTCACCTTCTGTGGAAATCAAGGCAGCATCAGACAATCTTTTGTTTTAAATAAATGGCTTATTTTGAATATGCTATACTCAGTTGGAAAGTTGTATTTAGTGCACATAACTTAGATGAGAACTCATGATATTCTACTGAGACAGAAAAGTTGGAGGAGAAATATGTCAGTCAAATGAAACTTTTTGAATATGTACTGACTAACACAAAACACAGTGACACCACAGGCAAAACAAATAATGAGAATGAATATAATTTCATTAAAAAAGTAGCATGTTCATTTGCTGCCTAGGGGTTCAATTAAGTATCCATTTATCTAGTTTAATACTTAATTTCAATTAAAGCGACATGCTTCACATCAAACAGCAGAAATGCATTCAAATTATTCAGAGATGCGGAAGCGTCTAGTTGAAGATGTATGCATGCTTGGTGAACAAATTATGGCTAAATATAGTGTCTAAATAATCAAAATATCTACTGTGACTGAGGAGTATTATACACAAAAAAAAAAAAAAAAAAAAAAAAACTTGAACTTGATTCAATCGTGTACAGTGGTTCCACATGTTTGAAATGAGTTTTCTTAACTTAAAATGACTATGTAATCTCAACACAAACACTTTGTGTAGAAAGAACCTAGTTGAACTGGGTAAACCCAAAACATTAGACATGTCAATTAACTCAGATAAATAAATTTTATTTCTTTATGTACATACTAGTGAAAGTGAACGTTAGCATGCTAAACATCCAGCCATTTAGAAAAAAAAAAAAACAACAAAAAAAAACAAAGACTGAGCTTCATTATTAGATCACTAACAACTTCTGGTAGATCACTTTAATTGACACACAGTGGCCCCAAAAAGTATCTGGACACTGAAATCATAAAAATATATTGTCATTGCATTACATAACAAAATATCAAAGTAATGCCATCTGCAAAAGAATGTGCTATACTCTTTTGCCGAACTAAATGAACTTTTCTTTGCCTTTTTGCAACAACTTTTAATCAACTGGCCTCAAGATCATTTTAGTGGATGTATTTATTTTTTCTCCCCTTTTCTCCCCAATTTGGAATGCCCAGTTCCCAATGCGCTCTAAGTCCTCGTGGTGGTGTAGTGACTCGCCTCAATACGGGTGGCGGTGGACGAATCTCAGTTGCCTCCACGTCTGAGACCGTCAATCCGCGCATCTTATCACGTGGCTTGTTGAACGCTTTACTGCGGAAACATAGCGCATGTTGAGACTTCATGCTATTCTCCACGGCATCCACGTACAACTTACCATGCACCCCACCGAGAGCGAGAACCACATTATAGTGACCACGAGGAGGTTACTCCATGTGACTCTACCCTCCCTAGCAACTGGGCCAATTTGGTTGCTTAGGAGACCTGGCTGGAGTTGGCCCCCTCATTTTAGTGGATGTATGAAGTGTCCTAACAGAGAAAGCACAGGTGTAGTTCGACACATTAACTACAAACATATTCCTCTAACATTTAACATCCATAAAGTCCAAGAATGTATTGCCTTAATTTTGAACATAGGCTATATAACAAACGTATTATGAAATATTTTGCTTGAAATATACTTGTGCTATCTTTCTTTTAAAGAAATGCCACTTGGTTTGATATTTTGTTATCTATTGCAATGACATTCATACATTTTAAGTGTAGTTTAAGAGTTAAAATATTTTCAGGGCTACTGTATGGGAAGGATTCCCTTTTTTTGTTATGTTAATAATAATAATCTACCAACAACCACAAATCAAATTACCATGCACAAAATCCCCCATAATGGAGTGGACAACGTATTTTTCCCCCTGTTATATTCATTGACATATCAGTAATCTGTGCAAAGGTTGGTGACCTCTTCCAATTTCAGTCTTAATGTGACAGAGTCCTGTGCTTACATCATAGAGCACACACTCCTGGAGAGCTGGTGACCCCTGTATATATGGAGCTAATAAGGATGACCCTTTAAAAGCTGTCAGTTCCACAGTGAAAAAGAGCAGATCACAGACAGTGATCTTTAATTGAGCTGATGGGAGGGGGTTGTTGGGCCAGTGGCGGGGAGACGATGGTGGAGCCCTGGGAAAATGGCGATAGGTGAGGCGTGCCATTGAATTGGGGTCAGCCAAAGCGAGAAAGATTGTCTTTAATGGATGCTGTCATTTGAAAAGGCAGTGTCTGGCTGCCGTGCACATTAAGGTTCGAGCAGATATGTGCTTGACATATACAATAGGTATGTTCTTAAAACCTAGTGAGCTGCCTCGCTGTCTATGGCCTACATAGGCAGCTGCCTTCTAAAGCAGCATTCTAAGGAGCTGTTCACAACTAACACGTTTTTGCTTTCATTTGGGCTGTTTTAGAATTGTTTTTGTAAGTGAACATGCACAAGACGGATGTCTTAGATTGTTGAGCTACATTTTTTGAGATGTGTCAAGTTAAAAAGAACTTTAACTTTTAAAAATGTGCCTTGAGATACATGCATTCTGTTTCATTCATTGCACTGCATCTAGGTATTTTTAACGCAAGTACGCGTTCATCCTGAATGGCCCCTAATTGTCATGGAACCACATAAGTGAATAATTTGGAACACTTTACATACACTGTAAAAAATCCTGTTGTTTTTACAAAAAACAAACAAACTGGCAGCTGTGGTTGCCAGAATAATTATGTAAAAAATACAGTATAAATGGAAAAAAACTTTACAGAACAACCTGTAAAGGTTTAAAACTGTTGGTTTTACGATATATTTGACGGTGCAGTACCATTGTTTATATTATTAAATAATAAACTTTATATATTAACCTTCTGAAATCTTAAAAATCTGCTTTTCACTTAATAATATGTTGTTAATCACCGAAGGGCACACGATGACATGAAGTTCATCAATATCGGACCTTCCAGGAGCAATGACCAATAAACATGTAGAGACATTGCTCAATGTCACTCACACAAACACTAAACACCATCAGGGTAACACATGTGACATTAAAATTATACAATAAACATTAACTAAACTATATCAAATATAACACAGAACACCCCAAAGTACATAACTGATATTAAAAATCAGAAGAAACATAACTTTTTCCATAAAATATAATGAAATGTAATGGGTCACGCAGGGAATTCTGGGAATGTCTGATTACTGTTTTTTACCATAATAATTTACTGTAAAAATAACATGTACTTTCTTGTTAAACATGATATACATTTTAAGCATTAACTATACGGGAAAATCGTACTTTTTACATCAAATGTTTTTAATTTTTTTTACAAGATTTTACCGTAAAACTACATGTATTGTCTTTTTAAATATATTTAAAATTTTTAACGTATATTTGATGGTAAACACTCATTAACCAATTTACGTATTTTTTTATTTTTTTTTACGTTTTGTCATTTGTCGTTTTGGCATTGTCATTAAAATTACAGACATTTTTACAGTGTTGGCAATACAGTTTTCTGTTAGCATGTTGCTAAGCTAATGCCGCAATACTCTGTATAAGCATAAAGATACATAGCACACAAATATTGGGTAAAATAATGCATTTTTAATAACACAACTTTTTTTTCAATACTTTTCAGTATTGAAGATATTTATCAATAATAAAAGTTCTCATGCCTCGTCTCTTGGAACAGCCTTCATGTCAGAAACAAGTCTATGATGCCTTAAAGGGGTTATGTCATGAGGAATACAATTTTCCTTGATATTTTGTCATTTAAGAGGTCTTTCTACTATAAAAACATACTGTAAATTTCAGAATTCAAAACTTAATCCCCAGTGCAATAAAAGCATTTATTGAAAACAAGCTGCAAAAACGCCCCGTTCTCTACTTCTACGACAACCCTACATCATTTGGGGTACATTAATTCTTGACTGCCTATTCACCTCAAAAACATTAACTCCTACTTAAAATCATCACACCCTTGGCCCCGCCCATTGGCGCTTCAGTTCGTAAACATGGAGAGAAGGACAAACATCCCTAATTTGATTTATTCTCTTATATTTTACTTCTACATTCTAATATGTCTACTTCACGAATAACATGTGCCCTCAAGCACATCCCTGTTGTCTGTTACAGACAGTTTACACGATATAGACGCAGGACACAATGCAACCAACACAACATACGGTCACTCTGCACATCAGCGCCTGCTCCGCTCTCTTTTTCAGTGGGACTCTGGAACTGCCAGTCAGCTGTGAACATAGCTGACTACAGTCCACCCTCAGTCCACTGACAGAAACATGGATATGTCCAGAGGATACAGCAACACCCGCTGCTCTCTCCAACAACTTCTCCATCTCTCATCCCCTCAACACACCGGTAGGGGTGGGGGAACAGGTTTGCTCATTCAAAACAACTGTAAATTTTCACCACATTCCTCTCTATGTAACAATACTTCTTGTGAATTCCATGCTATTACTACATTGCAACCCACAAAAATCCATGTTGTTGTCATCTATCACCCTCCAGGTCAGCTGGCAAACTTTCTTGAGGAGTTGGATGTCCTGCTGTCCTCCTTCCCTGAAGATGGTAGGCCACTTATGGTTCTTGGAGATTTCAACATACACCAAGACAAGCCCCAGGCCACTGAACTTCATGCTCTTCTGGTCTCGTTTGACTTGGAAAGACTAAACACTACAGCAACTCACAGATCGGGAAACCAGCTGGACCTCATTTTTACACGTAACTGTACCAACTCAAATATTCTTGTTACTCCTTTACATGTCTCTGATCACTACTTTGTGAAATTCAACATGACTATCCCATTTATATTAAAACAGACTCCGCCTTTGGTTTCCTTTCACCATAACCACTGTTCTCTTTCACCCTCATGCCTTTCCACTGCTGTCTCTACCTCTCTTACCACACAAAACTTATTTTCCACCCTGGATGTAAACACTGTCACAGACACACTAAGCTCTGCTTTAACAACCTGTCTAGACAGCATCTGTCCTCTCTCCTCTAGGCCAGCACATATGACACCACCCAGCCCCTGGCTCTCTGACGTCCTTTGTGAACATCGGACTGACCTCAGGACAGCTAAGAGGAGATGGCGGAAATCTAAAGATCCAGCAGATCTGGGTAAGTATCAGTCTCTGCTTGCTTTTTCAGATAACGTTAAATCTACAAAAACGTTCTATTACCAGAACAAGATCAGCAGCACCACAGACACTCGCAGCTTGTTTAGAACATGCTCTACTTGTCTCTACTTGTCTTGCCCATGGCTAAGGAATGGCACCTTGTTGTACCAACACAAAGAGGCACCAAAACACTTTCAGGACTTTCGGTTTCATCGTACCACGTTGGTGGAATGACCTTCCCAACTCCATCCGTGAAGCTGACTCACTTTCTGTCTTCAAAAAACAGCTAAAAACACATCTTTTCCATGAGCAAAAAAAAATAAAAAAAATAATTGTTGCTCTTGAAACTGTCTTGAATACTACTATTCTGATGCTAGTGAAACTTTGTAATACAGCACTTTTCATACCACTGTCTCCTTAAGATGATTCGCTTATAATGTATTCCTCTTTTGTAAGTCGCTTTGGATAAAAGCATCTTCCAAATGTATAAATGTAAATGTAAAAATGGCCTACTGTGGCCTAACTATTCCTAACACCAAAGGGGACCCATCGGGAATATTTTAAATTATTTCTGTATTTAAACATGCACAGACAGACATCTTTGACTGCTTGATACATATATGAAGTACAACTCTAAAGAGGAGAATCCACTCTTTGTCATTCAAATGCTGCCTCTTGCTGTTTTGAGCACAAATGCATCATGGATGCATTCTTTTGCCCATCTGCGCTATTTTTAATTGTTGGTGTATGAAAACATGCGCTGGATGGACATCTTTGGCCACTTAGATGTGTTTCCAGTGATGTGCTTTTCAGTGTAGGATGATACTGGATGCATTTTTCGGCTCATATCAATGTAGATTGCTTGTGAACAGTCATAAAATGATTCAAGCTTTGCAAAGGAACTGTTATTGAAGGATGGGGCAGTAAAAAACATTTGTACCTGATCAAAATGAAGTAAACCATTTTATTCATGAATATTTCAAATTTCATGACTATTTGATGGTTTATGGCACATCCGTTGACGTGACGCAACACAGCGGTTTGAGGCTGTATACACCGGGTACCATCACAGACTTTCTAAACCGTTTATTTGTGTTGTTGGCAGTAGTAGCACCAGCGCGTGCAGTGCAAAATGGAACGGGACATCTGTTTACTGTTGGCGCAATGTGACGCGCCATAACGGATGCTTCCATGGTAGACAGCATCATTGATTATAATGGGTTCTATTGCTTTTAACGCGACGCGACTCTCGTGTCCGGTGTAGACAGGGTGTGAGTGTTAACAGTTATTCTTAAGATGAACAGTTTAAAGGTGCTGTAAGTGATTTTGTAATGGAAAGGTATGCTAATTTTTTTACTACTCCCTGAAAGATATTAATGAAATAAGTGTCCTGATATATCTCACCAGTCTCTGTGACAGCTCAAGACTCTGTTTACGTTAAAGCTTTAAGGAGGTGCTTAGGCCAAAACTAAGCGTTTCAGATAGAGGGCCGCAGACAGGGTAGAAAATGATCATATATTACTAAATTATTAATGTTTTAATGCAAAAAACTTTACTAACATTATCAGTGGACCTCAGGGAAGATAATAAAACTATAATAAAAAGAGCATTTCATGACCCCTTTAAAATCCTGCCTCTGTTGGTGTCTTACACAAATATGTGCAAAATAAGCCTCCTCTTAATTTACTCTGAATGTATCTTAGAACGCATCTTTGAACAAATATATGAGGAGAGAATGAGCTGTTACATTTCCCTTTCTCGTCACGTGTGTCTTTTATGAAGAACAATTACTCTAGCACTTATTGTGACAAATGACCAAAGATGTCTACTTGAGAATAATATATGTTGTAGGACAAATTTTCTAGTTTGCAGCCAAGCTAGATTTCAACAGGGGGCACTGACCTCACCCACCACAGCCCCAACCCTGTAATTGTAACAACTTGCTAAACAAAAACAATTCAAATTTTTTCTAACATATTATTTTAAATACCCTTTATTACAACAAAGTTCTGAAACTCTTTTGCAGTATGTATCTTTACCTATGTTTGTCATATGAACAGTTGTTCGGTATTTGGACTGATTTAAGTTTCACTAATTACTTTCAAAAAGTACACATAACAGTAACAATTCTTGATTAATTCCGAGCCTTTTTGAGTATTATGCCACAAGCTTTGCACACCTGGATTTGGGGATTTTCTGCCATTCTTCTCTGCAGATCCTCTCAAGCTCTGTCAGGTTGGATGGGAACCATCGTTGGACAGCCATTTTCAGGTATCTCCAGAGATGTTCGATTGGGTTCAAGTCTGGGCTCTGGCTGGGCCACTCAAGGACATTCACAGAATTGTCCCTAAGCCACTCTTGCGTTGTCTTGGCTGTGTGCTTAGGGTTATTGTCCTGTTGGAAGGTGAACCTTCAGCTCAGTCTGAGGTCCTGAGCACTCTGGACCAGGTTTTCATTAAGGATATCTCTGTATTTTGTTGCATTTAGCTTTCCTTCACATTGACCAGTCCCCCGGTACCTGCTGCTGAAAAACACCCCCACAGCATGATGCTACCACCACCATGCTTCACCGTTGGGATGGTAATGCGCAGGTGATGAGCAGTGCCTGGTTTCCTCCAGACATGACGCTTGGAATTGATGCCAGAATTGCTTCATCAGACCAGATAATCTTGTTTCTCACAGTCTGAGAGTCCTTTAGGTGCTTTTTTATGTGTCTTGCACTGAGGAGAGGCTTCCATCAGGCCACTCTGCCATAAAGCCCAGTGGAGTGTTGCAGTGATGGTTATCTTTCTGCAAGTTTCTCCCATCTCCATACATGATCTCTGGAGCTGAACCAGAGTGACCATTGGATTCTTGGTCACCTCTCTTACCAAGGCCCTTCTCCCACGATTCAGTTTGGCCGGGCGGCCAGCTCTAGCAAGAGTCCTGGTTGTTCCAAACTTCTTCCATTTAAGAAATATGGAGGCCACTGTGCTCTTGGGAACCTTCAATGCAGCCAAAAATGTTTTGTAGCCTTCCCCAGATATGTGTCTCAACACAATCTTGTCTCTGAGCTCTGCAGGCAGTTCCTTTGTCCTCATGGCCTGGTTTTTGCTCTGATATGCATTTTCAGCTGTGAGACCTTATATAGACAGGTGTGTCCTTTCCAAATCATGTCCAATCAATTACATTTGCCACAGGGGACTCCAATCAAAGTGTAGAAACATCTCAAAGATGATCCAGAGAAATGGAATGCACCTGAGCTAAATTCCAAGTGTCATAGCAAAGGGTGTGTATAATTATGTCAATGTTATATTTCAGTTTTTTCTTTTTAATAAATTTGCAAAGTTATCAAAAATCTGTACAGTATATACACATCAGCCACATCAGGCACAGAATAACATTTATTATCTGGTTACAATGGCACCTGTCAAGGGGCGGGATATATTAAGCAGCAAATGAACAGTCAGTTCTTGAATTTCATGTTTTGGAAGCAGGAAAAATGGGCAAGCAAAAGGATCTGAGCAACTTTGACAAGGGCCAAATTGTGATGGCTAGACGACTGGGTCAGAGAATCTCCAAAACGGCAGGTCTTGTGGGGTGTTCCCAGTATGCAGTGGTTAGTACCTACAAAAGTGGTCCAAGGAAGGACAACCGGTGAACCGGCAACAGGGTCATGGGCGCCCAAAGCTCATTGATGCACGTGGGAGCAAAGGCTAGCCCCTCTGGTCCGATCCCACAGAAGAGCTACTGTAGCACAAATTGCTGAAAAACTTAATGCTGGCCATGATAGGATGATATCAGAACACACAGTGCATCACAGCTTGCTGCGTATGAGGCTGCGTAGCCGCAGATCGGTCAGAGTGCCCATGCTGACCCCTGTCCACCGCTGAAAGCGCCTACAATGGGCACATGAGCATCAGAACTGGACCATGGAGCAATGGTAGAAGGTGGCCTGGTCTGATAAATCACATTTTCTTTTAGATCATGTGGATGGCCGGGTGCGTGTGTGTTGTTTACTTGGGGAAGAGATGGCAGCAGGATGCACCATGGGAAGAAGGCATGAATGCAGGCAGTGTGATGCTCTCGGCAATGATCTGCTAGGAAACCTTGAGTCCTGGCATACATGTGGATGTTACTTTGACACGTACCACCTACCTAAAGTGTGTTGCAGACCACGTACACCCCTTCATGGCAACGGTGTCCCCTGATGGCAGTGGCCTCTTTCAGCAGGATAATGCACCCTGCCACACTGCAAAAAATATTCAGGAATGGTTTGAGGAACATGACAAAGAGTTCAAGGAGTTGACTTGGCCTGCAAATTCCCCAGATCTCAATCTGATTGAGCATCGATGGGATGTGCTGGACCAACATGTCCAATCCATGGAGGCCCCACCTCGCAACTTACAAGACTTAAAGGATCTGCTGCTAACGTCTTGGTGCCAGATACCACAGAACATCTTCAGAGATCTTGTGGAGTCCATGCCTCGACAGGTCAGAGCTGTTTGGGCGGCATGAGAGGGACCTACATGATATTAGGCAGGTGGTTTTAATGTTGTGGCAGATCGGTGTATATTATACACACACACACACACACACACACACACACATATGTGTGTGTGTGTGTGTGTGTGTATGTATATATCTGACTTGCCTTAAAGGGAATTTGATAGCAGTGCCAGAAACACTGGCTTGGGATAACGAATAATATCAGTTTTCTCTTTTCTCTTGCAAGTCATCAGCAACATGACAGAACAGTATGTTTGATTTGCATTAGATGATTGGATAGCACAAAGTTACAGTTTGTCATGACGTGCAATAAAGTGGTGTCAGCATGGAATAATCGCCACATAAACTCCATCAGGCAAATTTCTGGTAAGGCAAATGTTTTCATGTGATGGTTCTGCTCTGATTACAAATACTCCATTATCTGTGTTTCTGGATGTGTAAACCCCTGTAATCCCTTGTGTGCTTTGAGAGTTCATGCATCTGGATCTATGCTTATCACGACATAGCAATAAATTCATCCCTGACACCCCACCCCAGCTGATATCAACCACATGCAACACCCATTCAATGAAAAGTTTTTTTCTATTGATCTTTGGTGATATTAGATATATAGTCAGTCATTCTAACCATGTTAATGACATACATATCTGCACATGGTTTGATAAATTTGTTGAACAGCCAGATACACTCAAGACATGTAAAAATTCGTACAATATGGAAAAGCTATTACAGGAAATTTATGCGTGAAAAATGCCATGACATATATCTGTCCGTAGTCCTGATTAATTGTGTCCTTGTCGAATTTCTGGCATATCTAGTGACACGCTCCTTTTATACGCATGGAAAATGTGGTTTTCGTCAAGATTTGATTTACGCTAGTTTAACAACAGTAAATTTTATTTTAAGTCATCAATGCAATTTGGTCATTTTTCTCCATTTCTGCATATGTGCTCGTGGTCGGGCAGTAACATTTAGTAGCAGGTAAGTAAGGCATTTGTATTACCTTTGGTTAAAATTGTTCTGGATTAACACTTCTTTCAAGCAGATACCGAACATCAGTCGAATGAAGTTTCACACATCATGGATCATCCATACTCATTGCGGTTTAACACATGCTTCAACAGAAGCTTCGGCATCAAACATCACATCATTATTCATTAGTTCCATCTCCTAGGAGTGTCCCACTATACAGCAATATGGTTTATAATAAAGCATTTAATTCCCTTCACATGGTTAGCGTTACAGGGGCTTACACAATCAAACTTTCAATTTGACACATGTCTATCCTCCAGCAAGGATACCATACAATCATATCCACCTTCTAACTAGTGCCATTCACACACACACACATATATATATATATATATATATATATATATATATATTGGGATAAATTTGGTTAAATCCCAAGGATATGGGGCTCTCAGTGTGGCTCCATGCATATATTGTCAATTTGACCCATTTTCATGGTCGAAGCTAAATGTGGGTCACTCATTTTCTTGTCCAACAAAACAGGTCTGAAGTACAGTAAAGTACACTGTTGTACCAACCCATGCACAAATAACATTTATCGTTTATCTTTCGGCAAAAGGTATTTCACAACAATGTCGCCCTTATTGTAGGGCCATCACATTATGTTGTTCATCCTTTGGCAGAGATCTTGCATAATCAACATCTGTCCTCGTCGGATGACTCATAATCAAACATTATCTATCTTTTGGCAAAGGGTATTGCACAACAACATTGCCCTTTTTGTAGGTCCTTACATTATGTTGTTATCCTTTGGCAGGGATATTGCTCAATAATGTTCGCCCTTGTTTATCTTTTGGCAAAGGGTATTGCACAACAACATTGCCCTTACCGTATGGCCCTCAGATTATGTTGTTATCTTTTGGCTAGGATATTGCACTAATAATGTTCACCCTTGTCGGAGGACTCATAATCAAACGTTATCTATCTTTCAGCAAAGGGTATTGCACAACAACGTTGCCCTTATCGTAGGGCCCTCACATTATGTTGTTCATCCTTTTGCAAAGATATTGCACAAACAATGGCTGCCCTTATTGAAGAGCTCATATCCAACATTAATCATCTTCCGCAATGGTTATTGTGCAACAATGTTGCCTTTATCGTAGGGCTCAAATGCAACATTGTTCATCCTTCAGGCAAGCTTTGCCATTAACGTACGCCCTTATCGAAGGGCTCAAAAGCAAACATCATATATCCTTCAGAAAAGGGTATTGCACAAACAACGTTTGCCCTTATCTAAGGGCCAGTCAGCATTGTCTACCCCCTGCAATGATATTGCACAAATAAGGCTTACCCATTCGCAAGGGCTCCACAATTCTCATAAGCAGCCTACTTTCTTGCAGGGTAACATGTCACACAGTTATACACAGGCCATGCTGCATCATTCATATTTATTTATTTCAGCTTTGTCCTCACCTTCTAGAGACCTGGTTGCTGTCCTGAGTCTAATCAAATTGTTTGATCTTTTGAGGGCTAGGTTCAAAACAGGTTCCATTCCTTCTGGGGTAAACTCCGCTCCCCTGACGTCATCGCCTCGGCATGGTTCTGACAGGTCAAGCAGCATCTGAGTGCTGAACCATTGGATGGTGCTTACACCAAATTATATAAGTATCTTTCATTCGTATTAATTCCATTAATCTCGAGTCTTTCTGATAGAAGTAAAAATCACTCTATGACAACAGGTGGAAAAATACCAATACAAATTAGATCATAAATACATTTTTAATATAAACATATAAATAATAATTGAAAACTAAACCATGACCTAAAGATAGTTTAACACAAATCTCATAAATATTAGTTTCATAAAATGGCTACAGCAGTGATTGTCATAGACATAATTTGATGTTCCACTGTATTTTCAGAGTTTGAACATGACCTTTATTACTATCTGCTGGTGGAATCTCCAAACTGCAAATGTAGGAACTGAGTTTAGACTTTGCGCTGCAAACAGACCTGCTGAAACGTCTAAGCGCAATGACTTATTTCTCAGGAAAATTGCAAATTGCGCTTCCCACTCACAGCCACTTGCACTTTGTGCTGTAGCATGAAAATTGCACTTAGAATTAGCACTCTCATTAGAAAACTGGATAAGACGTAGCTCCAGGTCGTAGGATGTAGCGCTGTGCTTTGCATGCTCATGAAAATAGAGCCCTAAAAGTGAACTGAGGTTTGTGGAGTAAAGAAAATGTCTTAAAATAAAGACTTTAGCAGGTCTTGCGCATTGATACTTTTTAGAACAGCCAATAAAAGCCAGATTTAATCAAGACATGTTAGAATTGCTGCAAAATTATAAGCGATAACAGCTAAAATGCTTTGTGCTCCACTCATATGCATGCAAACAGGAAACTTAAGCACAAGCACTTCTGCTCTGTACCAAAGTTCATGTCTGCAGAACTTTGACCAGCGAATTTATTTATTTATTGTCTGTTTAGCGGTGTGGCCAGTAAGCCCATTGCTTTCAAAGCTAACCTACGTTAACCAACCTCTGGTGTCAACAGACTTACATGAAGGGAATTGGTATTTTTATGATCATAAAGCTAGTTTCTCTCAATATATTTGTGACGAGGAGGGCGGGGCCGGGCCATGAGGACACACGGCCGACCCTGGATCAGGATAATCAGCCGGGAGGGGGATAAAGACGTGCCGGAGGCGCCAGTTCGAGAAAGAGAGAGAGAGACACACGCAGATTTATTTTGATGTCTAAAATTTGTCCACGCTTGTAATTGTACATATTTATTTCTAAAGAAAGCTGTGTTACATATTGATCACACATTTAATTCTACATATTTAATTAGCTGTTCCTGTATTTGAAAAAGAAGGAGAATATAATATGTTAGGGTTTAATTTTCATTATGGACTCAGCAGCATTTTTAGTTTACAGTGTTGTGGTTTGCCAACTAAAATATTAACCTCACCTACTAAATGCCACCATATGCAGAAATGTTTCTTATTCCACTGTGTACCAAAGTTTAAGTTTTAAACATAGACCTGTGAATGTATTAAAATGCATATTTATTAAAAACAGAAGCCTTAAGTGTGTGACACCATATCCTGTTGCCCATATTTATTGCGAGGTGTGAAGTAAGTTTGCATGCTCAAAGCTACCACATCTAAATGCCTAGACCCTCTGCTGTCCATGGTCCTGACCGAGTTCAGTTGTGCAAGCTATTTTTTAAATATATTAAATATATGGCTTAAAATATTAGGTGAAAGCTTTGTGGAATACAGAAAATCTTAAGTCTTACCATCTTTTGGTTATGCGCAAATTTTTATAACCCCTTTCTATCTAAAGTGTTTGACTGATCTCTCTGTTTACATAATAAACATGCTTTGGTTATTCCTGTAATGCCCTCTTTAGACTACACATAATGTCAGTGCTGTGATTGAAGCTTGTCAGACTGATGGCTGCCATGATGTGACAGAGTAAGCCCTGAATCAGGTTCTGTACAGCACAGCATTCAGCACAGAGGAAGACCCTGCTGACAGTGGGAGGGTGATTGACTACAGAGATTAAGTGTTCTTAGCAAGCATCTGTTTTTTATTGCTCTTTTAAAAAGGACAAGGTTGGAAAAACAGCATAGAATGAGTCAGTGAACTAAAATGATCTCAGCCAGGTTTGCAAAACATGATTAGTTCTCTTTATCACAACAGTTTGAGTTAGATTTCAAAATGCTAATTTATTGATAATGGGTTGAATACCAGTTATCGATATGTCAACCAAATTTGATGCTTAGTATATATCAATTCAACATACCTGACTATATAAAGCTAGTCTCGCAGAGCTAGACAGTCATGAATTCTAGTCTACTTTGCAGCTTATTCTGGCCGAGAACTGCCCATTTAGACAAGTAGAAGCTGCCTGACCAACATGTAAAATGACCAATCAGGGCTTGCTTTCTTACATTGCTTTATTACCTTTAGGGGTGGAGTGTCATGAAATCAGATTTAACTCTAAGACCAAAGTCAGAAATACAGTGCTTAAATTTCACTGAAAAAAGTGTTAACATACAAATTGTGCTTCATGTGGTAACATCTAAATTAATTGGTTTTATTCAAGTAAATATATTATTTAACATCACTGAATCAACTTGAATACATTAGGTCAGGGGTTTTCAGTCTGGGTTCCAGGGCCACCAAGTGGGCCTCCAAGGGGCACTAGGAGGTCTGTGGAAAATTTCAGAGAACAAAAAATAAACAAAAAACTTTAAACCCTAAAAAGGGCAAGGGTATGAAGGTCCTTCTGAAAATTAATTAATTGCCTTTTTCCAACACATAAAATATTTCCATGTTTGTTTTTAATATTGTTTTGGTTTTTAATTTTACAGCTTGTAGAAATTATGAGATAACATGGAAAATATAGGAACATTTTCCTCAAGGTAAGCTGCCTTTTACAAAAAATGCAGCTATGTTACTTTTAGATAAAAATTGTGAGTCGATGCCAGACTTTATGTGCAATGTCACATGTTCTCAGTATTTGCAGAGACCCCCTTTTCAAAACATTTTTCACAAACATTGGGCTGACTCACTTATTTCTTCTCTCCCGAGCCTCTTAAATGTTTGTATCCCCTAGGATACAAAAACCTTTTTAAGGGTTAATTTTACTCTGTAGGGTTCATTTTTAATCTTTAATATCATTTTGTGGCTTTAGTAAAATGTATTATATAAAAGCCAATTTAATTTTATCTTTATAATATCATGCGTATTATTTTTTCTTACACAGTATAAATGGGTCTTTGTACATGAAGACCCATTTAAAACGAAGGGGTTCCTTCACTAGGGGACCATCATACTAGAGAGTCCTTGGCATCAAAAAGTTTGAAAACCCTTGCAAAGTTACTCCAACAAATGCAATTTTAAGGGTTAGATCAATAGCTCCTTAAGGTAACAACTGCAGGTTACCACGTTTTAAAGTCATATCTAGTTTACTTTCTACTAAGTGCCTCAAACAAAATGCACAGATGTGCAAGTGGCGAAGCTCATGGATAAGGGTTCTGGTAATAATCCACACTTACTTAATTTTTCATTTTTAATAAACCAAAATTGCAGCTTTACATCAGTGGATGTATATCAGCAGTGGGAACATATATGTTTAGTTTTGTGATTTCACTGGAAAAGTGGCACGAGTGGAGTGTGTGTCTGAAGGGGTTTGTCATGTGTGTGCATCGCCAGATTGTTCAGTCTACTAGAGTGGTACTAACGCTAGGCCAACATTGATTTTAGTTTCTTTGCTTACCTAGTTCAGCATTTGTCCTTGTCCTCGTGTGTTTCCCTGTGCTTCAGATCCACCATCCAACTCGCCAACCTGTATTCATCACTTACCTTTTCAGTCATCTTCAGATCCACTCTCCATCAAGCCTGCCATGCCAAACCATCCAGCTCACCGTTCCGCTCTGCCATTAACTCCTGCCTGTTTGCTCTTCTTTCATCTCATTCCCAGTTTGTAAATAAATACTATTTTATCGAACTCTCTCTCCGTGTCTGTGTTCAGCATTTAGATTCAAACCATTATCTGGGCATAACAGAACAATGTGGCCACCATAGACCCATCTGACACAGACTCAGTCCATAAAGCTCTCTCTGGACAAGGAATACTTCTGGGACAGCACGCAAGACAGCTACGGGTTCTCACGGACAGCATCCAAGCCATGACAGATCAGATCTCACAAATTTGTGAAAAGATAAATGATATTTCTGTTCTACTCACTCAGTGGCCTATGAGTCCAACTTCCAGTCAGCCCACTCCCATAGAGCCCCCATCACCTCCATCTCGGATCATTCATCCTTTACGTGAGGCTCATGTCCCAGATCCTGAACCATACTCTGGTGATTTAGGAAAATGTAAGTCCTTTCTTCTTCAGTGTTCTCTAGTTTTCGGCCAGTGGCCACACACATTTTCCGAAGATGAGGCGGAGATCTCTTATGTCATTGGGCTCCTTCGGGGAAATGCCTTAGCATGGGCCACAGCTGTCTGAAGCGGTCAAACCGCCTTGCTTAACTCTTTTGCCTCTTTTACTGCTGAACTTAGAAAAGTTTTTGACCATCCTGTTCTTGGAGCTGAAGCTGAGAAGTGCCTCCTCTCACTCCGTCAGGGCTCTCGAAGTGTGGCTGAATATTCAGTGGAGTTACGCATCTTAGCTGCTGAATTGGGCTGGAATGATGGTGCTCTTCAGGCAACGATTTGGAATGGACTTGATGACCGAATTAAGGACGAACTGGCTGTTTAGGATAGCTGACTCTCTTTACTCACTTCTATCTCTCTCTATCATTTTAGATAACCGCCTGCAAGAACACCATAGGGAAAAGTCCAGTCTCTCTCACCCCACACCCTCTTCTCGTGTCTGTTCCCGGTCGAATGGAAAGGAGGTCGCCGAATTACTTACTAGTCCCCGTGTCTCAACCAACTCTTCGAAGTCTGATGAGCCCATGCAGTTGGGTCGTGCTCATTTAACCCCAGCTGAACGACTTCGGAGTATATATTGCAGTCAAATGGGACACTTTCTAGCCACTTGTCCCCTTCGACCAAAAGGGGGTGCTCACCAGTAGAAGGGAGATTACTGGTCAGCCAAACTACATCCTCCTCAGTGTCTTCTTTCTGCCTGAAACTTCAAGCTAAACTATGTTTTAATCGGCAGTCCCTTCCTCTGTTAGCTTTGGTGGATTCAGGTGTGGATGACAGCTTTCTGGATGTTAAGCTCGCTTCCCAGGCCGGAATTCTGTCTGAATCACTGGACACTCCTATCACTGTGAATGCCTTGGACGGAGAATTTTTAGCCCATATCACTCATCACACCATTCCGCTACTCCGGGTCCTGTCTGGTTATCACCGTGAGTACATTCAGTTCTATTTAATATCCTTACCTACATCTCCTCTGGTCTTAGGACATACCTGGTTATGAATTCATAACCCACACATAGACTGGACCTCAGGAAAGATAATGAACTGGAGTACATCTTGCCACTCCTCCTGTCTGCAGTCTGTTCTACCTCCAGCAGAGGTCGCTGTTGCACCACCCGCCCAGGAATCCTTGGATCTGTCCACTATTCCTTCTGAATATCATGACTTGGGAGAGGTCTTCAGTAACGATCGGGTCCTCTCTTTGCCACCTCATTGCCATTATGACTGCTCGATAGATCTTCTGCCTGGAGCCCCTCTGCCCACTAGTTGTTTGTGTAACCTCTCCTGACCTGAACGGGAGGCCATGGAGAAATACTTATACGATTCTCTAGCTGCTGGCAAATCCTCTTCCTTTTATTAACTCTGATTTCGAACCACTTCACGGAGCCACTTTCTTCACTAAACTGGGTTTACGTAATGCCTATCACTTGGTGAAAGTTCGAGAAGAGAACGAATGGAAGACCACTTTCAACACACCCCTAGGCCACTTTGAATATTTTGTGATGCCTTTCGGACTCACTAACGCCCCCGCAGTGTTCCAAGCCTTGGTGAATGATATCCTTTGTGATTTCCTCAAACGTTTCGTCTTCCTTTACCTCGACTATATCCTGATCTTTTCTCGCACCCCTTCAGAACACATCAGCCATGTCCGTCAGGTACTGCAAAGACTTCTAGAAAATTGACTATTTGTCAAGGCAGAGAAATGTGAATTTCATGTCAATTCAGTCAGTTTCCTGGGTTACATAATTGAGGGTGGGCAGGTGAAGACAGATCCAGAGAAAATCCAAGCAGTGGCAGAATGGCCTAAACCTACCTCCCTAAAACAACTACAGCGTTTTATGGGTTTCGCAAATTTCTATCTTCGATTCATCAGGGATTATAGCCGTGTGGCCGCACCTCTCACCAAGCTCACATCTTCTTCTACCCCTTTTCATTGGACTGTTGAAGCAGATCAAGCCTTTGCTAAACTTAAGAATTTGTTCACATCAACGTTGATCCAGCCTGACCCGTCTCGTCAGTTCATTGTGGAGGTGGATGCTTCCGACTCTGGTGTGGGAGCGATTCTGTCCCAATGCTCCGCCCCTGATGGGAAACTCTATATCTGCACCTTTTCCCACCGCCTGACCAGTGCTGAACATAACTATGACGTCGGGAACTGTGAATTACTGGCAGTCAAGTTAGCCCTGGAGGAGTGGAGGCACTGGCTTGAGGGAACTGAACAACCATTTCTGGTATGGACTGACCATAAAAACCTGGTGTACAGACAGACTGCCAAATGACTGAATTCACAACAAGTCCGCTGGGCTTTATTTTTTGGGTGTTTCAATTTCACTCTCACTTACCGCCCTGGCTCCAAGATTGGCAAGCCCGATGCCCTCTCCTGTCAGTTTGTTCCTGAGGAGAACCAACATCCTTACCATTGTTGACTGCTTCTCCAAGGCAGTACATTTCGTAGCTCTCCCCAAACTCTCGACAGCCAGTGAGACAGTTGATCTGCTGGTATTACATGCCTTCTGTCTCCATGGCATCCCATTGGACAATGTCTACGATTGTGGACCGCAGTTCACCTCCCAGATCTGGAGAGCCTTCTGCCGGGCTCTTGGAGCATCTTGGATGCGGACTACAGTACCTAGTGGAATGGGAAGGTTACGGACTGGAGGAACGAACTTGGGTGCCTCATTCCTTCATCCTGGACCCATCTCTCATCCATCAAGCCCACCCTGACAAGCCTGACAGGTCGCCAGGAGGCTCCCGTTGGGGGGGTACTGTCAGGATGTTGGCTTTTGCCATCTTTGTGTTTTCTGTTTGTCTGTGTCTCCCCTGTTTGTCTGTGAGTTGGTCTGTTCCAGTGACGTGGCAGCCCTTCCTGCTGATTACATCCCACCTGCAAGTCATCATCTAATCACCAGCCTGCTCTACTTAAACCCGGAGTTCTCAGTCATTCATCGCCAGATTGTTCAGTCTACTAGAGTGGTACTAACGCTAGGCAAACTTAGATTCTAGTTTCTTTGCTTGCCTAGTTCAGTATTTGTTCTTCTTTTCATGTGTGTTTCCCTGTGCTTCAGATCCACCATCCAACCCGCCAACCTGTATTCATCACTTGCCTCTTCAGTCAACTTCAGATCCACTCTCCATCAAGCCTGCAACACCAAACCATCCAGCTCACCGTTCCGCTCTGCCATTAACTCATGCCTGTCCAGGCCTCAGCCTCCAGTGGCAGATCAACCACCTGCTTGCTCTTCTATCATTTCATTCCCAGTTTGTAAATAAATACTATTTTTAACTCTCTCTCTTTCTCTTTCTCTCTGTAAGGGGGAAGTCACCCACTGGCCCAAGGACGGTATCCAATGGCATGGCTGAAGGTCTCCTGCGTGTTCTGTCTTATCGTGCGCGATATTAAATAATACTTTGATTATTTGATTTGAGTTCCATGTTTTATTAATCTTATCATTAATTCTTTTCTTTATTTCATCTGACTCCAATTATGAAAAACCTTGTTGATGTATCTATTACCGTTTAGCCCCAGTCAATTAAGTCCTGTTTTACAGGTTCTTGGTCCTACATTTAGTATTCCCATTTAATTCTACTTGGCTAAGTTCTATAATAGATTCTCGGTTTACAGTTTAGCCCCAGTAAATTAAGTCCTGTTTTACAAGTTCTCAGCCCTACATTTAGTATTCCCATTTAATTCTACTTGGCTAAGTTCTATAATAGATTCTCGGTTTACCGTTTAGCCCCAGTCAATTAAGTCCTGTTTTACAGGTTCTCGGTCCTACATTTAGTATTCCCATTTAATTCTACTTGGCTAAGTTCTATTATAGATTCTCGGTTTACCGTTTAACCCCAGTCAATTAAGTCCTGTTTTACAAGTTCTCAGCCCTACATTTAGTATTCCCATTTAATTCTACTTGGCTAAGTTCTATTATAGATTCTCGGTTTACCGTTTAACCCCAGTCAATTAAGTCCTGTTTTACAGGTTCTCAGCCCTACATTTAGTATTCCCATTTAATTCTACTTGGCTAAGTTCTATAATAGATTCTCGGTTTACCGTTTAGCCCCAGTCAATTAAGTCCTGTTTTACAGGTTCTCGGTCCTACATTTAGTATTCCCATTTAATTCTACTTGGCTAAGTTCTATTATAGATTCTCGGTTTACCGTTAAACCCCAGTCAATTAAGTCCTGTTTTACAGGTTCTTAGCCCTACATTTAGTATTCCCGTTTAATTCTACTTGGCTAAGTTCTATTATAGATTTTCGGTTTACCGTTTAACCCCAGTCAATTAAGTCCTGTTTTACAGGTTCTCGGTCCTACATTTAGTATTCCCATTTAATACTACTTGGCTAAGTTCTATTATAGATTCTCGGTTTACCGTTTAGCCTCTTACATATTTAACTAATGGGTTACTTCTGAAGTAGCTTAATTAAGCCAACTCTGACCATAGATTTGTAGTTAACAAGAAATATACTAGAAAACAGTCCTTCAGAATGAATCATAATAACAATTTATTTACCAGGTAATAGTAATACATTCAAACAATCCAATTAAAATAATAAATCAAACTCAAAGCTATCAGTGAACCAAGCATAATAATATAATTAAAGTTGTATTCCATTCAAACATTTACCAAACAAAAGAAATACAAATTGCAATTACCTGGTAGTGAAATAACTACATGCAAACGACGAAGCATGGGAGATCTGAATGACAGATTCCTTCAAACATTTATCAATAATAAGAAATACCTGGTAGAGAAAAAACTACATGCAAACGATGAAGCATGGGAGATCTGATTTACAGATTCCCCGAGCTTCTCTGCCATCCTTCCTTAAGTACCAAACGATTCCATTGTTATTTCAGATGTGTGTGTTTGATGTTATTTAGGATTTGGTTAACAATTTAGGGAGTTGTAGTCAAACTTTGATTGAGTAGGATGTTTGATGTTTACAAAGAATACACCTAATCTGCATACAGCATCTGGTCTCTGTGTGAGACTTGGGAGGGGCATGCCCCGGATAGAATACTGTATTTTATTAAGTTCTTAAATCTTACTTGTGATTTGACTTTGCTGAAAGGGAATGAGACCGTTTTACCAGTTGCACTGAGACCTCTTGAATGATACCAAACATATATGATCAGAAAACCTTTTACATTACAGAACAGTATAAGTCATAACTTAGTTTTAAAGTGACCTAAGGTGAGAGAGAGAGATCAGATGTGAGTGTGATTTGCGTTTTATGGTCCCCAATCAGTGGGGTGTGTTTTCTCAGGTGGAGTTGCTCCTCTGTGTGAGAGTTTTATGACGTTGGTTCTCGCAGAGTTATTTGACTTTCCCGGAAGTGATGCAGATAATTTTTATGACAGTCTTACATCTCCGTGTCTGTGTTCAGCGTTTGGGTTCAAACCATTGTCTGGGCATAACAGGCTGGGCTCCGAGGCGTATGATCAAACCAGTGTGATCCGCATTCGTGCTGCTGTTTACCAGCAAAAGAGGGACTGAAGTGGTTGTCATAATGAACTAGCTACTCAAACAGTTTTTTTGACATCACAATATCTTTATTTTTACATGTTACAAACATTCAAACAATCACTAAATAAATGTTTAAAGCCGCACTGTTTTGATGCAGCGATGCATAGTGTAAACAATATGGCGCATAGCCAGCAAGCACATTCACAATCACGTTATCTATCATAATCAATCATTATAAACATCTAAAAACCACATTATATGTTTGATAATAAATAATCTGATCTTCAGTGCACCTGATGTGATATAATCTGTCCTCCAGTGCATCTGCTGTGAAGTGTAAGGTAAGATTTTTATTTTATTTTAATAGCGCGCATTAAAGAACTCACACTGGGGGACCCGTAAGTACAGGAGAAACTCACGTGCAAAAGGGTTAACAACACACACTAACGAAATAAAAACTCCTGATCAAGAACTAGAGATGCTTCCTCTGTATTAGATACATTTCTGCCAATCTATTTTAAAAAGAGGTGGGGACAAAATCGGCCATGGCAAAAAGTGGTGGGGACATGTCCTACCTAACCCCACCATTAATGATGCCTGTGCCATGAATGAACTGTAGGTGGTCCATGGATGTGCCGTCTGTGGCTGAGACATGTAAAACTAAATTCACATACTGTACGGCAGTGATTAAATCGCACTTGACCCTCAGGCTCCATATACCTGTCACCATCTTGGGTCCCAGCAGGTATAGGCTCTTATAAATATTCATTCCATTATGGTATGGAATGCTCATTTTCACAGTCTGATAATTTCTACATGGATAAAATCAATCAAATTTTTTTCTCATTGAAAATCCTGTTTTACTTAGAAATATGTCACATTATGGAATTAAAATGGGTTGTGCATGCCATTTCATGTTGACTTTAAAATTGTATATTCACGTGGGTTCATTAAACCTCACTATTCAAACATTATAGTGAGACGGAGAGCAGACACCAGGCAGAGTGACCTCCATAAAGGCAGGACAGCCTGATTAACATAAACAGGCTTCTGGTTGTACTCACTAAAAGCATTTAAAGGGCTCTTTAAGATGTGTGTTGAATAACATTGGTGGTTGTTCCCATTCTTTCCTTTATAACATGAAATAGGATGGTACATGCCATGCCTCTCAATAGAGATTTTAGTGAGTGATCAATAACTACACGTTGAAGTACTTTGGCCTGTTTGTGCCTGCCTACACGACCAGCTATCAATCATATTCTTGTGCTGGTTTGAGTGTGTATGTGAATATTTCTATAGATATAATATATAAGTGGGCTTAATCTGTCATTTGATTAGACTCTAATTATTCAACATGGACACCAGACAGCAGAGGTCACACAATTCTAGCAAAGTCAAACAACATACTCTCTTCACAAAAACTAATTCCACCAATTTATCATTAACTTCCATTTAGTGTTTGACCAGTTATTAATTTAAGGGTTTTGGATGACTGGCTACTTCATAATTCAACAGCATGCCTTATTTGGATAATGTGATAAGAAACCATACAATATAAGATAACTGTAATTAAATATTTACAGCCTGTTGTCTGGTGGAAGACCTTGCTGGGACTGTGTGTGGGCAGGGTTTGTCTTGGGAGCTCTGCCGTTAGGCTTCTCCAGATTCAGAGGAGAGACAACAGAAAGGAGATCAAAGAACCAAGGGTCACTGTGACGGCTAAAGAAAGCTTGTCTTTGATCTCTTAAAATTCTCTGTGACTTTGCGACTCTTTCCACCTGTCAGCCATATGAATCCACTTTTAAGTAGGGTTGAGAATGTTGTGCAAAATCCCCCCGCAGAATCCAAGTCCCCTTGGACCCCAGAGAGTTAGTCGCTTGTAATACATGTTCACGTTATCGCAACATCTTATTCTAGCTCAGGGGTTGGCAACCTATGGCACACGTGCCAGCATTGGCATGTGGAGGGGTAATCACTGGCACGCCAGCAACGGTGAGAGAGGAGTAGACTATTTTATTCATATGAAATTCCGCACCTGCATTCCAATCTACATCTTGATGTAATCCTTCCTCATGAGCTCAATGGGAGGCTAAACAAAAAGTAAAAATGTGACGAGACTACAGTATACCCAACAGACTCATGCGGAGCGTGCAAGCTATTTGTGTATCACGAGCCGGCAGCGCTTAACTTACGGTTAATTGTGCGAGTAACCATGCCCGCTTTGCTTCGGTCAGGCTGTGCGGATGACAGCCTACATTCCGTGTTTCATTTGTTTCTTTTTGCTTTCAGAACAACACGTCATGTAATAAGGAAAACACCACTATTAATCCGTGAGGTTTCCAACCCAGCATTGGCACCTGCCCACACTGCCAAAAGCACCAAAAGTTGGTTAAATGACCATGGTGTTGGTGTGCTTGACTGGCCAGCAAACTCACCAGACCTGAACCCCATAGAGAATCCATGATCACACTCAAAATTACATTAAACGATTAAAAGAGAAAACATAAACCCACATTGTGGGGTTAAAAAATCCTGAGTCTATTCAAAATATAAATTGAACCTGGAAATAAATCGGCTTGTGATGCGTGAATGGCTTGCACGTGCAACACAAGTCTCATCACACTTTAATAGTGTTTAGCCTCCCATTCATCTGATGAAAACACACTGCATGATCATGAGGAAGGATTACATCAAGATGTAGATTGGAATGTAGGTGCGAAAAACTGCATATAAATAAAAAAGCCTGCTCCTCTCTCGCTGTTGCTTGCGTGCTAGTGATTACAAGATTACAATGACATAATATAAGAAATATTTAAGATTCCACACAATTTCGTGATCAGTAATAAAATAAGCAAATTTGTGACATTAACTGTGTTAACTCATTTTGTACAAAAGGACAGGTTTTCTTTCATTAAAGCACTTTCACAAGATGCTCTGTGAAAATTCACATGCAGGATCATGATTATATAATAATCATGAGGTTTTTCACAAATTTTTCACTGAAAATAAATGATTAAATTAGAGAAATAAAAAATGGCACTCCATGTCAAAAAGGTTGCCGACCCCTGTTCTAGCTCAACATAATAGACTCTCTTGTAATTCTTTTGCAGCTGTGGTAGCTTTTTGTGTGCATATGTTCAGCTAGCAGGCTAGTCAGTTAGCAGAATGCTAAGATGGCAGGCTAACCTGTTAGCTTGAAAATTTAAGTTAACTGAAAAAACAAAGGAGAAATGTTTAATTTGACCATTTATAGCTTTGAAATAATGTAATATGTCATAATACTAAAGACTATAATAATCAGATTTACATAGTTAAGACAACATTAAAACAATTTTGTAGAACTGGAGAGGTACATAACACCCAGTACCCAGTAAAAGTTCTTTCAGCCAATAGAAGTGGTTTGGGGTCTATGGGGGATAGGATTTTTCGGGTGATAGATTCTTGTGTGACACGTTTCATTTAAAATAAACATAATACTGGACTCAAATGATGCTTACTGCTACAGAATCTACAGCACCACAACATACAAAATTGTTTTTACTGATTTGTGGCCTTGTAGTCTGAATTGAATTCGAAGAGAGAAAAAGACTGGGCACCAGAAAATAATTAGGCACATCATAAAATATTGATATATCGATTATGGGTCAGCATGTTATTTTATGGATACGTTTTTGAGGCATCGATATATTAACATTAGCTGACATTAAAATTAGTAGCCTACAAGTCTGTTGATATATATCGATAATCATCAGGAAAATGTTCTGATTATCATTGCATGAAAAAGGAATCGAGCCCAAGCCTAGAAATAATACAAAGGCAAAAATTAGACAGCACATCTTACAATTACCATACACATCATACAGCACGGCCAGTGAATCAGTCTCAAACACATGAGGTATCCATTTGAATCAGTCTAATGATAACTGATAACTTTGCTCACTGAATCAATCTGAGTGGTTCTTAACTTATTCACTGAACCGCAGGTCTTTCCCTGCATCTGAAATCGTTTAGTCAGTGTATGTACTGTTTTTGATGAAGGACACACTTTTCGGCCGGTAAAACAGTACGTTCTTTAGGTATGCAGTATGCACGCGAGTAGTATAAATAGATTCTGGACATACTTCATCCGGGAACATGGGCATTGTACTGTGACCCGAAAATATGTCGTAATAATAACAAACGTGAATGTAATTTACTCTTGCCGGGAATTGTAGGTCATCCGGGTTTCTCGCTTATTGTTTTATGAATCCTGATGATTCGGACATACTCTATTGGCATATTAAATATTAAGGAAGTATGCATATTTGGATGCAGCTTTTATTTTCAACTCGAAATGAATGAGAACTGTTACTGTGTTATGTGTTTTGTTATTTAACACATCAAAATATGTAAGCAAAAAATGGTACTGTTTGTGTATAGTATATTGTATATTGGACCAATTATTTCAAGGAGTGAGGTGCACTCTACCTCTAGTACTAAAAGAATCATTAAGGAACAGGAATCGTTGAGTGGAATCAAAATCAAAACCTGTAACATTTAATTCCTTTCGATGTAGAGTTAATTAAAGGCAGTGCTTTTATAGTTCAGACTCAAGGATAAACATTATACATGACATGTCTCTTTGAAAAGTGATTTTAGTAAACCTAAATTATTAATTTAAAAGAACTTGTTGGTCATAGATGAGAATTCAAGCTTAGGGCGTGTCATTTAAATTTATCAGAGTGGAATCATTGTTCTACTTAAGTTCTCAGGGAATTGGGAAATTATTCAGCATAAAACACCCTAAGGAGTGTGGTGTTACTTATGGGAATAGCACATTCTCAGTCTGGCTCACTAGTTAATAGAGAATACTAAGTGGGCTCGTATGCATTATATGTTTGTCCCCGTTGTCCATTTTCGACAATAAACTGAGAACAGCTTCAACAACATTTACAACTACTCTTTGGGAAATGCATAAGCACAAGCATAGCTGATTAAACTGGCCAGGAAGCTTTTTGTCTAACCTAAAGACCTTAAGGGTTTTATATGTTAACATTAGTTAATGCATTAGGGTGTCACAACCTAACAATGAATAATACATTAAACAGTATTTATTAGTCTTGGTTAATTATTTATAACTACACAATTGTTCATTGTTCATGCATATTAGTTCATAATTAATTAACTGATGTTAATGCATTCAACTATACATATTGACAATACATTAACTATATATTAATGTATCATTAAAATGCAATAGTACATGTAAAAAGAGACATTAACCTACATTAATAAATGCCATAAAAGTTTTGTTTATAATCATTTTAACTACTGAATTAAATAATGTTAACATATACAACCTTATTGCAACTGTTAACAAAATAATTACATTCTATGTTTTATATACTGCAAAACAAAGAGGCAGAACCATTTTGTTCAATAGAGGTGACATCTCAGCAGCACAATAGCATTATCAAAGAGCCCATCATACACACAGCACTGCTGACCGGTATCTAACCTTGCTGCATAGCTTACTTGAAACCACCTGTTATTTTTCAAATACCAGGTGGCCTGATGTGTCTCGCTTTGATGTGGCAACAATTAAAAAAAGCTGTCTTTCTGAATGTGCAACAAATATGTTGTACTTCCTTTGCCACAATAAAGAAACTTTAGTAGTTTTATGCTAGCAAGGGACATAAAACAATTGCCTGGAGCATTATTTGTAAACAGTAAAATGGTAGTGTAGTATAAGTGTCAATACAAATTTGTTCCTATTCCACTTTAATTTAATTTTTAAGTTATTTCCCAAAGGGTTTAAGAAACCAGCTGACACAGCAAGGACATCGATATTACAAAATTAATTTTATATCTTCACATGTATACTCATTTCACAGTGTTGACATGGCAATCAGAGCAAATGTCTGAAAACAAGTAGGACAGAAAATGACATACTGCATCATTAATAACTAGATTTTTTGGTAACTGCTTGTGTAAAAGCCGCTGCCATGATTGCTGTGGGCAGTTGCCAGGGGATAAGAGATGTTAGGCAGTATGTTAGTCTCAGTCACCATTCACTTTCATCGCATTGCCCCCTTTTTTCTCCTTTTGTGTTCCACAGAAGAAAATAAGTCACATTGGTTTGGAACAAATTCAGGGTGAGTAAATGACAGAATTTTACATTGTGTGTGAACTATCACCCTTTAAGATTAAGGGTTTGTTCCAATATATACAGTATGAGCAATGGTAATAGTGATGCTTGCCTTGGCAAACACCACTAATTGCCATGTAAACACTTTTGTCTGTAAATGATGAAATAATGAAAATAATGTGTGGTTTAATATCAAGAGGCTGAACAAATGGAAATGAGTCTAAGACACTGTAGGCGTACTTTTCCTACAAAGCCACAGAACAACATGATATACAGTTGGCAGTCCCTGCCTTCAGTGCCTCCTCTCATTTTGGCTTCATAATAGCAGATTTGAATAGCAGTGTTAATCAGAGGTGTAAAACTGAGAGAAGAAGCAAGAATGGAGAGACAATAAGTCTTCTGTTTCTCCAGAGGATATCTGTGCTTTCCAGCAATTACTGCTGCCCTTTTTATTTACCTTGATGAAGGGCTTTGTCACAGACAGAAAGAAAAGACGCCATAAATTACATTCAGAGGAAATCACTCTGATTGTGATCATTCTTTTGTAATATAGGCTCTGCCTCAAAGGGCTAATGTTTGGACAATGGACAGATCGACCACAATCCATTTGTGCATTATTAGTGAACTGGGACGTAGAAACGATTTGAAAAGTGTGTGTGTAGTGGTGATAAGAACAATGTGCATTTACTGATAAATTGTTACATATTTAGATATGAATTTAGCATGTGTGTGTATGTGTGTAATATATATATATATATATATATATATATATATATATATATATATATATATATATATATATATATATATATATAAGAATGATCACAATCAGAGTGATTTCCTCTGAATGTAATTTATGGCGTCTTTTCTTTCTGTCTGTGACAAAGCCCTTCATCAAGGTAAATAAAAAGGGCAGCAGTAATTGCTGGATATATATATATATATATATATATCCAGTATTGTTGCTTTTGTTGCTATATCTGCATTTGTTAACTAAATATTGTAGAGGTTTAAGACAAATAAATCTCCACTCTCACTTTCTCAGAGAATTTGTTCCTTAAAAAGCTAAGATGATTGTCTTGGCATTATGCCATTATTGAAAACATCATGAAGTTCATGAATGAATTTCTGCACAGCGAGGTGTTTGCATTACAGCCAGAGTGATTAGATGTCATCAAGGGAAACAGATACGTGCTTAGAGTAAGATAGAAAGAGAGAGAACAAAAGAGAGAGAGAGAGACCCATATTCAGTGGCTCTCACCCCACAGGTAACACACAGCTCTGAGAGAGACCCTTGAATGCATGAGGTGCACAGAGTGGGGCTCGAAAGGAAAGAAATCTTTCTCTCTTGCACAGCTGTTAGTGATAACACTAACTGAAGAGAGCAATTACAGTACAGTCCATTAATTACCTTACTGTGAGAAACAAGCTCTATATTGAAACTAGGGATGTGCAAAACTATATACTTCAAAATCAAATAGCCAGTGAGCTGTCTGAATGACTAATGGGGCATAAAGTCAACAGGACTTTGTTTTTCACAACTGGAGTTCACAAAACCCATTTGAAATTTATTTTCAAATGAAACAAGATATTCAATGAGAATTGATTTTATTTCATCCATGGACTGTATTCACAACATTCTCCGTTTTACAGCATGGCTACAGACCAGTGTAACACCCCTGTTGGATGTCTGTTGGAAGGTAAAATCATTGCAAAACTTGAGAGCTTGTAGATTTGAATATGAGAACTTGTACAATAAATATTTGTAAACTTAAGTCAAGACATATAATACGAGTAAAAATTTGGGTTGACTCGTTCCATGTAATGTGTGTCCAAAGAAGAGATCCACACACTTCATTTTATGAAGACTCTATCCTTTCTGTTCTTTACATTCAGTTATTGATCAAAATGTAAAATGAAACGTTAATTGTAATTACACATTGCACGGCTGAGAAAACAACCGTACATCTACTCTCTCGTTAATGTGCGCAAAACCAAAAACGCTTGCTGAACTGCTGGTTTTCTTAAACAGACACATTACCATTTTAGCACTTGTTATGCATTTCAATGTAAACACAATGTAAATACTTGTAAATCTTACAAATTATGCATATAAACAAACATGTAACAAACTGTGTAATAAATGTGTAAATATCTAAATATCTAAAGGGGCAATCTTACATTACGAAATATTTTAAATGTAAAAATATATACTGTACACTATATTACACTCTTGCATACTATAATGCAGGAAGTCATGTACACTGATGAGCCAAAACATTATGACCACTCACAGGTGAAGCGAATAACGTTGATCATCTCCTAACAAGGCCACATGTCAAGGTCTGGGTAGATTAGATGGTAAGTGAACAATCAGTTCTCGTAGTCAATGTGTTGAATGCAGGAGAATTGGGCAGGAGTATAGACCTGAGCAACTTTGACAAGAGCCAAATTGTTATGGCCAGAGGACTAGGTCAGAGCATCTCTGAAACAGCAAGGCTTGTGAGGTGCTCCCAATCAGCAGTGGTGAGTACCAACTTACAGTGATCCGAGGAGGGACAAACCACAAACCGGCGACAGGGTGTTGGGCGCCCAATGTTGCAGACCAGGTACACCCCTTCATGGCAATGGTATTCCCTGATGGCAGTGGCCTCTTTCAGCTGGATAATATGCCCTGCCACACTGCACACATTGTTCGGGAATGGTTTGAGGAACATGATGAAGAGTTCAAGGTGTTGCCCTGGCCTTCAAATTCCCCATATCTCCATCCGATTGAGCATCTGTGGGATGTGTTGGACCAACAAGTCTGATCCATGGCGGCTCCACCTCACAACTTACAGGACTTGAAGGATCTGCTGCTAATGTCTTGGTTCCAGATACCACAGGACACCTTCTGGGGTCTTGTAGGGTTCATGCCTCGACAGGTCCGTGCTGTTTTGGCAGCACACGGAGGACCGACAGAATATAAGTCAGGTGGTCATAATGTTTTGGCTCATCAGTGAATATAAATACTTTATATATGTGAAGATGCCCCCTTCCCAATTTACTTAAAAGCTTTTCCAGTTTTAGGGCTGTACAATTAATCATATTTTAATCACGATCACGATTTCTGCCTCTCATGGTTAAGAAAGCATAACCATCTGCAACATTATACAAATTGTTGTTCATTTTCATTATAGGCAATCTACGGATGACAGACCAAATCACAAGCTCATTCTAAGTCCATTTTCACTTTAAGTGGCCTATCACACTCTCTTTAGAAGTTTGCCACTTATTAATCACTGTTTCACTTTTGAGCACGCTCTGAAATACAGAGCCGCAGACATTGTCTCTTATATGCACCGCTCTGATCTGTAGTGTATTAGCGTGTCCAAAGCGTTTCTTTGCTCAATACACACAAATTTAATCTCGTGCTCTGATTATGTGTGGTACACACAGAACAGATGTACTCTGAGTTTGTTTTGTGCACGTCACTAACATGCATTGACTGCACTGTATTTAAAACGCTACAGATTTACTTCAATTTCACATTTGTGTAATTATTTTTTCTCCCAACTTGAAATGCCCAAGTCCTCGTGGTTGTGTAGTGACTCGCCTCAATCCGGGTAGCGGAGGATGAATCCCAGTTGCCTCCGCATCTGAGACCGTCAACCCGTGCATCTTATAACATGGCTTGTTGAGCGCTTTGCCACGGAGACATAGTGCGTGTGGAGGATTCACGCCATCCACCGTGGCAACCACGCTCAACTAACCACACTCCCCACCGAGAACGAACCACATTATAGTGACCACGAGGAGGTTACCCCATGTGACTCTACCCTCCCTAGCAACTGGGCCAATTTGGTTGCTTAGGAGACCTGGCTGGAGTCACTTAGCACACCTTGGCGAACTCCAGGGGTGGTAGCCAGCGTATTTGACCACTGAGCTACCCAGGCCCCCACATTTGTGTAATTTTAAATATGTTTGGCCATTACAAGTTTCTGAACAAATCTAAAGTAACCCCATTGCCACTGGGTTTTGTGGACCAAGGAGTTCCTTCAGTTTTCTGCCAAAATATAGGTTTGAGACCGAATAGTATTGCCGCAAGCTAAATTATGTCATGTGTATTTTGTTGATTCATGTCTTTTATTTTGAAAAGTTTAGTTCCTGTTTCCCTTGTCATGTGATTCCTGTTTTCCCTCCATGTTCATGTGTCATGTTTTCATTGGTTTATTGTTTAATTATCTTGTTATCAGTTTTGTTTGTTCATTGGTTCTTGTTCTCCCATGTCTTGTATTTAAGCCCTCATGTTTGCCATTGTCCATTATCAAGTATTGAATGTGTATGTGCATAGTAACATTTTTTATAGTCAAGTCATGTTTATAGTCAAGCCATGTTTATGTTTTATGTTTCACGTTTGTAGCTAGGGTTACTGGTTATCACGTTTGTAAATAAACTGCACTTGGGTTCTCTCTACACTTCGTCATCATCATCATCATTGCCAGCAGCCAGCATCGTTACAGAATACTTGAACAAATAATGAACCCAGCAGTTCGGCTCATATGGCTATGTCAGGGGAATCGTCCCCTGGAAGATTATGTAGAGGACTTTTACGCTCTGGCCAGCCAGGTGGATTTTAATGTGGTCGCCCACAAGGACATTTTTCGGGTGGGATTAAGTGAGTCGATCTCCTCTCCTTGATGCCTGGCGGTCGCAGTTCCCTCAGCCTGGCTCAATATATCGACCTCGCCCTACAGATCATTGGTTCCACGTTCACTGTGGGGGAGGCGGACGCCGAGCCAGAGTTCCACGACATGGCTGCCACCGAGCCAGAGTTCCACGACATGGCTGCCGCTGAGCCAGAGTTCCACGTCATGGTCGCCAAGCCAGAGTTTCACGTCATGGCTGCCAAGCCAAAGTTCCTCATCATGGTCACTGAGCTAGCGCCATCTTTTGCTCCATGCCACGTCACAGCAACACCTCAGCCTGCATCATGCCACATCACAGCAACGCCTCAGCCTGCTCCATGCCATGTCACAGCAATGCCTCAGAATGCTCCATGCCACGTCACAGCAACGCCTCAGCCTGCTCCATGCCATGTCACAGCAATGCCTCAGAATGCTCCATGCCACGTCACAGCAATGCCTCAGAATGCTCCATGCCACGTCACAGCAACGCCTCAGCCTGCTCCATGCCACGTCACAACCACACCTGAGCAGTTGGACCTGGAGATGGTTCCCGCCCTTATACCCACCCTTAGTTCTCCTGAGCAGGCAAGGGGAACTTTGTTCTTGTTCTCCCATGTCTTGTATTTAAGCCCTCATGTTTGCCATTGTCAAGTATTGAATGTGTATGTGCATAGTAACGTTGTTTATAGTCAAGTCATATTTATAGTTAAGTCATGTTTGTTTTATGTTTCACGTTTGTAGCTAGGGTTACTGGTTATCACGTTTGTAAATAAACTGCACTTGGGTTCTCTCTACACTTCGTCATCGTCATCATCATTGCCAGCAGCCAGCATCGTTACAAATTAATACATACTGTAGATATATTACTAGTAAATTGAAATATAATCATTTTAAAAATGTATCTTTTAAAGAACACTCAAGTGTGAACTCCCTTCAGAGTAACTCTTTCTATTGGCAGTAAAGCATGGGCAAAACACGATAAAATTCACTTAAAGGGAATCACTTACAGTACTTGTTTGTAGTTTTAACACCTTGTTCAACATGAGAGCTGCTTTTTTATGTAATTTTATGTTTTATTTTATAATTTATATTTAAGCAGTGGCAATAGTGATTTTTTTGTACAAATTGTGCAGTCCTGACAATTTTTTTCTCAAATGACACAAATGACACACATTCAGATTTTGAGTAAAATAATCATGATTATCATTTTCACCATTATCGTGCCGCCTTATTCAGTTTTAAGTTGCATTATTCTTACATGTCATGTCAAAAGTCTGGCAAGTAAAAACAAAAAAAATACTGACCAATGGCGATTCTTTTCTTTAAAATAACCAATTAATGTGTTGGATTTATTTAAAATATACAGTATATGTAGCGTTTTTGTGTCACGCTTTTTAAGTAAATTCAATTTATGGTCATTTTATGTCAGCATAAGTAGAAAACCTTTGTTAGATATACACAAATGTATCGGCTCATTCAACTTTATTAAAAAGCTATGTCGCACAAATAAGATTTAAAAACTAATAGCACATTGTTTCAAATTAACTTTAATATTATTGTTTCTACCCAGTTTAATTGGCTTAAAAGTAAATAATGACTGAGGTCAGTCATTAAATAATTGATTCCCCAAAGAAGTGCAGATAAAGCTGCACATCAGCTATGCACACTCACATGCACAAGGAGAAATGACAAAGATTGAACAGGATCCAGCTTCACCAAAGGGAACACTAATCACCCTGGTGACTTTACATAAAACAACTAATTACAGTAAAACAACATCAGTACTACTAAAAAGAGCTTAAATCTCTATGAATTCTTAATAACAACTAATAAAATGCCCCAACAAGTTCCTTTTGACCAGACAAACATACTTAAATTATTCAAGTGTAAGGGCTTCTGGGTGTTCCTATACTTGGTCGTTTGAGTTAGTAGTACTTAAAATCTTAATTTAATGGATTTTTAAGCCAAAGAAGTTCAAGGAACATCTATTTTTCTACTTTATTTATCACCTTATAATCAAGATGTTGTGTTGTACACATGAATGCAAATTAAGTAAAGATAACATTTTTATAAATATGTATGTTTCTGAGTAGAAGCTAATAATTTTCTTACTTTTGAAAGTACTTTTGAGCCAACAAATAATTTTTTTTCAGTTCAATGAATCATTTACATTAAGACCGGAAACGTGTATTATGGAAGTAAATAGGCTACATTTTAAATTCACGTTGACCCGTCACCGATGAAATTAGCTCTTTAATGATATACTGTAATGTATGGACACTAAATGCAGCCCTTCAATTGCATAACTGACACTTATTCAACAAACAGAAATACAACAAATAACTACATAACCCAAATAACTACAAATAACGACATAACCCAAAGTGCAAATAACTAATTGCATGATGAAACCGGCAGTCCACACAAACAGAGGCCTACAGATTATGCAATAGGGACATTGCTCACAACTAGTGACTTAAAGTCTGACAGTAACTGTCTTGAAATGTATTGTTTATAAGGTTTACAATCAACATGTTAAAACACTCTTAAGGAAATTGTATCTCTTAAAAAATCTAGATAAAATCTCTAGTCGATCTCACTCTGCCAGTCTTTCCTAAATGCAAACTACGCAAATCTGTCAAAGATGTTTAAAGTAGTTCAGGTAATGACATAATAATATAGAAGTAGACAAGGCTATGGTTTAGACATGTGAAAGGAGAAAAATGAGCCAGGAATGTGAAACAAAAGAGCATGAAGCTATGTACTATTTTAAAGGCAATTTTAATAAATGTTTAAGGCATGATTTTCAATTACGTTTTTTTCAATGAAACTGCTTAACGAGTACTGTGACATCACAGACCTTAAAGCATAATTTTAAAAATCTGCTGATGTGTATTGTGAGAAGTGCTATGCAAATAAAAATTACTTGGCTTGACTACTATTTATAATATTTAAAATTATATATATATATATTTATATATTAAATATTTAATCTTTACATTATCATTGCAAAACTTATACTCCAGTTGTTGAGCTTCAATATTACAATGCTACATTGAAGGTAATTTCTTAATTTGCATGAGGAATACACATCAAAGCAAGCAAAATCTAAATGTGACATATTTGTTTTAGAAATTAAGAAAGAAGCACATACCTGTTCAATCATGGTGTTTCTGCTGAATGTCAGGTCAATGCTTCAATAAACAATATCTATTAGAACTTTTAGTCCATAGTTTGCACATTTAGAGAAATATTGATGGATTCTCATGTTTACTTTGTATTTCTTGAGAAAAAAAAAACCTTTCATGTTTTCTGGTAAATTATGCTGTTGGAAAAACATTCAGCTGTGAAACTCTCTCTCATATGTGTGTTATTATGTTTTCAGAAAGATAGGTGCAAGAGTGTTATTTTCAGCGAGAATTTAGCTGTCAATCAAAATTTTATTTCATTTATTTCATTGTTCATTTGTCTTATTGCCATTTAAATGTTTCTATCTGTTTTTCAGCCTGTATTCATTTACTTTTGTTCATTGTTTTATTATGTTTGATCTGTTTTATGTTTTAGTTCTTATAGTTTACAAATTATAAAAGTTTATAAAAAGTTTCAAGATTATAAAAAGTCAAAATAAAATGCAAAAACGTAATTTTGTCATCAATGTTAACTTAGCTGATATCATTACTTAGCACTTTGTTTGGCCATTTTAAATGAAGAATTAAAAATGAAAAAATATCTGCTCTCAGGGACCATTCTCAAGTTCATTTGTCCAGCAGCACCAGCACAGACCCTGGTAATGTTCAGCAAGCAAGTACCCTGTCAACTGACCCTGCAGACAGGCCTTATGTTTCTTTTCCTATTATTTATTGAAATTTGGCACCTTAAATACTGTTGGCTTATTGTCAGTATAAAAAGTAATAAATACTAATGTTCCTGAATATTGACTCACTGTATGTTGTTTTACCTTGAAAATGCTTTGAAAAAAAGGCTTAAGGGGTGGGGGATTGTTTTTGTGAGTTACGAACACACTGACAGGGCCACCCACACAAAGTTTTGCTTAGGGCCCCAAAAATCTAGGACGGGCACTGACCTCACTAATTGACTAGTCTGTTGTTGGACTGACTAGTCAACCAGTTTTTGAAACAAAGGCATTTCAAAAAGTAAGGCAGAAAAAATAAATGAAAGGAAGGAAACGATTGAAGCGTTGCGCTTTCATTGCAGTGTTTTGGTGCTCGAGGGCACAAAGGTACAGAGGGAGAGTGAGAGAAACAGCATTAGAGAGCAAGAGACTGCTTGTAGCTTGCTGCTAGGGGACAAAGCCAGTCTAGACTGAATACTAAGCAAAACAGACAGCAGCAGATGCTAGCAGCAGTCTGTTGTCAGGGGAAATGCCTCCCACATGACAACAGAGAAAAGAGCACACAAGTAAACACAAGCCAAAAGGATCTCCCTGTGAACGACAATCCCTCTAACAGAGAGGACAGGGCAAAATTGTTAACTTTATAGAACTTTACAGACCTCACAGAAAGCAGGCTATTTTTATGTAGTAGGCTATTGCCCCGGAATACTTGAGTGCTTCCCAAGAGGTTGAAAATGGCCATATGGGTTTGAATTGGGTATCTGAATTTCTCTTTCTCTCACACACAGACACACAGATGTTGATTTTACTATATTAGTAAGCACATAGGCTGCATCTGAAAGCTGACTTATCAGTTAATGGCTTAACCAAAAGTTTGAATGGACCTCTTAAGGAAATTGGTCACAGAACAGTTTGAAAGGCACCTTATTTTCATCTTACCTCTGTACACAGCTTTCAAAGGCAGCATTTTCCAGCTTTCAGACACAGACATAGTCTCATAGATGCAATGGCTTTTGGTGGTACTCTAGTAGTGAGCACACGCACACACACACACACACACACACACACACACAAACACACACACACACACACTTATATATATATATATATATATACACTACCGGTCAAAAGTTTTGAAACACTTGCCTGAAATGTTTCTCATGATCTTAAAAATATTTTGATCTGAAGGCATATGCTTAAATGTTTGAAATTAGTTTTGTAACAAAAATATAATTGTTTCACCATATTAATTTATTTCATTACAAAACTAAAATGTAATTAAAAAAAAAAGTTTTTGAAATTGATGACAAATAATAAAGAAAAGCAGCCAATAAGTGCCCAACATAGATGGGAACTCCTTCAATACTGTTTAAAAAGCATCCCAGGGTGATACCTCAAGAAGTTGGTTGAGAAAATGTCAAGAGTACATGTCTGCAAATTCTAGGCAAAGGGTGACTACTTTGAAGATGCTAAAATATAACACAGTTTTGGATTTTGTTTAGTCACAACATAATTCCCATAGTTCCATTTATTTTATTCCACAGTTTTGATGACTTTACCATTATTCTAAAATGTGAAAAAAACAAAAACAAAAACAAAAAAAAAAAAAAACAATTATAATAAAGAATGAGTGTTTCAAAACTTTTTGACTGGTAGTGTGTGTGTGTGTGTGTGTGTGTGTGTGTGTATGTATATATATATATATATATATATATATATATATATATATATATATATATATATATAGATAGAGAGATAGATAGTATAGCAAAGCATGTACACACTCACACACACTCCCTCCAGTATGGTATGTTGTAATAACAGGTGGTGAAGGTGGAGGACAGCATTGGTTCTTACCTTGGCTTTGTTGATAGTGCAATGCAGGGCATTGTTCTCCTGATCATACAGAAGGCTGAAGTCCAAAGTGCCGAGTGTGGCTGTGAGGAAACACAGATAAAAAGACATCAACAAACCAGTTTATTTAAAGAGCAGAGCCATTTTGCTTTAATATAGTATATAGTTGGTCAGATGGTCACATTCTGTCTAAATCTTGGCCAGAATAAGCTGTAAAGTATAACTTGATCAACAAACATTCTCAGCTCCTGTAGGGTCACGGCTTCTGAATACAAACATCCCTGCTGATTCTGCCTTGTTTGAAAGCATACAAATCACAGTCAGATCTCATAGTGTATCCTAGAAGATGGTTTTCTGCTTCACTCTGCAGAAACCATCTGGAGTTCAAGACCATCCATTATTAAACATGCTGAGCATCAACTAATCAAATAACCTTGCTGTTAAGCCAATTAAGGTCCTTCATTCTCAAATATATATATACAGTATATATACAGTGTATATATGAACTCACTCACTGAGCACTTTATTAGGAACACCTGTACACCTACTTATTCATGCAATTATGTAATTAGCCAGTTGTGTGGCAGCAGTGCAATGCATAAAATCATGCAGATACGGGTCAGGAGCTTTAGTTCATGCTCACATCAACCATCAGAATGGGGGAAAAATATGATCTCAGTGATTTAGACTGTGGCATGATTGTTGGTGCCAGACGGGCTGGTTTGATTATTTCTGTAACTGCTGATCTCCTGGGATTTTCATGCATAGCAGTCTCTAGAGTTTACTCAGAATGGTGGCAAAAAAAAACAAAAAAAAAGTGGCAGTTCTGTGGACGGAAATGACTTGATGAAAGAGGTCAACAGAGAATGGCCAGACTGGTTGGAACTGACAGAAAGGCTACGGTAACTCAGATAACCACTCTGTACAATTGTAGTGAGCAGAATAGCATCTCAGAATGCACAACACGTCGAATCTTGAGGTGGATGTTAGAGGTCTGCATGGGCCTTAAAATGAAACCTGAACCCAATCCGTACCCGAGACCGTGTGGCCCTACCCGGCCCGAATGATTCCGTCAGATTTTAAGCCCAACCCCGAAAACACTTACTATCTAATTTCTTCTCCTAGCAAGTACTGTTGCAATAAGCCGTATTTTATATAAGTATATAGGCAACATTTATAACAGTACTGAAACACAACAGTTTTAAAATGCACAGCAGCCCCTTAGTACATTAGAGCAGAAGGGAAAAAAGCATTGCCTTACCGTTTATTTGCTGAAACTTCACTTGGTGCAGAACAATCTGGAATAATATGAAATAATGCAACAGTCCCCTCTACGCAGCCTGAACTTGTTTAGAATGTTAAATCTTTGTGACAACTGTGATAAAAATAATCTAGACGCAGTGCAAAGAATGAAACAGAGCACAGGTGTCTCAACATGCGCTTTTGACAATGTAAAGTTCTTTTTAACTTGACATGGCATTTAAAATATGCCGGTCCTGCACGAGACACTGAAGAAAATGCGAGGCGTGGTGCAAGTGTCAAAGACATTCATCCAGTATGTGTTTAAACAATGGGAAAACAGAACAGACGCACGCAATGACACGTTTGGTGTGAACGGCCCCTAATTCGTCCATTCGTGCGTCTGTGAGTGAGAGCGCGTGTGCAAAACAAGTTTGGTAAGCCTGTTTATATTTTCATTAATTACAAACCTGAACCCGACCCGAAGTCCTACTTGAAAAACTGACCCGAACCTGGCCCGAAAGGGTTGCAGACCTCTAGCGGATGGGCTAAAACAGCAGAAGACTACATCAGGTATTTTATGACCACAGTGTTCCTAATAAAGTGCTCACTGAGTGTATATATATATATATATATATATATATATATATATAAATAATTGGTATGCTTTAAGTATATATGTATAGTAGTGAGAATCACCATGGCACCAATTGAAATGAGTTGGGCCTCACACAAGACACTAAAGTATGTGGTGATTTTTGATCACACTTCACCTAAGGTGTATGTGTGTATGATTATTAATATCAGATGGCCCCTCCCTCCATCCTCGTGGCACCAGCTAAGGAGTTTCACCTTAACTGTAAAATAATTTTCCAAATGGACCATTCAATAAATGTAAATAATGTAAATTGGAAGGAGTTGGTCATCTGAATAATCTGAAGGATTCGAGAGCAGACTAACCCTTTAGAGCTCTTCTGTATCATAAACACAAGGTACACACAGTTGTAATAAAATGAGTTTTATTTTCAAAAAGATAAACAAGAATAACTAACAAAACTACAAAATGGTACTAATATGCTAAAAGATAAAATAAATGAATAGGTAAATAAAGTTAATAGAATGGAAAGATGTAAGTGGTTGAATTGGATGTAGCAATGGCAAATATGACTATTATCTTATGGAAAAATAAATAGCTGTTTCTCTGTTAATTAATAAGGTGAAAACCTTATTTCTATTTAAACAAATAACTCTAATTTGCTAGACATTTGATACACAGGTTATGCATTCTAAGGAACATTAGATAATCATAAACTGATAGTATACACTAATTCCAGGGTCTCTGGGAAGAGGTTAAGTAGTGATATTTATGTTCTCCTTGACTGATTGATGAGTTTGGTGATAGCGACGTCTTCCACTGCGGCTCAGGGCCACATTACAGTGGGAAAGGAGCTGGATTCCATTTCAACAGCCTTGGACACAAAGGAGCTGAGGAATGCTGATCTCCTGGAGGCACAGAGAGGGTTCTTGCAATCTGGAACATGCAGATATACAGCCCTTATGTCGGTGCAAGTTTCATCATCTGGAACACGCAGATGTACGAAACTTGAAGAGAAGTTTTGCTCTCCAGAGCTAAACCTTGTCGCTGTAGTTATCTTCCTGGTATAGGGACTCCAAACTTGGCATTGCAATAGTCTCTTGTAGTGAGACTTGGTACTTGGTCAATCTTCTACTGTCTCTCAGATGGACACTGAGAAAATTGGGTGATCTGTTATCCATCTCTGTGAAGCAGAGACATAGCACATTGGATGGTTTGTATTCTGTTACATCTGCCACTCAGGCCAGAGATTCAGAATGTTGATTATTGTTCTGTTATTGCTCCCGAACTCGAACAGCCGGGAACTCAGAACATTAATTATCATTTTGTTATTGCTCCCGAACTCGAACAGCCGGGAACTCAGAACGGAGAAGTGTTATATAAGTATATCCTGTTAACAACCCTCTGGACAGGGACTCAGGACAAAGGTGTGGTCATCTGGAGGATAGTTTTATACCTTCCTGATGAGGAGGAGATTTCAGTTTGGCACTTCTTGTTTCAGGGTTATGACTGGCTGCTGAGATCGGAGGGGGCCCACACAGTGTGGCTCACCCTCCCTTCTCTGTTTGGAATATTTGCATATTTTAATGTACATAGTTAGAACAATGTCTTTAAAGTCTCATATATGCATTGTTCATTTTCCAAACCTCTTCAAAAATACTCTTGGCATTTTTCTGAAGATATAGAGACCAAACATGATATTGGAAGATTAAATATAATGCATGCATTCATTTATACCACCATAGTTCAGTTTGTGTGAACTATTGTGCTAATTGAACAACTGCAATTTACATAAACAATTCTGTAAACAAACATGGAGTGGATGTGTTGCAGTTGGAATCCATTTTAGGTGTAAAAGATTGTGTGTAAAGATTTGTCTTTGTGGCTTCTTTGCTTCAGCTTTTGCTACATGGCAAGTTAATGCTGCTTCGAGAGGTCTTGAAGAATTTTTATGGTCCTTAGCTCAACTCTTGTCCTGGATCAAACCTTAGGATGGAGTTTAAGATGTTGCTAAGAAACCACTCATGGCCAAATGAGAAGTCTTTTCCAATGTATTGGAAAATCTTTCCTGCCTTGTGAGGGGTGTCTGGCAGTTGTCCGAGCAGCTTATCTGATGGCTGTGCTTGGCATTTGTTTGTGTTGTTCCTGCCACGATCCAATAAAAATGGAGCCACTCTTCTTTGCCTTGACAGTAAGAGAGGGGCTCTGCCATAAACTGGCTCCTGGAATGTCATCTGGTCTGATTGATCACCACAATATATATATATATATATATATATATATATATATATATATATATATATAAAGCTCAATGGGGTTAAGATCCATAACACTCTTTTCCAATTATCTGTTGTCCAATGTCTGTGTTTCTTTGTCCACTCTAACCTTTTCTTTTTGTTTTTCTATTTCAAAAGTGGCTTTTTCTTTGCAATTCTTCCCATAAGGCCTGTACCCCTGAGTCTTCTCTTTACTGTTGTACATGAAACTGGTGTTGAGCAGGTAGAATTCAATGAAGCTGTCAGCTGAGGACATGTGAGGTGTCTATTTCTCAAACTAGAGACTCTGATGTACTTATCCTCTTGTTTAGTTGTACATCTGGGCCTTCAACATCTCTTTCTGTCCTTGTTAGAGCCAGTTGTCCTTTGTCTTTGAAGACTGTAGTGTACACCTTTGTATGAAATCTTCAGTTTTTTGGCAATTTCAAGCATTGTCTAGCCTTCATTCCTCAAAACAATGATTGACTGATGAGTTTCTAGAGAAAGCTGTTTCTTTTTTGCCATTTTTGACCTAATATTGACCTTAAGGCATGCTAGTCTATTGCATACTGTGGCAACTCAAAAACAAACACAAATACAATGTTAAGCTTCATTTAACAAACCAAAAAAGCTTTCAGCAGTGTTTGATATAATTGCAAGTGATTTTCTAGTACCAAATTAGCAATTTAGCATGATTACTCAAGGATAAGGTGTTGGCATGATGGCTGCTTGAAATGGGGCCTGTCTAGATTTGATCAAAAATTACTTTTTTCAAATAGTGATGGTGCTGTTTTTCACATCAGTAATGTCCTGACTATACTTTGTGATTCACTTTGGTGAATTAAAGTACCAATTTCCTTCCGAAACAGCTAAATCTGTACATTATTTCAAACATTTGGCCGCCAGTGTATATACACAGATCAGCCACAACATTACAACCACCTGCCTAAAAATGTGTAGGTCCCCCTTGTGCCACCAAAACAGTGCCAACCCGCATCTCAGAATAACATTCTGAGATGCTATTCTTCATACCACAATTGTACAGAGCGGTTTTCTGAGTTACCATAGACTTTGTCAGTTCGAACCAGTCTGGCCATTCTCTGTTGACCTCTCTCAACAACAAGGCATTTCCGTCCACAGAACTGCTGCTCACTGGATGTCTTTTGTTTTTGGCAACATTCGGAGTAAATTCTAGAGACTGTTGTGGGTGAAAATCCCAGGAGATCAGCAGTTACAGAAATACTTAAACCAGCCCATCTGGCACAAATAATCATGCCTCGGTCCAAATCACTGAGATCACATATTTTCCCCATTCTGATGGTTGATGTGAACATTAACTGAAGCTTTTGACCCGTATCTGCATGATTTTATGCACTGCACTGCTGCCACACGATTGGCTGATTAGATAATCGCATGGATGTTTGTTGGTGCCAGACAGGCTGGTATGAGTATTTCTGTAACTGTTGATCTCCTGGGATTTTCACGCACAACAGTCTCTAGAATTTACTCAGAATGGTTAAAAAAAAAAAAAACATCCAGTGAGCGGCAGTTCTGCGGATGGAAACGCCTTGTTGATGAGAGAGGTCAACAGAGAATGGCCAGACTGGTTCGAACTGACAGAGTCTACAGTAACTCAGATAACCACTCTGTACAATTGAGGTGAGAAGAATATCATCTCAGAATGCTATTCTAAGATGTGGGTTGGCGCTGTTTTGGCAGCACGAGGGGGACCTACACATTATTAGGCACGTGGTTTTAATGTTGTGGCTGATCGATGTATATATCCTCCTGACACCCCCGTGTGACTTCTGTGTGAATTTTCCATTTCATTTTTTTTATTTGTAACTAGAAGCACCTAATAAACAAGCAAAAACTATTTTTTTTTTTTTTTGCTCTTTTTCATAAAATGTTTTTTTTTATTTTTTATTGCTTGAGCAAAAAAACTATGTCCTCATATGTGAACAACAGGACTAATTCGGAAATTTTAAGAAATACCAAGTTATAGAAAGATTTAATTATTATAATAGTTTATTATATGTCCAGGAGGATATATACAGTATATATATATATATATATATATATATATATATATATATATATATATATATATATACAGTATATCCAAAAAACACATAAAGGCAGCATAAACGTAATCCATATTACTCCAGTGGCTAAATGAATGTCTTCAGAAGAGATATGATAGTTGTGGGTGAGAAACAGATCAATATTTAAGTCCTTTTTTAACTATAAATTCTCCTCCTTGTCCAGTAGGTGGCTCAAAGAATGTGCTCAAAGAATATGAATCGCTAAAACAAAAGAAGTATAATCTGAAAGTGAATGTGGAGATTGATAGTAAAAAATTACTTAAATATTGATCTGTTTCTCACCCACACATATAATATCACTTCAGAAGACATGGATTAAACCATTGGAGTCATATGGATTACTTTTACGCTGCCTCTATGTGCTTTTGGAGCTTCAAAATGTAGGTACCCATTGACTTACATTGTGAGGACCTACAGAGCTGAAATATTCTTCAAAAAAGAATATTTGTTCAGCAGAAGAAAGAAAGTCATACACATCTGGTATGGCATGAGGGTGAGTAAATGATGAGAGAATTTAAATTTTTGGGTGAACTAACCCTTTAAGGGCACTATGTCCTAATACTACACCCCATGTCAGGCCATGGCATGAAATTGCTTTTGTTGGGCCATTTAATATTGTATGTTGTATTCCAATTTGTTTGTGTGTATTTTAAATACATTTGGTTATATATATATATTAATTTGGTTATATCTAATTTATAATGCATTGTGAAGGCATTATACATGCACTATAGTGCATTCATACTGTATCATAATACACCACATAATAAGTTATAACTTCTCATAAATAATTATAACTACAGTTATAATATATTATAATACTTCCTCTATTCATAATTGTACTTAAGATTATAATGCATTATAACACAAGCAACATCCAATTTTAACACAGCAGAAGTTAATCGTATAAGTGCTGTATAGTGTAAACAGTCAAAAGGCTTTATGATGTTAAGTGGTCTTTGCCTGCTTTAAGTAAAGTTAAAAAATCAATATCTTCTTATAAACAGCCATAACATAAACTTGTAACATACAATACATTAAAAGTCAAACTTATACAGTGGAAGTTATTTATAAAATAAGTCCCCAAATAAGATGCACAAACATTAAAGTTTATTGTATAGAGTTCAGTATAGAATCAGTTTGATTTATATTTATTCTTGGGTGTGTTTACACTCAAGAAGATTGGCTACATGTGTGATCAACATACACATTTTTTCATACATATTCTGAGATATTTTAACCTTTGTAGCTTAACAAGTGTTTTTCGTAAAACCCCAAAATTTACATTGAATGTGTGTTATTTTGTATTTGTGTACTGTATATAACTTCCAGCATGCCTTGTAATGTCTTATAACCACTTAAAATATCGTATGGATGTTAATAATAAGACATTGCTTTTTTCACTTTACTTAAAGCATACCTATTATACAGGTGCATCTCAATAAATTAGAATGTCGTGGAAAAGTTCATTTATTTCAGTAATTCAACTCAAATTGTGAAACTCATGTATTCAATAAATTCAGTGCACACAGACTGAAGTAGTTTAAGTCTTTGGTTCTTTTAATTGTGATGATTTTGGCTCACATTTAACAAAAACCCACCAATTCACTATCTCAACAAATTAGAATATGGTGACATGCCAATCAGCTAATCAACTCAAAACACCTGCAAAGATTTCCTGAGCCTTCAAAATGGTCTCTCAGTTTGGTTCACTAGGCTACACAGTCATGGGGAAGACTGCTGATCTGACAGTTGTCCAGAAGACAATCATTGACACCCTTCACAAGGAGGGTAAGTCACAAACATTCATTGCCAAAGAAGCTGGCTGTTCACAGAGTGCTGTATCCAAGCATGTTAACAGAAAGTTGAGTGGAAGGAAAAAGTGTGGAAGAAAAAGATGCACAACCAACCGAGAGAACCGCAGCTTTATGAGGATTGTCAAGCAAAATTGATTCAAGAATTTGGGTGAACTTCACAAGGAATGGACTGAGGCTGGGGTCAAGGCATCAAGAGCCACCACACATAGACGTGTCAAGGAATTTGGCTACAGTTGTCGTATTCCTCTTGTTAAGCCACTCCTGAACCACAGACAACGTCAGAAGCGTCTTACCTGGGCTAAGGAGAAGAAGAACTGGACTGTTGCCCAGTGGTCCAAAGTCCTCTTTTCAGATGAGAGCATGTTTTGTATTTCATTTGGAAACCAAGGTCCTAGAGTCTGGAGGAAGGGTGGAGAAGCTCATAGCCCAAGTTGCTTGAAGTCCAGTGTTAAGTTTCCACAGTCTGTGATGATTTGGGGTGCAATGTCATCTGCTGGTGTTGGTCCATTGTGTTTTTTGAAAACCAAAGTCACTGCACCCGTTTACCAAGAAATTTTGGAGCACTTCATGCTTCCTTCTGCTGACCAGCTTTTTAAAGATGCTGATTTCATTTTCCAGCAGAATTTGGCACCTGCCCACACTGCCAAAAGCACCAAAAGTTGGTTAAATGACCATGGTGTTGGTGTGCTTGACTGGCCAGCAAACTCACCAGACCTGAACCCCATAGAGAATCTATGGGGTATTGTCAAGAGGAAAATGAGAAACAAGAGACCAAAAAATGCAGATGAGCTGAAGGCCACTGTCAAAGAAACCTGGGCTTCCATACCACCTCAGCAGTGCCACAAACTGATCACCTCCATGCCACGCCAAACTGAGGCAGTAATTAAAGCAAAAGGAGCCCCTACCAAGTATTGAGTACATATACAGTAAATTAACATACTTTCCAGAAGGCCAACAATTCACTAAAAATGTTTTTTTTATTGGTCTTATGATGTATTCTAATTTTTTGAGATAGTGAATTGGTGGGTTTTTGTTAAATGTGAGCCAAAATCATCACAATTAAAAGAACCAAAGACTTAAACTACTTCAGTCTGTGTGCATTGAATTTATTTAATACACGAGTTTCACAATTTGAGTTGAATTACTGAAATAAATGAACTTTTCCACGACATTCTAATTTATTGAGATGCACCTGTATATATATATATATATATATATATATATATATATATATATATATATATATATATATATATATATATATATATATTACATTATAACTTCTGCAGATAAAATTGGATTTTGCTTGTGTTATAAGGTATAACTATGAATA